>NW_013526359.1:217747-327417 GCF_000836215.1 Papilio polytes
AGGAATTATTTCGTTACTTTTTAGTGTACTGTTTTTTTTAGAATATTTTGTTTTTGGTGTATTTTGTTCTGTTTTTAGTGCATTTTGTTTTTTAATACTAGCTGTTCCTGTGCGACTTCATCAGCATAAAATTATTTTAATGTTTACGTGTGTCAAATTAACAATTGCAAATGTCAAAATGACATGACATGACAGAACTTGGCAGCAACTTATGGTCTCTTTCCCACATTGCAGTTTTTATCCAAAATCCAAAATCCAATTGACCCCCTAAGTTTAATGGCGTTAAAAATATAGCCTAAAGCGTGATGTAAGTGTAGGGCTTTTCATTAGAGAATTATTCAAAAATATGCTGACATCTTAGGCAACAAAGATGTGTGTATTTACGCTTTATTATAGTAGTAAAGATATTATTTTTGATTCACTCTTCATGTCTATATTTAATGTCATGAATGAAACTAATATTTTAATGTAATAAGCGTTATTGTTTATTATATTAAATTAAAGCTACATACAGTAAATATTCATTGTATTAATTAGGTAACTGTATTTACATGAATTATTTAAGAGACACGAATATATTTGTACTACGCATTCAATGAACTAGCGATACTATGGAATAATTGATAGTGCCGGGTAATTACTGTCCAAATATAAATGTAATAAAAGCAAGAGAAAATGATAAATTTATTAATTTAAATATCCTTTTATAATGAGTGTAGAGTAATATAAATAGTTTGTTGCTTTAACAAAACAAATAAGATTATCAAAGTTTATAATAATATCAAACTCGTCCAGCATTTGTTAGGCAAATAATTTCTTTGCTTAAGTTATAATATTACAACTTAATCCAACGTAAAAAAGTAACGCTGTTTAGCAAACACTAATTGTGACGAAAGGTTGCTTTAATTATTAATTAAAAAAGGAAACAAAAGTTAATTAGAAACAACGTTGGGTAGCGGGGCGAGGTTAATAACATGTCTCTATTCGAGTTACGTTTGCGCTACATGTTTAATGAGGCAGTTCTTATCCTGACTTTTTGTCTGGAAAAATCCTCACAACGTATGTTATTGTTTGGATTGTCAAACAGTTATTTATATTGTAGGTTGAAGATATAATTCTTGTTTAAACAATTTTCAACTTTTTAAGAAAACTTTAGGCTGATTTAGAGCCAACTAAATTTGAAAAACAGACAGATACTTTTCAATTAGTAATAATTAATTAAACGTTAATAATTATTAAATGTTCTAGTTAAAATAATTATTTTAATCGCGCGTCGGTCAGTCTGTCGCGCACTGCGAGGCGTGAGGTGACCGCGATACAACATCTTTAACCATCGCCCTGTAGAAGGACCTCCGCAGACTCTGAAACTGGTCGGTGCCGTCACCGGAAAAAAAGTATGACGTGAGTAAGCCGAAAAAAAACTAATTACAAAATGTCTCACGAAAGTTTAAATGATTTAATTTATTCTAGTTAAGTTTCAATAAATAAACGATATTTCCATTACAGTTTAACATATTTGAAATTCAAACGTAATCCTCACTTAATGGGTTTTTAAATGTCCATCGTTCCTGAACTAAAAATAAAAGCGAGCAATTTATTTTTTAACGCGATATTTCATTTTAAATATTCATGCAGCAATTGTAGGAAGTGTATTTTTATGTCTTACTTGCTTTTCTTTGATTTTCACTATTCTCTCCAAAACATCTATACTAATATAACAAAGTGTAAACACACACTTCTTTGTTGCCTAAGATGTCAGCAATTACAGCATATTTTTGAATAATTCTTTTTTTAATAAAAAGCCCTACATTTGCGTCACGCTTTAGGCTATATATTTTAACGCCATTAAACTTAGGGGGGTAAATATTTTGGATAAAATCCCTAATGTGGGAAAGAGACCATAATTTGCTTATTTATTTATAAGCATAAGGTTATTATGGTAACGGTAATTTTGAAATTTGCAATTGGGAACATTTTTTTTTTAAATTTCATGCGGATGAAGCCGCACGGAAACAGTTATTATTTGATATTTCGAATCAGTGCTTGTTTGTATATTTACTGCACAAGAAATTGCATTACTATGCACACGACGAAAAAATAAAACTGTTAACGACATTCGATAAGCTTGTTCAATTTCAATACTGTAAATGATACGAACTGAAAAAGTATTTAAATGACCACAAATGAGCAACAGAATGAGAACCGTAAAGCGACAGATGAAGCTTTATAAATGTTTTATTGCATTTAATAGCTATTTGATGGTGTTTCTGTTATTTATTGTTAATTTATATCGCAGTACAGAATAAAAGCAATGGTTTAAAATAATATTGCTGCTGAAATTACCACATGTGAGAATCTATTCTAACTAAGGGTCTGTCCCACCACTGACTGATAGATGCTCAGATAGCTTAAAAATGAGGTAACTGTCAGGCCTAATTTTGGTCCCCTTTCCTTTCCACCCTTTTCTTAAGAGGGAGGGATGGGAAGGAAAAGTTGACTTGACGGTAGAGGAGACGCATAGGAACAGGAAATATCCTCTTTACATACGTCTCCTCTACCGTCGATGAAGGGTAGGCAACGCATCTGCAATTAAGATGTTTGTGGGCAGCGGTCGCTTTCCATTTCAGTGGATTCAGGTGGCTGCTTGCTCGTTTGCCACGTTATGTTATTAAAAAAAAAGATAAGGTAACAAAATCCGGTAATTCCAGTTATCGGACAATTTACAATTTACAACAGGTGGGACAGGCCCTAGATTTGTGTAATCTGTTGCTAGCTGCAGAGTTATTTAAGCTATCGTTAGCTACTGATAAAATGTTAAAGCGTTTATATTTAGTTTATGCTCAGGCTACCGTAAACGAGCACTAGAGCTTGCTAACTCCATAGAATTTGAAGTACTTTATCTAATGCTTGGCCATTGAATGAATTACGAAATAGACGTATTTATTCTATTGAAATGCTTACAAACATTACTTGCTTTCAAGAATAGAATACACATAATTAATAAAACAAGACTGCATTTTTTTTTAAACATTTGAGTACATTTTTGTTAATTATACTTCATACTAATATTAAATGCGAAAGTTTACATGGATGGATGTTTGTTAGAGTTTGTAGCCTAAACGGCTGAAATAATTTCGATAAAACTTGGTATAAATGTAGCGGATAGTCTGGAAGAACACATAGGCGGAGTCGAGGGCGAAAGCTAGTTTACTAATATTTCCATTAACCACTCCAACTAAGCTTGTGCTAGGATTGTGATTGTGATGTTCACGACAACAGTCGAATGGTGGGATTCGCACCTTTGACCGCAAGATCGGTAGTCCGTACCCTAAACCATAAGGCTATTGCCGCTTAACATGTGGTATTATTGTGCTAGTCTGAACGATAATTCCTCCAAAATTTTTTTTCGTTACATTTTATCCGCTGCAACGCATCCGTAGCTTTTCTGATTGTAGACGGATAGCTGTTGTCACTTTAGACGATTTATTTGTACTTTTTGTTTTGAACTAATGTACCTTACATTACATACAAGGAATTGGCTCCTAAGATACCGGGCGACTTAGTTCAAGAGCCAATAAACCATTTATTATTTTGTAGAGTAACTTTTCTGAAACTTAAATGACATTTACGGAGGACAGATACTTTAATAAAGTAAAATAAGCCGGACTATAAATATTTAGTTAGTAATTCGTTAATTGAATAGTTATGTCAATTATTTAAACTTTTGTTTGATATCCAAAGTTAGTAGACGTTGATCCCTAACTTTTCAGCTCTAACGATTTCGGCCCCGATATCCAACAGTATAATTTAGTCGAAAGTGACTAATTTCCAAGTCGGAACTCATTCATAATTCATGCTTCCGTACTACCACCGCACCCACTTAACATATTTACATTTGGAATTACTTTCCGTTTAAAATAAAACGTTTTTCTGTGACATTGACCGCGTTTTGTTGAACGGTGACAATTAAAATAATTGAAGATCGATACGTTATGCTGTCAAGGTATGCGAAACTCAAATACTCGCATTATTTGAGAACACCCTAAGCGCTGTTCATGTTAACATTTGTACTTAGCTGTTCTCTTGCGGCTTCATCTGCATGGAATTATAAAATCTTAATTTTATTGTTTACATTTGTTACTATACATTGTTTTGTAACATTGATTGCATGTGGCTGAGATGCTTATGTTAAGATGGATGTGTGGTGTGACAAGAACGCATACAGTTAAGAATGTGTATATTTGAGGAAGTTTGAAAGTAGCGCCAGTGGTGGAGAAATTGAGAAGCAAAAGGTCAGCGTGGTATGGACATGTTATGCGACGAGACGATGGGGGCATACACCAGAAAGTGTTAAGATGAATGTGGATGGTTACAAAGGAAGAGGAAGACCGAAGAAAGTATGGATGGATTATGTGAAAGAGGATATGCTTAAGAAAGGAGTGGATTCAGATATGACGGTTGATAGAGATGTATGGAAGAGTAGCACATATTGTGCCGACCCTCCATAAGGGATAAGGGCAAGTAAATTATGTTTTGTTACCATAACATTGCTCTCTTAATGTTGGCGGCTTGTAGTTTGAGGTCCCTTTCCCACATTAAGGTTTTTTCAATTTATTGACCCCTCTACGATTAATAGCGTGAAACTTATAGACTAATATGTGTCGTAAGTGTGGAGCTTTTTATCAAAAAAAAAATGATTAAAAATATGCAGTGGTTGCTGGCATCGTACGCCACTAAGTAGTGTGTGTTTACGCTTTATTATATTAGTATAGATATAGATGAAGGAAGTTCAACGAACTGTTTGGTCCTCTAAAGCCTTGCAGTCTGCATCGTGGGCAGAACGTAGCTGAGTTTAAGGGATTGCGGAGGAAGTGCGGAGGCGTTGAAGAACGTCATTCCTTTTATACTCTCTGGTTATAAATAATCTATGGTCTAGACAACAGCTTAACTAAAATAGAAATTTATTGTGAAAACTTTCATCTCAAGTCTGGTGCTTATTTTTAACCTTTTGCTGTCAAATTATCTACTATAAAATATGCTTACTAAGTTAGCTAGCTACGTGTAACATCTTTTACCATGTGATGAATACGAGGTCTTTAAGTAGAAAAAAATCTTAGATTAAAAAAATATTTTGGAGTACCATATTTTTTTGGTGCGATATCCTTACCTTGGTATTTCATCAGGTTAGAATATATTTTTTATTTTGTTTTTCGTATACACTCAAATGTATAAAACTATACATTTTAATTTAATTAAATTTCCAAAGCGTATGAAACATGCCAATAGTTGAATGTTTTGTCAATATTAAATGTTTTCCATATATAATACAATTATCTGGCTCACCACTCACTTTATGAAATCTATTAACGGTAACTGGATTTTCGTAAATTGAAAATTTTCAAACGTTTAATATTTCTTTACATTTATCTGTTTTTTTTTTTATTTAAAAAAAAAGATATTCTATACATAGTTGTAGCGCTAATTCAGTTATGAATATAACGGTAATTGAAACAGTTGCGATACTAAAATGTCTAACCGATTACCCAGATTTTTGATCTTCTTTTGTTTGCTTCTTCTTTTAAACATGATTTAACATCTTTTCAGTACCTTAAAGAATCATTAATTTTCTTCAAGTTTACCAAAACATTTGAAGGACATCGAAGTAAATGATGTCGTTCAAAACTTTTCCAGTTCAGATTAATGGTGTTTATATCAAGTAATATTTTAACACAAATTATTTAATATCTATATTTTTAGGTAAATATTAAGTAATCATTGACCTCACAAATATTCGTGTGGACTGGCACTTTAGTTTCCAACTTTAACTAATTAAGGTGGCTTTATGTGTTTATTGCTTAATCTCGTAACAGACGGTCTCTTAAATCGTCTGAAGGTAATAAAATAGTTTTTATAGCACCATCTGTTCATTTGCCTCGATTCTGGTTCTTGTTCATTCTTATTTAAAAACCTTCCCTCATTTCTTTCTTATTATTAACCTGAATAAGTTATCATAGCTATGGCGCAGTGCTATTTAATTTTTAACTATGTAAAAGTTTTATATTAAAATGAACTGCCGATAGTGAAACACTCAGGCCATCATTACAAATTCACTGTACATCGCCAATGAGGAGCTGGTAGCCTACCTTAAGTTAGAGGTGACTATGGTCCTGTCCCACCACTGGCTAATAAAGACTCAGATAGCTTACAAATGACGTCATTGTCAGATAAGTGAACAAAATCCGATATTTCCATCACATGTTTTACACGTTGGATTGCTATCAGACAATTTACAATTCGGTGGGACAGGCTCTATGCTTTTTTTTTATGGCAATGCGTTACGCATCCCAGTCGTCTTGCGGAAAGACACACTGTGTATGACTAGGACTCTCTCTTCATCCCTTCCTAATGAAAAGGACCTGGAACCCACTCACTAAACCCCCTCTGGTTTCCTCGACTTCACTGTTCCCCGGGGCATAGAGGTGACTAGGCCTTAATTAACCACGCTGGCCAACTGCGGGCTGGTTGACTTCACATATATCTTTGAATTTCTTTGCTGACATATTATGTATATATGAAATTTCAAAATTCCATTGTCATGTAGCGGGTTTCGAACCCAATACCTGTAGATTACAAGTCAAGTGTTTAAATCTCTGAGCCAGAACGGAACTCAGTTACTAACGGAATAACAATCGAATCTTGATTGTTTTGTAGGGTGCTAAACCGTTTTTATTCGATCGTCTTTTTGACTAGAAATAAAACTATTTTTGGTGATATCAATAAAAGCTACTAATGCAAACATTTTATGTTATATTAGCTTTCGCCCGCGACGCCTTCCGCGTGGAATTTAAAAAATCAAAACTGACTATATTTTTTTTAAAGTGGAGGATAGTCTGGAAGAACAAATAGTTGTTCTTCCAGACTATCCTTCCATCCATCTAAAATTTCATCGAAATGCTATCAGCCGTTTAGGCTACAAACTCTAACAAACATCCATCCATCTAAACTTTCGCATTTATAATATTAGTATGAAGTATGATTGCGTAGCTTTGTTATTTCTGTTGTTATTTTAAGTCTCATTTATGATATACCTTTGTTCGTATTTCCAGGAATGTTAAAATAGCGAACGATATTTGAAAGCCGTCAGTAAACTTGTACGCCTGTCGGTGCACATGAATGGATTTTCGATATGAGTCTATTGTAGACAATGGATTGTGCATTGAAAGGACTTTGTTTCTATAGCTTTTATTACAAATTCTGATGGCAGATATTTCTATGAAAACAAAATTAATAAGAATTTAATACCGAGTAATTATTTTATAATTTTAAAATTACTAACTTTTGCGCGCGACTCCGTCCGCGTGAAATTAAAAAAAAACAAAAGTGAGTAGCCTATGTGTTCTTCCAGGCTATCCTCTACGTCTATATCAAATTTCATCGAAACCCGCTCAGCCGTTTAGGCAACAAACTCTAACAAACGTCCAACCATCCCTCCATCTAAACTTTCGCATATGATATACTTGTCGCAGGAAGCTATAAATTGACTGTTGCTTTATGTGTAACAAACGTTATTGTCTTACGTTTTAATATTGTTTAAGAAATTATTATTAATTTAATTCCTTTTTCTCGAAAGTAGAAACTCGATGTCATTTGTATTTAGTTCTTTTTAAAATTAAAGTACGTCAACTTGCATACGACCAATAAGAGCAGAGCAAGCGGCTCGAGTGGCCTTTATTAGCTCGAGCGGGGTCGAGGCGCAGTTCAGTGCTTAAAGGGCGACGTTTGTAGTGACATGTTGTGGTGCGTGTTGGCACAGTGGCGAGTCGATTGAGGAGAGTAGTGTAGTAGAAGTACGAACAGGTGCCACGAACCCGCTGCTCGGTCGGTGTTGTTGATTTGCTATGTGATAAGTGTAGATTCCGAATTATATTGTGTTAATCCGTGTCTCTAGTGTTTTAATGCTCGCACTTCACCCAAATAACGCCCACGAAACCAAGACTCGGTAGCAATGATGTCGGGAGAAAGACCCAACTCCGACATACTATTACTATTATAAAATTATTTTATTCATCGAATCTAGATTGCTAGACCTTTATAAATTAGATAATTACTCTTTTAGTAATCAGTTACTGCCTAAATAGGAACTTTAATGCCTAAATATTATTATAATAACTTAACAATTCTGGCGGCGATCGAAAATATTAGGTTATTTTATTTATTGCTTGTCGGAAATCGCTGTAGTGGGTTTCCAGAAGGTGACCAGTTTTAAATAGATACTATTTATTTATTTATAATAGGAATCCAACGTATCACATAAAACAAGAGATGTTTGATGAGAAAAAAATATATTAACATTAAACAAAAGAAACAAGCTTATTAATTGTTAACAATACAATTAAATGTGATTATTCTTGTTCTAATAACATAAAGTTATTCCCAAATACAAATAAAATCCTATCTATAAATTACAAAGTTTTATTGCAAACTTTTGTTGGTTTCAAATTGAAGGTGGACGTAATCCTCTCTATCTATATTAATTACACTTGCAAAACGATCCTATTTGTTCAGGAACTTTGGACATCGTTCGGGTTTCACTTAGCTAAGGCTTTATTTGGAAAAACATAATAAAAGCGCTTTATATGAATTTTGTCTAAAATCCTACCACCTTTAAATTAGTTGAAGTTACCAATTTGTTTTTATTAATTCCTACAATCCTTTTTTTTTAAATTGAGTAAAAATAACTGCGAAGTATTCTAGTAAAAAAAAAATTTAGTAAAATACACTGATTTAGCAACTTTAATCTTATTTATTAATAGCATTCAGCGTTTTACCGTTTTTGTGCTATTTTTCATTTATCCGGAGATTATAATAAGCTAAAGATTTACTTGAAAAAGGAAATATATTTTTAACGAGATATTTCAGTGTTTCTTCTCATAAACGTAAAACCGCTTGTAAATCCACGAACTTTATGTTATAAAAATATCAGAAGAAAAAGAATAAAGAAAGACTAACTACCTTGAGATTATCGTGGAAATGTTTTCGTTGAAGTTTTATTATTTTAATATAAATTTGATAAAAAAACAACTGTTACAGTTGGAAAAAAATATTCAGTGAAGTAATAAAAAGTTTCGAAGCATGGATGGATGTTTGTTAGTCTGTGGCCTGAAAGGTTGAATGGAACTCGATAAAATTTTGCATTGATGTAGAGCATATTTATATGGGAAAACACATATGCTACTTACTTTTCTTTTTTTAATTCCGTGCGGACGGAGACGCGGGGAAAAGCCAGTAAGCTTTAAATATGATGCTACGTTATAACTTAGATTAAGCTACTTGCTAACAATGTGAATTAAAGACAATTTTTTTTAAAAGAAATCTTACAATCGATTTAACTTAATCAAGTTTCATAAACGTAAAAATTTTAGATGAGTTGAAAACGAGTTGAACATGTTAAGTAAATATTCTCAAAGTTTAATAAAAACTTCAACAAGTTTTATTAAAAAAAGTTAAACCGTGTTTTATATGTTAGAATAAAAAAGTTATAAGCATGTTCTCTGGATAATTCAGGAATATTTTACCGCCTCAATATTTCTTAATAGTATTACAGTAGTTATGTCTTGGTAACTTTTCTTAAATAATTGTAATTCCAACGCCCAGTTACAAAAGATTTTTTATAGAACAAGATTTAATTGAACATTATCTTTTTTAATAGATGACTTGGACTTAGACGACGAGTGTGGTCGTCCTTCCAAACCGTCGTCCTACAAACAATAACATTTACCTATAGGTTTTGATTTGAAGTAAATACGTCTATTTATAATACGAAAGAACGAAGTCTCAGAAATTTATTAATAGCATAAATCGTTCAACGAAGAGGAACGTAGGAAGCGTTCTTGAAACTAAAGAGGGCAGAGAATTTTATTCTTTTAAAGTTAGAATCGAGTTAAATTTAGAATAATCGATTTATTCTGTAAATAATATGAAAACTGAATAGACATAATTTCCTTTTTTTGAGTTAATTAAGAAAAATTACAATATTTTTCAATTATTTTTATAAAAACAAAAGTTTATCTTTTGTTTGCATTTTCGTATTACATGATTATAAACCTTGATCTTTTCCCTTTCTAATCTCCGTACTTTGTCGTACGTTAATGTTTAATACCGGAGATCATCCCTAGAGATGTCCTTTTTACAAAAGAATAATCACGACGTTATGTCGAGGTATTTTATTATAAAAAAAAATAACAAAACCAGGTAGAGGTTTAGTAAAATAACTAAGATATAACCTCCAGTAGCTTTATAAATATGTACGCAATATTATTACAAATTGATGGTAAAAATACATTTTTTCGTTTAAAAAAAAATCTGACAAAAGTAATATACGTAATCCATAAACGTAAGTTTTCATTGAATCTGAGATATTCCAAATAACTTTTTGTTTAATTTCGAAACTTATATTAATTAAACATAACTCGTCACTTAAACTACGAATTAAGACCAATTACACTCACCTTATTAAGTTGGTCATCAGCTTTCCCCAGTATAACCTCGCATCCCTCACGGTGCGCGAACAGTTTCCTAGCTTGGACCTTCATGTGGAAAGTTCTTTCAATCAGCGGAGTTGCTACCATCCTCTCCAGAGATGACGCGGCGTTGTTGCAACCAACCACATCAGCTTCAATCTCTTGTAGCAGAGTCTCCCACGTGTGGAACAGCGACGAAGGGCATGATGCTCTGTAACAAACATAATATTGATATAATGTACTCTCATCGAAAAGAAGGTGCCTAGTATAATCGACCACTGTTCTCACTATACTGGACAATAATTATAGGCAAAACAACCATCAGCAAGGAGGTGTTGCCACTATACTTTTAGATATGCAAATATGTCACATTGCTATCTACACAGACTTTTTTTATTAAAAGTCATTACAACAACCGTATCCATTGGTTTTTCGCTAATGCATGGGCATTTTTAGTAAACCGGAAATGAGGTCGATAACACTAGCATTTAGAAAATATTAGCCGAAGTCTGTATAATGGTTTTTACACGTAGTTCAGACTAATTCTACACTACCTTACCGACCACTTAGCAACTCTGGGTGCGATGTCTACTTTCGAAGGACCTTAATTGTATAAAATGATTATTCCAAAACGATTTTAATTAATTGAAGTATAACGATTTGTGATAAAAAATTAAATCCCTTATACTTGACAGTACTTTATATAATGAAAATAACGACAATCAAGTTAAAAGCTTTCGATATAATGGGTCTCGACCTACGTCGGCGGAAGTCTCTACATATATAACTGTCGATGATAACGAATCCTGTAATTGAATAGGCTCTATGTAATTTAAGGCAGGAAAAGAGCAATATTTTAATGTAAACGACTAAGGTATAATAATTAATTCTATCTTAGTTCTATACGAATATGTTTAACTAAGGTAACATAATATTAACTATTTAATGTCCTAAAGGGAATAAATGATATTAGAGATATTGCTTCGGTTTTGATCAATAATTAATTATGCCATTACGTGAACTCCCAGAGGATAGTAAGCCGATGTAGTACGGTAACATGAAGTAAAAGTTTTATCAATATTCAATAAGCAATATTCGATAACTAAAATCGCTCCTAACCTTTTGATGAGATAGAAGTGTGAAGGCGGCCGCGGCTAAGTGAGGGTATAGCAGAGGGATTTCCAAAGGGAATCGGATGAGAGGATTATGTCACGCTTGATATGGAAAATAACACCGAATTCCGTGAAAATAGTATTCCTTTATTGATATCAATAAACAAGATACGACCCGACACGACTTTATATTTAGAGACCTCGAATCTTCGGGAGAGATTTTTTTTAATTAACCATAAAATATTTAGATTATAGTTAATTGAAAAAAAACATTATTAGTGATAAAAAGGCGGAATAAATAAACTAAGACATATAATTGATAAACTTGTTCGAAGATAACGCGATTCATTTGTTTATTTGGTGGAAAATGTTCTTGAAATGAACAATTCTTTTACGTATTTCGACCTCGTTTAAAATGTCGTTTACAGATTTTTCAACGAAAAACAATTTTCAACTTAAATTAAATAATCTAATTTAGGTCTGAAATGAACTTTATCTATCTCATAACGACTCAGCAAATGGCTTAATGTATGTTTAAAAAAAAACTAAATGACTAGGTTATATGAGTTTGTTTAATTTGAATTACATGTCGAATAAAATTTTTATTCAAATACTGACACACATTTCATAGATAGATAATTATTTTCAAGGGTTTTTTAATTTTTTTACCCGTAACCGCGTATACGCATTGAGGAACGCTGTGAGTGCTCTCAGAGTGACGGACGTGTTAAAGTGGATGACATTCACGTCCGAGTACTTCTAATTACTTACATAATAAATTATTAATTAAAATAACTTCATCTGCGTCACCAAATACAAGATAGAGTTTAATAATAAAAACTCGTGTCGATTAATCCTATCGAATAGACATTGCTTTTGAAGTGTGACTAGATAGGATATTGAATTCCTATGACAGTAGATATTGGAAGATATAATTTAATTTATCCAATACTTAGGAAAATGTAGTTGTTTTCAGACAAAGAATTCAAATGTATAGAGGAGACATAGTTAAAAATTTAAACATTTTTCACATTATTACCACTTATTCTACCTATTGACAGATCTTCAAAACCAATTGTCAATATAGTTAAATTAATTAATGAATTCTCAATAGGTGTTTTTAAATAATATTACCTTAGTCATAGCTTTTTATTATAATTTTGTATTATATAATATTTTTATTGCAATATTAAACTCGACAAGTGATATAGTACATTTTAGAGAAAGTACCGAGAAAAAAATATTGTTAACTATGCCTCGTCTATATGTTATTTAAGTGTTCAAGAATGAATTTTGTTACGTTTTGCATTTCTCTTCAACAAGATTTTATCAAAAAGTAGACGTATTATTTTGATTCAACTAAAGTAGGTACTACTACTACGGATTGTGGAATAAAAAGTGTTAAAACGCAAGTACTAGACACTGGCAATGTAAAAATAAATCGGTTCCCTCACTTTTGTCGCGAGCCACTCTACCAGTTTTTAAATGACCATTTGTCTTCACAAGTGTCCGTCAACTAGACGAAGGTCGGTTCCGTAATACGTTTCTTGCACTGATCTCAATTGCTCAACGCTTTAAACTTATTATTCTTTCACATGACTTTAAAGTGTTAGATTTAAGAGGTTACTTTTTTTTTATAACATTAGGTGGCAAACGAGCAAGCGAAAACCTGAAACCGCCAAAATGGCGAAGCGACCGCTGCCTATAGACATCCGCAATTGCAGATGCGTTGCCTACCCTTATACGACGGAGGAGGAGACGCACATAAAGAGGATATTTCCCCTTCCTATGCATCTCCTTTACCGTCAAATCCACTTCCTCTTCCCAACCTCTCATTATAAAAAAAGGGTGGTAAAGAGAAAGGGACATAAATTAGGCCTCCGGCACCACACTCATCAGACGAAACACGGAATTGCTTCCATTTCACGTCTGTCTTCTGTGTGGTCGTGGTATTACACCTGGGCGTGCCGGCCCATTCGTGCTAAGATGTTAAAGCGGGCACTACCACTGTTAATTTACCACTGTTACTTATTCGATAGATGCGGTTGCTGAAGTTTCAATTTATTTGATTATTACTTAGTGATTAAATATTGTTAGGTTAAACGAAGAGCGTCGGTAACTCAGTGGTTTAAGCACTTGACTAGTAATCTACAGGTCTTGGGTTCGAATCCCGCCATGTACCAATGTGTTTTGCGATTTTTTCGAATTTTCATATGTACATAATTTATCCGACGTTCTTACGGTGAAGGAAAACATCGTGATGCAACCTGCACATATCGGCGAAGAAATTCAAAGATATGTGTGAAGTCAACCTACCCGCACTGGGCCAGGTGACTAGTTGACTGTGGTCTAGTCACAGTAGGCTCCGAGCCCCTCGGTGGAGACGTATAGTGAGCTGGTGACAATGAGGTTGAACGAAGTTTTAACGGAGTAAAACGGGAAATCATTTCATAAAATTAACGAACCAAAAACACTAACGAATGGTTATAAGCAATTGGGAAACCGGTTATGAGTAATATAAACGTAATCCGTGTAAATCACGTTGATATTAATAGTATGTTTAAAAGTACACAGAAGCGTCGTTCGATGTCCTTTATAGATTAAAAGCAGCCAGTTCCATTATATTTGATAAAAAAGCGATCAAAGAAAAAAAGAAAGTTCATTACGAGGCCAATTCAGTTGTTAACTTCTTCAATTGAATTAAAGACTCGGCTGAACGTCGATAACTACGTCTTAAGGAATTTTCTCCGTTAATTAAACGGGATAATCACTCATAGTTCAATTTAGTTTAATCTTTGTTATTCGATTCCTCTTTTTCCTTCAATTTTCTTGTTGTTAGTGGTGGTATTCCTTGCTTTTTGACGAGAAAAAATGCCTCCATTTGTATATTTAGGTAAAAGGTTCAAATTTTGACAGTACCTACATATAAATATGTACTGTCAAAATTTGTATCTGTCAAAATCTTAAGATGTACTGTTAAGTTCAATTAACCTTAAGTAACCGTTCTGTCAGTAATTCAAGGATGGTAAGTGTACTAATATATTAATTATCGTCTGAACGTTTGCGAATGACATAAAGTGATTATGTAATCGCTTTACAGTGACGAGGCCTGAAGTGGGCAATCAAAGTGACGTGTCCGCAAACGAGCCTTGAAACTAATCACCGCCACAGACCGCCAAAGGGCATCCTAGACGTACGAACGAACCAAATTACCTACTTGGGAAATTGCTGCCGGGCTAGGGGCTGTGAACTTAGAATTATTGGGTAATGTAAAATTAAACGATATTACCTGGAATAGAATTAAAAATTGTTTACTATCACATTTTTAATCACACATATTGTTAAGACAACATTATGTGGAAAAGTTCAATATTTATGTATACTCATAAGAGGAAAATTTGTATTTTCGTATATAACTACTGGGCCGTATTTCAAATTCGTTCACCATTAGAAAGGTCTATTGTGAGTAACATAGGCTCTGTTTTTCATTATTTTTTAATTTCACACGAGCGAAGTGGCGAGGAACAGCTACTCAATTTATGTAATTAAAACTAAGCTTTTGAATTAAACTTTTTGTTGACTGTACTTGTTATCATTCTGACTGTAATTTGGACTTATTAGACTAATTACTGTTATAATTTCTTTCTTACGTAATAACAATACTTTTCTAACTACAATGAATTAACTATTATTATCAGTAGTAACTTTAGCTCGCATAGCACAGGAACGTGAAATGTAATATTTCGAGTCAAAAACAAGTTAATTCTTTAGGACGTATGTGGCGACGAATGCAGTCGTAGTTTTGAACAACTTTATTAATGTGGCCGACTTGTGCGCTTGCAATTCGCCGCACAAACAGATTACAGTGCCTGAATACGAAATAAATGGAGCCCCAGCCAGTTGTGACTTTAATTTGTCAATTAGTATTTTGTACATATTTAATTCATCTACTTAAAGTTGATTCCTGGCATTTTTAAATAATAAAATTAACAATAATATTAGATACTCATTTTACTAAAATCTACTATCAGTCTAGTAATAGTAATAGCATATAACGGAACAATTTTTCATAATACAAATGTAATTTCCTTTACAAAACATGAAATTATCTTGTTGATAGAATCACATAAATCTTAAAGGTGAAGCCAAAAATGGATAGGATTCCGTGCGGTTTGTTTAGGACGACTGTCGCGTATAACTCATGGATTTACATTGTGACTGCGAAACCTACAGAAATAAGCTGAACAAAGCACAATAAGGTTTATACGAAAATTACTTAATTAGATTCATTTATAAAATTCATGTTTTAAACCGAGTTTAATGTTAGGTCAGTAATGGTTGCTGAAGTTTCCATTTATTTTATCAGTACCTACTGATTTATTAGTATTTGGTATAAGTTTCAATAAAGTAAAACAAAACATATGTACTTCAGAAACGCATTTGTAATTATCAAACCAAAACACTAACGGATGGTTAAAAGTAGATAGGAAACCGACGTTAGTCGCTATAATCGTTTTGTAATGTTGCTACCTTTTCGATTTAATTTCTAATCTATTTATTATTATATAGCAATTCAATATCGTATTAAGTGTTAAGTTGTATTGTAATAATACTTAATTGAAATGTTTGTAAGTATGTCTATCTTTAAACAATGTTAAAATGTATTTAAAACAAATAACTTTAGTAAAACACTTAGTCCCAAATAAACAATTATTTTAATGCATGATAACGTTCATGCAAGAAAATGAATATCAAAGTAATTGTTTATTCTTGTATAAGTGAAAGCGCTGTCATATCCAAGTTTTTCATAATTGAAAACATTATTCTCATTTTGTTAAAAGTTACATTTTCTACGTTGAATATTAACTTTGTTTCCATAACATTTCTGAATATAGTCAGTTATTTAATGGAATATTTCCTTACACATTTTTGGATGATTTGTTTAGCTATTAGTAAAATAATTTAATCCTGACCACAGAGAATTTCCAAATATATATTTTAAGAGTTTAGTTCGTAGTTAAATGGGGTCAAGTGATTAAGCCCTAAAGTTAACCTCTACGTTCTCATTCAAAAACTATTTCGCAACTTTATGTGACATTTATAATTAGAAATTAAGTATTTACATTCCCTTTTCGTAATTAAATTTTTACACATGGATGGTTTTTAATAATTCTTGTAATTAAAAGATTATAAAGAAATAAAAATGTACGCAAAATGTAGAAGATAAGCAGAGCAATACGAAATGAGTATATTAAGAAGGTAAGGAGTAAAAGGTTAGCATGGTATGGGCGTGTTATGAGGTGGGAGGAAAAGCATGTACCAAGGAGAACTTTAGTTATGAGTGTGGAGATATAACGGTAGAGGTAGACTAAGAAGAGGATGGATTGCTTCAATGGTGACGTGATCAAGAAGGGAGTGATGATTGTGATGACGTATGATAGAGTTATGTACAGGATAAAAACCTGTTGCGTCGACCATACTGGAGTAGGATAAGGAGGAACAGGAAGATTTTAAAATGAACGTTACTATAATACATTTCACGTCAAAATATCAAACAAATGTAAACAGAAACTTTATTCAATAATTCGAAACAATATTACAATAAAACAACAAAGTTTAAATGCTTCTAAACTTTGGTACAAAAGCTTAATGTTTCCATTGTAAATTAATAACACTCGAATGATTACGATATTGTTGAATTTCATAACAAAATTTAATTAACGTCAACACTTCTGTTTAGATTTATACTTGCAATTGTATTTATTGAAGCGAATTAATAAAAATGGCAAGCTCAATGATTTGAAAAGATGCATATGACATGTGCATTATGTGCAAAGAATTGGGGAAAGTCTAATCAGTAGTGGACAGTTGTTGATGTGGTAACCACACTAGTGATACACAAAAAACAAATTTAAAACAGAATTGTCGAACTCGTTGCAGAATTTTAGGCAACACAGATTAAATATTGACGTATTTTTTAAAGTTGAATTAATCCCACAATCAGCTTATACGCTCATATCGTCTTAATGTTAAATGCAAATATTTTAGTGCAAGTGCAGTTTGTAATTGAAGTTCGTGTTATCTTTTTGTAGACTTTGGAATGGTAAATTGCTTTTAGCTCAAACTTCACAGAATAAAGGCTGGATTTTTCCATTCCGGATATTTCAACGACGGGATAGAAGTACCAAAAGGGTAAATGAAACAGTGACTTTTGAAAGTAGATTAAATTTTCATTCACATAATTTAAAATGAAGAAAACACTAGGATTTCGCTTTGTAATTACAACCTTTGTTTTCTGTTTGTTTTTAGTATTGACCATTTTTGTATTGATTTGTAAATGTAACTTGAATTTATAAAATGTGTTTATTTACTTCATGCAGTATTTGACAGGAGTTGTATAAAATAAGTTGATTCGCTTGAGAAATTTCTGTATTGAATTAATTAAACTTTGAAATTTTCAATAAATTGATTTGAAAATTGGTGTAAGTTTGAAGTTTGGGATTTAATTAAAACTTGAACCATTGATTTCTAAAGTTCACTTGCAAAGATAGTTCAAAATAATCCTGTAAAATAAAAACAAAATATAGCATATAGGACTAGCTTTTAAATGTAGTAACGCAAGGAATTTAAAAGACAAATGATATAGTGATATTGTAATATTTAAAATAACTTTTAGATATCATCTTAAAGTAAACTATCGCACAACTGTTTAGTCGCGCTTTGATTCCTAGGAGCTTATATAAAGGGAACACTACTCGATTTTTATACGTGCAACTAAACAGTTGAATGGCTGCGAAACAATCGACAATCGCAACAGATGCGCAATAGTTTAGTCAAAGGAGTGTGCCAAGACTTATTATTTCTATTAATGTCTGGATGAGAAAGAAAGGATGATAGCAAAATCTATAATAACAATAACCGGCATTAAATTTCATCCACAATTATAATTAAACAATCAAGAAAATGTGTTAAACTGGTATTAGGGAACTTTCCCGTCTAACAGTATTGACATGACAGCTGAAGGCTTAATGAAGCCCCGAATAATTGGAGAATCGCAAGGTTACTGACACTTTGGCACTCGGCCAGGTACTGCTTGAGGGTAAACTTTACTGGTGATTTGAAGTTTTTTTCTTTCCTAGACAATGTTTTGATAGATTTCAATAGGTTTTCAAAACAAGATAACAACTTCTGAATTTATGTAGAGACTAGCTTTCGTCCCCGACTCTACTCGTGAAATTAAAAAAATAAAAAATAAAAATTAACTAATTGTTTTATAATAACAAAACGCATCATTCCACCATTCAAAGACAACTGTCATCTGTCATTCGATCGCCGCTTGACATCTATCATGCACGATGCACTTTCAGCCAGTACTCAAAATTATTAGTTGCCAATAACCTTAATCTTACAAAAATTAATTTTGCCCTGTTATACTTATAAAATGTCTTCAATAATAATTGCTTTTCAAAATCAACGTTATAGTAAAACATCTGCAATAAGGATTTAATATTCAATAAGCCAAATCAAGTGAAAAATCTTTAACTGGACTAAATTATTCAACGGTGTTGCCATTGTAGATGCCTACGTTAATTGCCAATTAATATTTCATCGTCGTCCTCTGGACTAACGACTTGGCAATTATTCAAATTTTAATGAACCTTTCTCTTCTTCATATTAAATAGTGTCGTTACGAAGTAAATACAAATATTGTTGTGATGAATAAAAACGTTTCTCAATGAAAGATTATTAATAGTTCAAAGGGATTTGCGATTGTCTTTTGTTTCCGATTGTTCAATGTTATGACAACACGTCGAATGTCACAAAACAGGCGTTTCTTGTAAGAAATAGCGTTTATCACGGATCAGGAAGAAATAAGAAGCGAATAACGAATGAGTCCAAATTTTATTATTAACAAATAACAAATAAAAATAAAATAACAAGTGCTTGTAAATGTTTATCTAAGAGCATTAAAATGTACCAAAAACTCCACCAAGTCCATAACAAAATTCATAACATGTTACGTGATATCTATCCTACTATAGTAATTTAATGCATTTATGAATATCTTAGAATTATTAACGACGCTGTAACGCCTTAATTTGTAGTTAAACTTCGTGAATTAAATATGAGGGTTGTAATTAACACTCGGGAATATTCATATCACTTTCATGTATAGAAAGTTAATAATTACAAGGTAAGGGACAGAGAGGACTAAATTTGAGTCAGAATTTACTTTTTAATTTTTTGCGTGAAGTTGAAATATTAATTACAAAGATCAATCGCCGGGAGCAAATTGTACTATTATCTTCTAAATCGTACGTCCATCTTGTGACAAATTTAGATACTTATTATGGCTTTGTAATTCAGCTAGATCTGTACCAAATGTAATTCGTATACTTTTTATTCCATTTTTAATCATTAAAATGTTCTGTATTCGAATTAAATGTACATTTATTTTAAAATAAACATCATACGATATTTCTGTGTCGCAGGTGCTACGCCCTAAGTGAAACGCGAGGCAAATATTTCTATAAATAATCAATAAGAGCCGTTACTGGAGGCCATAATATTTGCAATAACTCCCGTTGCTCAAACGAACTGGAAAGCTGAGAGATAAATATATTCGCTATATGCTCGGGACTCGGATTTACTAGATTGCAGCACTGACGGTGGAAAATCTATTTAAATTGTACAGCTCGTAGAAATGTTTGAAAGAATTTCAAATGTATTTTCACTTAATATGCATGAATATTTTCAAAAGGACGAAAATACGTTTCCGTATTAAGCGAGCGAAAACTTCATAGACTGCCTAAACTGTCTCGAGATTTAAACGTGCTTTGAGAGCACAACAGCTATAAAACTATTGATATTTAAGTGCCGACTTAAATTTTATTTTATTAAAAAGGTTTGATTCTTTTTTGTAAGATTAGAATTCGTAGTAACCAACGTTCTGATTTGAGGTCAAGCAAAAAATGTTAATATAAATGAAGGTAACGGAGTTAAAAAGCGTAAGATTGCGATTCCTGAACAATTTCCGAGGATGATATTTGACGACGTATTTCGAGTTGAACTCCGATTTATACAATTCGAAAAATTCTTTTGTCAAATACTTTTGTTATGTCTGAATGATGTTATAAGCTTAACGTTGTTTTTTATGTTTAAAAACATTAGTAGATCTTTGTTAATTTACTAATATTTCCTTTAACCATTCCAAATAAGCTCTAGGCTTGTGCTAGGATATGGTTCGCGACATCACGACAATAGTCGAATGGCGGGATTCGAACCCTCGACCGCAAGATCGGTAGTCCGTACGTCCATTAAATAATAAGTACTGTTTTACGTATTACAAATATTCGTGAGAACGTTTTTGTAACGTCATCAAAAATATGATTTGTGCAGCCGGACATAATGTACGCCAAAAAATTTTGTCGGTGACTGTTAGATGCTGATCGTACGGGTTCGTCACATTCGTTTAAATTTCGCGGACCTGGTTAATGCGGGTAATCCAAAGAATTTTTATTCTCCCGCACTAGTGGGTAGTTTTGATTACTTGTCCAGTACGGTCATGCGTGGGGTCTGCGGAGAAGTGTGCGGGAGAAGAGTTACGTGTCGGTTACATATTGCAAGTTCAAAGGTCATTGGAAGTGATTGCTTGTCACAACAGACGTGTTAATTTTGTTATAGAACGGGGTCACTTTAAATTTCGTTATTGTGTTCGGAACAATAACAGTGCATACGGGTGCATTTCAAGCAGCATCGATGGCGTTTGTAGACTTGACATAACTAGACTTGACTCATTTGACACCGACGGAGAACACCTGAAGCGGTGAGGCGGGCATCGAGCCGGTAAGTACCACTTTATCCTCCATCCTACTATTGGTATATCTTAATGTATTGCTAATTTGGTGTACAATTTTCTTAAGATCGTGTAAAATAATGTTAACGCTTTGTGTAGAAGGAAGTTTTACTTTATAATTTCCGTAAATTAATGAGCATCCTTAAAGCCGGAGGTTTTATGTTTGTGTACTTTTAACTTCCACATCTCAAAGACGTAGTTACATCACATGTATTGAAAAGTTTCTCATAAAGTTTTCATGCTTGTTTACTGAGCATGTTAATTAAATGAGGTTTTGATTACGTTAATATATCTTTTTAACCGACTTCCCAAAAGGAGGAGGTTCCAAAGTCGTTTGTATATTTTAACAATATACAAATATCTTTATATAGAACGTTTTGGTACTTATTAGAAATATATTTTACTTTATTCATCCTTCTATCAGGCTTTAGATGTCTATTGAAAGACGGCGACATTCCTAAATAGCAGCTTTGCTTACAAATTCTACGCTTGGATAATACCCGTATACAGTACAAGTATCGTTTTTAAATATTTGGAAGCGCTGAAAATAATGCTATCCTTTAATAGATTACTATAGTTAACAAAACAGAAGTATTAGAAATGGCACGTGAGAATGGCGGGAGTGATAAGCCTCAAGTAAGTGTAAAATCTTCACAACTATGTAAGTCTGCAGTTCTCAATGTTGTGTTAGAACTGAGCGTCTTTAGTGGGCTTAATAATTGCTTGGCACCCCTGAATGATATAATTGATTCAGGGGTGCCAAAAATATCATAGAAGGCATTTGAAAACTAATAGGATCTGCAATCTGATAACAAATTACATCTAATTAAACTATAGTGCGTCTGTATTGTGCATTTTCAATGAATGGCGTAACTCTAAATTTGAATAGTGAGCTTCGATCGGTTGTTTACAGTAAATATTAAAGTGCAGGTCATTGACCTCGCGCGCATCGAAACGCTACGATACGTACTGTACAAACGGACATGTTTCGTTGAAATATTTATCGACCATGGTATACGTTCAATGTTTAATAATTCAAATACTAATGGAAAGGTATATTTGATCACGAGCTGCAATATGAAAATGAAAAATGAATTAAAATGAATTGTACAGAGCAATAGGAGACAATGTTAAAATTTTGAAGCCGTAGGTAATGATTCTGGTCGGGTTTTTTAAATATTTCAATTTCTTGAATAACAAAAACAAAGCAATCACATTAATTACAGGTTAGTACTGTACTGGCGTAGAATATAAAGCCGCAAATATTGTAGATGCTTTTCCAACGTTTATGAGGTCGGAAGAAAATCGCAAATGGTAGGAGATGGAAAAGTAATTGAGCGGTCACCTCAATTACCGGAGACGCAATTCTTTTAGAAGTTACGTACATTAGAATAATCTAGGTCTGTAAAAAATAGCTCTATATTTTTGATCTCATTAGATAATTATGATAGTGCCCTCAATGGGAACATTTAAATAAAACCAAAGAGGTAGTTAATTTAAACTATAACTCTTTGCATTAAGTATTTGTGTTTAAAATTGTGACATGTGCAAATTGTATAGGTGCACATGAGCCTAAAATTTTATCTTTAGTAAATAAGGTAATCTTTGTTATTATCAATTCGCAAAATTTCTTTCCAAAGTAATCCTAACCCGTGTTTAACGTATATGTTTGTAATATATTGTTGTAAAATAAATATTGTCAAAGCAAAATAAATGTTGGGCGCCATGTCAACAAGCAATCATATACTGATCCACGCTGAGAGCGTATCGCAACCCGTCATACATTCTGTGATCGATCATTTTGCCAAATTGCTAACCGCGAATGTATAATATCCAAAACGGGTTTTCACAATTTTATTTCCTACATTTTTTTTAATAAGGGCACGAAATGATTGATACTTTTTGAACGATTAAAGTTACTGGCAATTAATGAAATTTGAGTACTGGCTGAATGTGCATCGTGCATGATAGATGTCAAGACGACGATCGAATTACTGTTGATAGTTGTCTTTATATGGAATGATGCGCTTGGTTAACGAAAAAGTCAATCGGTTAATCTCTGTAAATGTTTGCAATCCGTTTAGATCTTATTATGCAGTATTCATTTAAGATGGTGGTCATCTAAGAATGGTGTTTCTAATGTTACGCGATTGTAATTTTATTATCGCCGACATACGCACGCTCAAAATGGACGATAGTTACGAGTACCTTGTATATGATCTGCCTTCGGAATTAATTCTGCAAACAGCTTGTCACTCCGACATAATATTGAAAGTAAATAAATTCATAGATTAGGAACAAGAAAACAAATCGATTATAAAGAATCATTAAGCCCAATGTTCAGATAAATTATAGACATCAATTTTTCAGCTGAATTAAGAGGATTTGAATTAAATGTTAAAAAACATATTAGTAGTTCGTAGGATTGTTCTATGATTTCTTATTTACTCGTAATATTATAAATGTAACAAGATCTATGACGTAATTAAGCGCCGACGCTCTTTGAGTTTTCTTTGTTACTTTGTAAAATACAATCTTTTAACTAACTCTGTTGTCTGATAATTAATTTTCCTGCAGCTTTAATAGGATTATTAATTTAAAAAGATTTTTAAATGTTTTCACGTTTTTATACGTTTATTATGTAACAAAATTAATATTGCCTTTGTTTATATAAAAATAATAATTTCAATGCCCATTTGATAATAACGCACTTAAGAAATTAATCGTTTAGATTATACAAATAATAATAAACATTCTTAAAAAAAAGTCACAACATTAGGGTATAAGAAACCACTGATCAAAGTTATTTTATAACTCGTAAATATGTAAAGTACGAATAAAACGGCAATTAACAAATTAGGAATGTATAAAATAATGTCAGATTTTGCGAAACTTGTAAATTGTGAGTAAAGTCTTGTTAATAAGAAACTCGAGTCATATGTAATTTTGTGAGATGACAAGCCTTAACGAGTTGCCTGTAGGTAGAGCGTGCCTCATTATAAATTAACATTATATTATGTTTTCGAACTTAACTAATTTTAGCTCCTCGTTTGTGTCGGAAGTATAATGAATCAGACTATTTTACAGTGTATTCAACTAGTGATCCGCCCCAGATTCGCCTGGGTTGCATAGAATATAGCATATCCATACCCTTCCTGCTAATGTAAAATATAGCCTATGTTATGTTATTTTACTAATATTGTAAATGTAAAAGTGTAGATAGATGGATGAATGTTTATTAGAGTTTACCGCCTAAACAGCCGGATGGATCTCGTCTAAATTTGGAATAAGTGTAGAGCATTGGCTGGAAGAACACATAGGCTACTTACTTTTGTTTTTTTAATCTACGCAGACAGAGTCGTCGGCAAAAGGTAGTTCAGTAATATAGCTTTCAAATAACGAAATAATTTTTGAAATTGGTTCATTATTTTCAAAGCAATGATTTCAAACAAATATTTTTATATATGTGTAATATAATCGAGTCCATAATAATATTGATATATCTGCCATTCATGCTGGTTATAACGTCTTGAGAAGTCAGAATCTAGTAAACTATATGAACACCAATGAATGCATAAGGATGTTAATACTACGCTAATTCAATTTGAAAAGACAAAATTATGACACGCCTAATGACAATCAATTAAGATTGTGTTTTGTTTACTTACTTCTTATAAATGGAGATAATTTAATTTATGTAAGTAGTTCATAATATTAATAAACTGGCAACAGTTAATGAAAAAAAATTACTTATAAATTAATTAATATGAACCATCCGGCCGTTGAACTCCATCCGCGATTACCATGTCACGCTTGGCAAGGTAAGCGTGCGTCGTTAAAAAATAATCGATAAAACGCCGACTGCCGCTCTACGACATTCATATTTCATTTTTCTATAAACGATATATGTATATTTTTAACAAAATTTGCTAACTGGTATATAAATTAAAATGAATATTTGTCCACGAGATTCTAAAACGCTATACTCCTGTCTAAAAACTTCGTCTGAAACTTCCATAAATTGATCTATGGAGACTCGAGTTTCAATTGTCAAAAGCCGCAGATGTTTTATTAGACACTAGCTTTTTTCCGTGACTCCGTCCGCGTACATAAAAAAAGTAAATATTCTATGTGTTCTTCCAGAATATCCTCAACATCGATGCCGAATTTCATCAAGATTCGTTCAGCGATTTAGGCTATAAACTCTAATAAACATCCATCCATCCGTTCGTCTAAACTTTCGCATTTATAATATTAGTATGATTAGTATGAAGTATGATAGATATTGCCGCGCCAATTTACAAAACAAAAATTCAAATTTGTCTCTACAATATTAGTAGAGATGACTACATTTGTTCTTATTTATATCAGAATTAGATAAAACTTTAATGATAGTTTTTCAAGTTTCAAGTATCACCTTTTTTTGTTAAGATAAAATAAAACTTTCTTATAGATAACGTTATAAATAAGCTTTGAATTCTGCTAATACTACACCGTGCAGTAATTTAAGGCGGGCAAAAAGAGGCTGGGAGACTTAAAAAGCGTGAGATTGCGTTTCCCGGCCCATTTCCGAGAAAGGCCTCCTACGAGCACTTCGAGAAACTTCGATTGCTTCGATTCGATTTATAGAAAGTTTTTTTTCAACGATACACGAATCAACTTTTTGTTACCATGTTTCTCTTTCAGTTCTATTAAATCAAACTTTATAATGCTAGAATTATAACGTTTAACTTTTTGATATGAAAAGTTTTTACTAGTGTTAAAAAAAAACTGGTATAAATAATTTTTTTTTATCAGTATGATTTTAGAACTTGTGTTTTACTGGTTATGTTATCTAAATGGTGTGTTTGAAACTAGGGCATTATATTTGTGTGAACGAAAAACGTTCAGTTCAAACGTATAATTAAAGTAAGTAAGGTAATGTGTAAAGTGGACAGGTGTCAGTTGTTATGACATGTTTAGTCATTAATTGGAGCGACTTGTGTCGTTAAATAATTATGGGTTTGGGGAAAAAGTGCTACGTTAATTATTGTACTATGAGAACGGCGAATATAAAGAAGCTTTTTTACTTTGAGGGGTAGACAGATCTTACGCGTTTTCATCCTATCTATTGTAATACTTAGAGCGGGGGCACACCATTGACAATCTCACAACAACAACAATCGACAAACGCATAACGTTTGTCGATTGTTTCGCAGCCAATTCCAATACTTAGTTGCACAACTAGAAATAAAGTAGTATGCGCACCTCCATATAAGCTCATAGAAATCAAAACGAGACAACAGTTGTACAATAGTTTAGTTTCAGGTGTACTTTAACAAACCTCTATATTGTACATTCTAATTTTATATTTATGTCGAAATTTGTCATTATTAATATTATTTTCAACATTTATTTTCTAAAGAAAGGTTCTTAAGGCACTTATTCAACATAATGCATCGAAAACTAGGTATTTACCGCCTCCGGATACAACCTAAGTGGCTTTACGTACTTAAGAACTACATTGAAGTTAAATGCATGATAAATATTTTCGCTTTTTAACGTAATCGCTACGCTGGTAACGTTCCTCTAAGTGTCTACATTTGCATTCGAATCTTCTAGAAATTTTGCGAATTCTTTTTATGTACATTTAAGGTAATGTTTTGCACATGAATACAAAAGTAAATAACACATTGCAGTTTTAAGTTTTGAAATATTAAGGATATATTATGTTAAATGTTCTTTATTAAGTTTGTTTCGAAATATGTTACGTCGAAATATGCTTGTCGTTTTCCAGACCGTTGCGTGTGTTGTTTGCGCATGAATTAATTTTAACCTAATTTCAAATTTGCGTATTCATGTTATATAGAACAATAAAAATATTTTCGAATTTGGTTAAAACTGATTAGATAGGATTGGGGATTTTAAAATAGTTGAATCGTTTGTAAAATGTTATAATGTTTTCGCTATGAAAAGCCATGAAAAAAAACGTCTCTTATTTTAAGTATATTGGATGGGAAAAAGGGATCATAAAACAATATATCAATGAAAGTAAGAAAACTTGAAGGGTGTCTTCAGTAAAGGCGACAAGGGAATAAAAACGACTGAATTGAAAAGTTGGATATTAACTTCTAAAACTTTTGTACTAAAATAGATGAAAACTTTGAAAAACAAAAGTACTCATTTTTATTCTTAGTTTTTCAATGAGATTTTTCTTTATTTCAGATGGTTTATTGTTTTTTATTACTATTGATGCCAATTTATTATACAAACCTGTCTTGTAACTGTGGCTTGTAAGTCGTTTTTTTCGTTCTCTTTGAAACAATAAACGATCTTTTCTTTACAAAAGTAGAAGGAACGAAAGGCAGTCTTAACTTTGTACTTTATAATAAAATATTGTAATTTTTCTTTCTACTTTGTCAAAAATAATAGGCTCTTGTTCGCAGACGATGTAAGTCGATTACGAATCAACATTTTAAATAACCAGAAAGAAAATAAAATTATGACCGGAAAGCTCCTTGGAGTCTTAAAAAACGTTTAATGAAAAACGCGAATAACTTACGAGACATATTATAATTCAACTTTTTGTAATTCAAAGAAGTATTTATCTGAACTAATATTATAAATAGAAAAGACATGTATTTTTGTATGTATTGAAATAATTTAACAACTACTGGGCCGATTTCAAAAATTATTTCACCATTTAAAAGCTACTTAATCATTGAGTAACATTGGCTAAACTTTTATTGTTTTATTTTTTTAATTTCTCGCCAGCGAAGTCGCGGGCAACGGCCAGTATTAACTGAAGAATAGAGATATTAATGCTTAAAAATACATTAAATCTATGAAGGTTTAATTCTTCTAAAAGTATCTTAAACTTTGTTCTGCAAACTTTAATTTTAAGTATGAAAGTTATTGCGGTGTCTCGCCATTATAAGGAGTTAAAGTCCGATGGAAGTTCGGCACGATGTAATCACTCCCAAGGGTAAAAGTTTATAGAAATGTTTCCAATTCTTACTAAAGTTTTGTAGTTTGTTTTTGCAAACTTCGACTCTTTTTATCTTGTTTGCAAAGGTAAATTAATTAACTATTAGTTTAGGTTTTGGGTAATAGTTAAAAGTTATTACGTTGATTCCAAAGTTTTTTACGATATAATCATTGCTTAATAGTTATTGAAGTAGGCCGAGTTACATAATAGCTGGATTGTATATTTATTTAGAAATTAACGAGAAAAGAGCTACTGTGTTTAGAAAAACATCATAAGACATCAAGTTGATTGAATCCGACAGGAGACGGATTTGGGTCGAGACTAAAGGGTGAAATAAATTGCATTGCAGATGGATCTATTCACAAAAAAATCTCAATCTAATTAATCCTTTTGCTGGCGATGTTTTTAATTTACAACGAACACGGTCCGTACCGAATAAAAATGGTAGTATATATAGTAATTTATTTTAACATTTCATATATGGTAAATCGGATGGAGAGATCGAGAAAATGTGTTCACATTTTTAGATGAATGATTTCACTATTTTATGTTATTGAAGAAAATACAGTTATTTGATGCATAGGACAATAAATACCCGAAATTGTTTTATCACTTCCTAGCTATTCATGCGCGGCTTTATCTGTTTCTCTAATTAGTTGTTTAGTTCAGTTCTTTTATCTTCTTACTAATATTATAAATGCGAAAGTTTGGATGGATATATTGATGTTTGTTAGTGTCGATTAAACAGCTAAACGGATCTAGATGAAATTTTCCGTAAACGTAGAGGATTATTTGGAAGAACGCATAGGCTACTCACTTTTGTTTTTTTTTTTTTTAATTCGAAGCGGACGGAGTCACTGGCGAAGTTAGTTATCAAATAAAATCCAAATATATTTTAAGAGTGCATTCCTTACATATTTTCATAAATTATATTTTAGTATTAAAGATTCCAATATTTTTACAGAGTAACGGTTGCATGTTCACAAAGTAGGTCAATACGAGCCAAAGAAGTCATTAAGGCTAATTCCCGTTAAAGCCTTTAAGTAATTTGTTATGGCACGAATGATATTTTAATTTCGAATTCACAGGTAATTTCAGTATTGTGACATATTTATGACCTACTATAAAATGTCACATATTTTCGTGAAATATTACGGAAAAGTTTCATACTATGTCTTTTTTTTCATTTATTGTCGCATTCTGAGTTGTAACTGCCCACGAAACACATCCCTTAGTGTATAAGTATTAGTGTTGTGTTACTGCTGTAATAACCATCAAACGATCAGAGGAACTAGCATTTTTGAAGCGTCCTAACGTAATGTATACTGACAGATTTTATGCAATTTTTATCCATTACCATAGGTATACTACGAAATTTTCGTCCAAGATTTTCAGAGTTATAATTATCCACAATACAAGGAGAGAGGATATCTCTTAGGTTATATTGACTTAGGGTTAGAGGTGTCAGTATTTGATAAGAGTTACAAAGGCAAGCATTATGAGGGTTCCATTGTCAGCGTTAATTAAGGATGAGCTAAGCATTTACATTGTTTTAACATCGGCGTACAGTTTATAAAATCAAAGGGTTTCTAAATTTGAAATTGCTTTAATTGTTCTCGATATTTTAGGTATAGGTTTGTTTTCTTAAATATAAATTATTTTTAAACTACTATGAGTCTGAACACTTTAAGAATGGACAGAAAAACAACCGTTTTACTCTCTTACTACTTATCTTAATAGGATACTAGCTGTTCCCATGTGGCTTCACCCGCACGAAATTTTGAAAATTTCATTTTGTTGTTTACATTTGTCAAATTATCAATAGTAAATGTCTAAGTTTAATGCTGTGAAAAGACGTTTAAGGCAACAAAGAAGTGTGTGTTTACGCTTTATTATAATAGTATAGATAGTATAGATTAATTAATTCTAAATTCATTCAAATGGTTAAAACACTGGCCAACTATAATTTAATTCTTAATTTGTTGTGTTTGTAAATAAATATGTTTTTTTTATCTGTTTATTGTGTTCTACGAGAGTTTACGAAAGTAATTATATGAAGGAAAAAAATGGTTAACGTCAATTAGACGCGAACTAAATACTTTTTTCGAGCTTTTATTATTCTTGGCGATAGCCGGGTCGTGGAATGGGGAATTGGCCACGTGAAATTTATTTCATGATGTTCCAAACATGCTCCAATACTATGTAAAGATAACATGTTTTTTTTTTCTTAAATTAATCAGTCATCAAAACGTCTGTTTTCTCATTAATCAGATGTTTTTTGTACTGATGTTCATTATCTATTTGGCGAAGATCTGATTAGTCATCATAAGAAAATAATTACCAATATCTCCAGAGATATCTATAAAATGATTTTTTTCATCGTTCTGTTTCACAAGTTTTCATTTTCAATCTTCTACTTTTTCATCATAGTTTTTTTCTTAAAAAAAAAAGAAATACGAACACGAAATAATTCCGCTGGTTCGTTATTTTCGGAATGAATAAAATGTATAAAGATCTTCTTGACTTTTAAATAAAATATTTATTTATATGTCTTTAAAATGGCGGTTAAAATAAAATAAAACATATCAAAGATATTAAAACTGCACATTACCACAAGTAACACGTTATATCTTTTTACTACTGACAAATTGTATTCAAATACAATCAGTATGAAAATAGAAATATTTCCTAGAAATGTATGCAGACATGTGTTAACGGCTAATGGAAACGAATCGTAATGGTTTTGAATGTAATACAAATGTCACTTTAAAATAACCCATTTACTTCGACTGCCGATATCTAATCTCTTTAATTGCTTTGTTTTTGTGATCTTCTGTAAAATTCTCACAATTCGTAGACTGTTGTTTGAATTTCACCCTTGCTTTACGGAGTAGGAGATGCAAATAAAGAGGATATTTTCCCTTCCTATGCGTTTCCTCCACCGGCAAATCCACTTTTCCTTCGAATCCTTTCCACTTAAGAATCACCAGACGAAACGCGGAATTGCTTCCACTTCACGCCTGTTTTCTGTGTGGTCGTGGTGTTACACCGAGCGAGCCGGCCCATTCGTGCGAAATGTTAAAGCGGGCTCTATCACTGTCTTTTTGTATGTACTGATATAACACAAAAACTACTGGGACGAATTTTATAATCATTTCACCGTTAGAAAGCTAATTTGTAACATAGACGAGAAACATAGGCAATGTTATTTATTTCATCGGGATGATGTCGCGGGCAACAGTTAGTTAATTATAAATGTATTGAAAAGCTAATTTTGTCTTTCCTTCATTATAAATTAAAGGCTAACAGACGGTTAGCACAAGGTGACTCCCACTGCTAGAAAAGTTTACATGAAATGCCCCGACTTCTGTTCGTTTAAAAAGTTTGCTGTTAGAAATTTAGAACTTTTTCTCTTATGGTTTACGTGCTAGTAACAATTAAGGCATGTCTTACGAGGTACAGATGTAAAGGAAAACCCTTGAGACTCTTTAAATTGAGGTTACTTTAAAGGAATTTTAAAGAAATAGTACTGTACAAGCAAGACGTATTGCATTTGTTTCATGTAGACTTTTATTCACTCTTATACATCTTGTTTGTTACAACACAATACCCGCAGCGAACGCTCATATTAGGCCCCGAATGTTTAATGCAAGAGGTAAAAAGGCGACAACAGCGGCCATCAATTTCCAGTAATAATTTAGTAACACGGAGTTGTTTTGTTTCGTACTGACAGGGGCTAAATGTCGCCCACCTGTGTTAAAAAACAATTGTTACAGAGCAGATTTTTTCATGTTTGTTTCAACTTTTTATAGGCTTAGAAATGTTATGAAACAAACATATTTAATGAAACAATTGTCAGTGAATTGACACATACATTTAAATAAAAGACAGTAAACTACGTGCGATATTAGCGAACATGAACACCTTACCAATTAGAAGTCAATAGGAATTCATTTGTAAACGTTTGTGTAGAGTTGGAAGTAAGCCAACTGTTTAGTCGTGTGATAGTTCATACCAATGCCAATGACATGTAATAATTGTATTATATTTGAGTCGTACTTCAAATGTGTCAACAAGTCGCTATTTCAGTACAAGGAAACGTGCAATTTGATCTTTGTTTATCATAGCAAATAAAACGATGTCAATATTTACAAACTAGCTGTTGATCGCGACTTCACCTGTCGACTTAAAAAATATAGCGTTCGTCACTCACTGATAACGTATCTTTCGAATGGTGAAAGAATATTTGAAATCAATCTAGTAGTTTTTGACTTATTTCAATACATACAAATATACAAATCTTTTTGTTTTAATGCGCTGTTCTTTTGATAATTTTATTTGCGTAAAACTTGCAGGTAGTGCGTACGTAATTATGAATAGTATATTGCCCAAAGAAGACTATATTTCGAGGTGCAAGTTTAGCTGAACACTAGAATAAGATTGCTAACAGTAGAGTTATGATAATTTTTTATGCTGGGTTTCTGAAGTCTCCATCTATTTTATTACGTGGCGCTGCATTAGTGTTAGGTCGACATAAGTTTTAACGCCTTAAAAATTATGTTAGATAGTTCGGAAACGTATTTCATAAAGTTATTGAACCAAAAACACTAACGAATTGTTATAGCTGGTAAACCAGCCGTTAGTGATCCTGTAAATATAAGAAAATAACAATAATACCAGCTTGTTCATTTCTTTATGTTGTTTGCGTGGCGTTTGCTATTACGTGTATGCAGTAAAACAAAATTACGTCCATTAATTGTCCGTCATGAGCGTTTTTCCCATGCATTTGTTAATAAAACATGGGGTTTAGTTATTAAGTGAAGTCGCAGTGCGGCTGCTCTCAAATTCAGGCCTTGACCTCATCTTTAATGCAAGGCGCAGGAGACAACCTTACCATTCCTGTCATTTTGTAGTGATATTTTAATATTTGAAAAGCTTGGAATAATAAAATTAATTACTGTTATTTTACATATTCGCAATACACGTATAAAAATATATTTTCATTTCACTTTTTTTTTAAGGATATAATTATAACTAAATGTATTCGCCTAAATAAGGTATTAAGCATAAACTAAATAAGTTTTCAGATTGTTAACTCGTAGTATTTGGGCTCTAAATAATCAAATAGATTGCAAACCCTTGCATATTAACACTTACGAGTATCTTATAATAATGTAACTATAAAATTTCATATGTACACTAAATCAAGTAATTTAAATTCAGCATATTTATGTTTGTGATGGACCAACATCGAGTGTAAACAGAATTTTAATCGCGAAAGGAAAATTTATATTTCATTGGAAAAGTCCACTTCGACAAGCTTTGCGAGAAACTAATTTTCTCCGGCTTCGTGAATTTGGATTGCGAAAATGTTTGAATGGTTTGCATTCGAACTTCGTATTAAGGAGACATAACTTCATAAGCTTGCTTTAAGTAGATGTATATTTATTCAATTTCATCCATTGAAATTATTTAAGTATTTCTGGATACTTCGGAAGTCTCGTTCTTAAAGCTACATTTTTTTATAAAATCATATACGACTAGCTGTTGCCTGCGACTTCGCCCGCATGAAATTAAAAAATAATAAACAATATATATCCTATGTTAATCTTACTAATATTATAAACACGATAGTTTAAGTGGATGGATGGATGTTTGTTAGGAGTTTGTAGCCTACAAGGCTGAACGGATCTCGATGAAATTTTGCACAGATGTAGAGGTTAGTCTGGAAGAACACATAGGATACATACTTTTGTTTATTTCCACATGGACGAAGTCCCGGGCTAAAGCTAGTCATGTATAAATTACCTTTTCAATGGTGAAAGAATTTTTAAAATCGGCCCAGTAGTTGTTGAGTTATTTCAATACATATAAAAATATAATCTTTCTTCTTTATAATATTAGAATAGATATGGATAAGAATATTTGTTCACCTTATGTTTTTTAAAATTTAGTGATTGCTTTTATCACTATTAAAATATTTCGTAAATAAATCATAATCTAATTAAGTAACCGAAGTTTAATTATTAGTTATTATAACTAGCTTTGGATATGATCTATAGATATTTTGATCGCTAATTAACTTGTCATTTGACAGTTCAAGTCACAGACATCTCTAACGTTGATTGCAGATGACTGCAAAGCTAAATTAGATTCTGTCTCTAGACTGTAAATTAATGCTATTTTCGTTATAAATATTGGGAAGTTTAGCTTCAATGTTATATACGATATACTAGCTTTCGCCCGCGACTAACTTCGCGAGGAATTAAAAAAAAAAACAAAAGTGAGTAGCCTATGTGTTCTTCCAGACTATCCTCTACATCTATGCCAAATTTCATCGAGATCCGTTCAGTCGTTTAGGCTACAAACTCTAACAAACATCCATCCATCCATCTAAACTTTCGCATTTATAATATTAGTAAGATTTCGATAACTTTCAGATGTTTTGAGATACAAATAAAGGTATACTTATTTATGAACCTCGATTCCTAGAATCGAGTGAAGTCGGAATTTAGACACACGTTTTATTTTTTTTGAATGAACTCTACCAAACCTGATTCCAGTCAACCAGTAACGACGCAATTAAGATAACTAAAACAGTCTTTAACCAATAAAAGTCTGACCGCAGAAAGTCGATAATCAATCAATTACCAACTTTAAATGGATCGACATTTGTCAACAAAGAAATTACTTTTGGTGCTAAAAGTTAAAAAGGAAAGTTGGCGAACAAGAAATTTCTATTTAAGCCTTAAAGTCTCTTCTAAGTTAATTTCAACTTACGCTAATGAAATGAAGAAGTGTTTTCAACTGGCGGTTCGTTTCTAATAAGACTTGTTTTACAATAATTCCACATTAATAACCACTATACATTAAATAATGAAAAAAAAAAATTTAAAAAAAACCGACAGTTTTAAGTTACATATGAGGTTGTTTACATTACAACGATTTTGTTTTTTTTATTATTCTGGTTTAATATCCCGACCCGACTAAACTATTGAGTTATCTAACTAACGTAGATGCCACGGCCCGGTTGGGCGAAGGAGAACACCGCGGGGTTTAGTGGGTAGTCCGGGCGGGATTAAGGCCGGGAGTCCCACACGAAACTGTCCCTGCTGCCTCCGCAGCATGGACGGTGAAGTGCGTAAATGCATTCCCCGCGACAACAAAAAACTATTGCGTTATCTATAATCTGCAAGGTCTCTTAAAATATTATTTTGTTTGCTAAAGACGAGTCTAAAGGTTGTATGACTCTACCTTATTTGTCGCTGGGCGAATTTCAGTATATTGAAAATCAAGTCGAATTACAATTTCCATCAATTGAGTACGGATACGCAGAAGATGCGAGGGGGATAATAGGGATGGATGTGATCGAATCAGTTAGGCGCATCGACGGCTTTGTCGGTACGATGAGCGAATTTCATTTCAACAGCTTAAAATATACTACCTATTACAACAGGAATAAAGCTAAGCCATGTTAAAGCGTTTGAGACGTTGGAATTGAGTTGCTATTTGTAATACTCAAAAGAACTGGAGTAAAATATACGAAGACAAATACTTTTACATAAATGAAATATCAATAGACTAACTAAATTTTAATCTTATTAACGAGTTAATAGTTACGTTAGTTCAGAAATAGGTTATAAACCAATATAGAAGGTACTTTTTTTAAAGTTTTAGCCTAAAACATAATCTAAATTGAAACAATATCATGAAAAAGAAAAAGAACACAACCTTAAATTGAATTTTTCGGGTCGAGAGGTATTTTATTAACATCGGTAAAATTGCTTCAAAGCTATGATTTTTATTTGAAAACATTAAATAGGGTTTGTTGTATTTTATTTAAATTACTTTGGTCTTAAATTTTATATTTTCAGCCTTTAATCCGGCGTTTGTAAAATACCTGTCCATGAATACTTGTTCTGTATTAACAACCTTTGTTTTTATGTCTTTTAGGTGAATTCCTAAAATACCTCTTAGCGCAACGAGCAAACAAAATTATTTGCCCATTAGGAGTCATGAATGTACTACGTTCTATTTTACTTGTTTTAAAAAGCTAGTATACTTTCCTCGGACAACATAAATTCTGATACGAAGCTCAATAATGGGAGAATAACAAGACTAACGAGTCACTTGGGCAATACAGATAGAAGCTATGGACACTGACAGAGCAGCAGGGAAATAACTCTTTCGTGTAATAACTTGGAACCATTTTTAAACTGATACGAATTTTCATTAGTCGGTTTGTAAAAATTCTGAAATATCATAAAAGCTTTAATTTTTTTTTTATATTTTTTTATATAAGGTGACAAACGAGCAAGCGGCCACCTCAATCCACCCTAATGGAAAGCGAACGCTGCCCATAAACATCCGCAATTGCAGATGCGTTGCCTACCCTTAATTGACGGAGGAGGAGACGTTTCCCCTTCCTATGCGTCTCCTCCACCGTCAAATCCACTTTTCCTTCCCATCCTTTCCTCTTTAGAAAAGAGTGGAAAGGGAAAGGGACTAAAATAGACGTTTCCCCTTCCTATGCGTCTCCTCCACCGTCAAATCCACTTTTCCTTCCAATCCTTTCCTCTTTAGAAAAGAGTGGAAAGGGAAAGGGGCTAAAATTAGGCCCAACACAAGCATGCTATTGTATTTCCGATGTTACGCATTTTCTAGGTTTTCAAAGTGAATTTAGAATTTATTTTGTTTGTGTCACAATTTACGTGAATTGCTGCGTTCGACTTCGTTTACTTTTAATATAAAAAGACGTTGTAGGACCCTTTTTCCTAAATAAATGAATTTCATCCCGTATAGCAATTTTAGCGTGACGTTGGTAGATACATAAGTATTTTCCCCATCGCTTTCGCCTTTTTGTCTCTCGCTTGAGGTACCATTAGGGTAATAAAAATGTCTTGTGACGAGAATAAAATGGTTGATACCTTGACGTAGGTACCAATTAGGGACGAGCGTATATTTTTTAACGCTGTGCAGTAAAACTGTCTTGCTGTTTTCTCTCTTATCGCGTAAACGATGTAAAATACATTAGGTGTTTTTTTAAAAAAGACTGATGCATTATAAATCTATTAGACAGGACAAACTAGTATCAATAAAAATAAGTATATTTTGTGTTATTGAACATTACATTTGTATTGTGTTTTAGGAACCCTCTTTATTTCTGTTTATACGACATTTTCCTTTTGTTTGATGTAATTCAAATTATGTTTCTTCAGCATGATGCGCCTATTTTTCTTGTTACAGCTACTAGCTGTTGCTTGCGACTTTGTCCGCGTGAAATTTTAATATATATGCCTATGTTAAACAGATAAATTACCTTTCTACCGGTGAAAGTATTTTTTAAATCGGCCTCGTAGTTTTTGAGTTATTGCAAAAAGTACAAAAATACAAATCTTTTCTCTTTATAAACATTAGTATAAATAGTTTTAAAGGTTTTTTTGAAGCAAATAAAGAAAATGTCTTTACGATTAGCAGGTGTACTCAAGGGATTATGAAAATACGGAGCTGGCAATGGTATTTTGGATAAATTAGTGCGTTCCTGCGGAAACATGTAAAAGCTTTTCCTCACTTCATTCGCGAAGATTTCATTTCATTACTGAATACTGCGAGAAACAGAATGCCTTTGCTGTAAATGAGTTCTTCCGGTATATTCGTGTGTCGCTGTTCACTTATAAATTAATACAGTTCTTTTTTTACTAACGATAACTATGTGACGATATTTAAAGCGATTCTGTTATGAAAAATGATTACTAAACTTTAATTTTTAATATTAAGTTCTGTCAATGTAATATTTAGCAAACATTTTTTGTGCCAAAACCTCGACTATAATATATAGATAATATACAGTAACCACTATACTATCAGGTTTTGGATCACTAAATTATGCCTTTATTTATAAAAATATTGTTTTTGATGCATGTAATATAGTAAATATAAAATAATAATCTTACTAATATTATAAATGCGAAAGTTTAGATGGATGGATAGATGGATAGATGGATGGATGGATGTTTGTTAGCGTTTGTAGCCTAAACGGCTGAACGGATCTCCATGAAATTTGGCACAGGTTTAGAGCATAGTCTGGAAGAACACATAGGCTACTTTTTATCCGGGGAATAGTTACGGTTCCCGTGGGATTCATTGATTTAGTTTTTTAATGTTTACTCAATCATTCTGCAACGGTTCAACATATCTTATTGAAATTTGGCTCAGACATAAAACAATGTCTGGAGTACACAATAACATATTCATCCCCAAGAAATGTCCGGTTCCCGAGGGGTACATAGCTTTTTCTAATTCATATAGTTAGTATGTTTTCTAATACCACGCGGACGAAGTTGCGGGCAACAGCTCGTAATAGATAAAGTAGCATATTATAGTTAAACATAAATGAATAACATTTGGTTGACAAACAAGTACGGAATTGATTGTTTTATGTGATTACTAAAATTCAATTAACGTTGAGGTGACGTTAATTGAACAGAAAAACATGTGAACATCGAATATAATTGATTAGTATTACTGTTATATTTAACGTATTCGTCAATTTTTTTTAAAGTACAGCATACGCTTTTATTATTACAAAAACACTTTTCGTTCGTGTAAAACTCAACACGGTATATATTTCGTTTATTACATTAAGCTAATTAAAAATACTAACCTCTCTTTCCTCAGCTCGCTGTTCCTCTTACGAAAGTTCGCGACGAGTGCTTGCATTTCAGCTGAGTGCCGTTCATACAGTTGCGATAGCTGCGTTGTAAAGTCAGACACTGGAACAAAAAGACATTGAGAGTCTTCAATTAAAAGTTTCCATATCAATAAGAGCGTACACCTGAAACGAAACTATTGTAGAACTGTTTAGTCTCGCCTTGATTTTTAAGCTTATATGGAGGTGCGCTATTCGTTTTTTAGTTGTGCAACTAAACAGTTGAATTGTTTGCGAAATAATAGACAATCGCACAACAGTTGTGCGATAGATTAGTTTAAGACGTGCGCTCGCTCTGATGGTAGTTATCACTTGTTCAATGTTTCGTTTGAGTGGATTTAACAAGTCTTAACTTTCAAGACTGTTATTGTAAAAGAAATATTGATTATTATTTTTATTGAAAAAAGTTAAGACGTAAAGTTAACGTAGCAAATTAATAATGGAACTTGATATTTATATAGCTTAGATATCAAATATATATTTGTCAAAGTAGAATATATGTCATGATATAAGTCAAAGTTGGTGAGTTGTTATTTGTATTTTTGGTAAAGAAAATTCTGCAAAGTGTAAAAAATACCTGGAAAGTTTTTTTCGTATTAAAAGAAATAAATAAAATCTATATATAATCGGTTCGGTTGCTTGGTATCATTTATCTGGTTTTGTTTAGTTTTTAATTTTCAACAGTAATATAACAAAAGCAATATCAAAAGTCACTTTGCTAAGTTAAGTGAATTTCACACTAACATGTCGGGTGCCGGAGATCATTTATTAACAGCACGTTCATAAACAGCAGCAAGCTTTACCTCGTTATGGCTCGTTGTATCAAAACCTTTATAACACTTTATGGAACACTAACATTGATTTAATATGCAACCTTTCTTTAAGTTATTTATTGTCACTCTTAATCTATACTTACATACTCCTAAACTACCGTGACGTTTTAAAAAATTCTTTCACCATTAAAGCTACGTTTTTACTAAGTAACATAGGGTATGTTTTTATTAATTTTAATTACACGCAAACGAAGTCACGAGCAACAGATAGTTTAAGATGAAGTGATAAATAAAAAGATATTTTTTTTAAATTAGTTTTTAACAAACCATGATTCATTAATTTATTAATTCATTTAATACTATTCTCAATTGTTTTTTTTCTTAGAGATTCTTTTTCTAAAGTTTTCAAATTGGGTTTGTGTTCAATATTTTTCCATTTAAATAATTTTATTTGTTTGGATGTTATGATACGTGTTAGTTACTAATGACATTTGTACCATTCTGTTGGGAATAAAAGTTTACATGACTTGTCCCGTCTAAGCGCGAGCAGCGGGCGTAATGTAATAAAACTTGCTTATATTTTCTGAGGCCGTGGTAAATGTGAAAAGTTAGCAGTCGTGCAATATTGTTTGATTGTTTGTGACAGCTTCGCTTTACTAGAGACTATGAAGGGTGTACTATTAATAGTTTCAAAATATAAAATAATTAGATTATTATAATAGTAATAGCGGCTGACAAAATCTACGACATGTTTATTTTTAATTTGGCAGGTTAACATATAAATAGTGGGACTTAATCGGTCGATATACAAGTTACTATTTTAAATTCGATTTACTAAGTTTTGGTAATAAAATATTAAATTAAAAACATAATTATATCTGGTTTGTATCTTTAAAACAAAATCGGATAAAACCACAAGGATGAAATAAATGAAAACAGTTTTATATAATTGGTAAAACAAAAATTGCCGCAATACTAAAAATTACAAAGTTCGAGTACTGTTTTAAAGTTTAAAATTTTTGTAGAGCTCACTAAGGGAAACGTTTTTATAAATTACGCTTGTATAGAAAACAACTTTATTAGTAGAGCATACGGTTATTAATCCAATGCACAGAATATAAACAAAAGAATTACTACATAGCAACTTTTATCAGGATCATTACTTACTACGAAATTTCAAATCAGTTTAGAGTATATCAATAAAATTTGCCAAAGACAAAGATGTAGCCTAAAAGAAGAAGACTGCTTATTAATTTTTTACTTTAATCCGCGCGGACGTTGTCGAAGTCAAAAGGTTCTATTTCATAATGTTAAAAAATCCTCTTGAGAAATATACATTTATCAAAAAAGGTATTAGTGTAATATCAAAATTATACCATGGCTTAGCTGTTCCCCTCGAACAGGGAGCACGTAAAAGAAATGCCGTCTACGTCGTTCGATACTATGAATAATTCAAACGTTATAATAAGGAATTGAGTAAGTAAACTACGATAGTAATTATAAAGGGTAATTTTTAGTATTACATTACCTATGGTTAAATAAAAGACTTAAGTGTATCTCTGAATTTTTGATTAGTTAAAAACTCTACTGAAAACAAAATATTTCAAAAAGACATTTTTATTTAAAATTTCTACAAAGGTTTTTATAATTAACTTAACATTGTTGAAAATAACAAATACATTACGCCGTATTCCCCAATGTGAGGTTTTATTATTATAAAAATACACAACTTTGTAAAGGTGACTTTAAAATTGGACGTGGTTTGTGTCGTCTTAAAATCACAAAAAGCTCTTAGCGATTGTAAAGTTTCGTGTACAGCTTAGCGGGGACTACGAGTGTAATAACAAAGTTTGAATAGAGCTTGCAAGTGAAGCCCCGAACAATCCGTACAACCAGCCTTGTTGATCTAACGAACACGACCAAACTGTGTGAAATAGGGGCAATGCAAAATCGAGTTGCCGCAGAAAAAACGTTTCTTTTTGACAAACATTGGGTGTTCAAAATCTATGGCAACAGAAAATATACAACGCTGTATGTATTAACTATAAGTAAAAAAAATATTAATAAGGAGTTTAACATTTTTAATTTAAAATTTACTATTTTTAGGTAAAGTTTTGGCTCTAACTAAATTTATCATACTTAAAGTGAAGTCAACAATAATTTTATGATATATATCAGGATATTTAAATTTATTTCATTAGATATTAAAACACAACACTCTAGTGTTGTATAAACAAGAAAATATGTAGATGAAAAGTTTTTTTCTAGACTTACTTGTTCGTCGTAGCGTACGCCTGGGACATATTTAAAGTTTCATAAAAATTAAATATGTATTTGCAATGCATTGTACTCGTGGTTGTTTGCGTTTGCTATTGTCAAGCAGAACTTTGCAGTTGATATTCTACCATAGCGTACAATAGGTACAGATGTTAAACTTCATTTCAAATGAATACTTTGCGCATTGGTATTTACAAAAGAAGTAATCTACAAACAACAAAGAGGACTTATTCAACAAGCTTATTTATCACTTTTAAAAAGATTACTAGAAAATTACATTAAAATTTCAATTATCTCCACGCTTGTAGAAAATATATACAGTAGACGAATTACATTACCATCGTCTTAAGAATACGTAATAAACAATCTCAACAATTGAAAGTAAAGAACCTCCAAAACATAACCCGAAACAGCTACCCATAGCAACAACAAGATCTAACGCCGTACGAGCCACTTGTCGAGTGATGCGTTCAAAGGGCTTATTGTTTAATTTAAACTGAATTTTAGCTCCTCGATGCATTGTTTTGGTATCACTTACTTTATTAGATACAATATTATAATCAGATTCAACACATGATGGTAAGCAATCACAATTTAATCCAGTCTCATTAGTGCCTGGGATTTTAAGCTTCATCAGTTTTGAATAGTTCTTCGTCAGACATCTCAAACCTTCTAAGTCACAGTATCTATCGTAATAAATAAGAGGCGAAGTATAATGAGTGCAGTTACAAAGATCTAATTGTTTATCAATACGACATTGGATGATACAAGCCGAGTAGCTATATCTTTGAAAGACTTTAAAATTGGGTGGAAGTTCTTCGGGGAATCTGCACTGGCGTTCATAAGTTGACATAAGAGAAACTTCTGGTTCATTTACAATATCAATAATTGAAAATATCATTGTTGCTTCAGCACCATTTGCGATTGTTGTTCGTCTGTCGTTTTCCATATTCCAAAATGGTACATCTTCAGGGGAATGGAGAAAACCCTCAGCATTCTTTGATAACGTTAACGTTAGTTTATCGACGATGTTTTCTTTCGATGTCGCAACATGTAAAGAATGTCCTGAAGCATGTTTATTATTAATCGTAAAGCAAGTTCCGTATTCATTAACAACTGGTTTGAAAGCGTTGCAACAATTGATATATCGGTCATTCCATTTACATGAGGCGAATAATTTTTTACATTCCGTGTGGTAACTTGACATTATTTTATTCACTGTCTGATTTTGAGACAAATCTTGAGAGTAAGAGAAGCAAGAATGGCATATTCCATTGAAGAATGTTAATTCTTTAATTAAATTCGTAGGAATTCTCATTTCATTATGATTCTTTTGACTTATCTGTTCTGTATCAGCAATTTCACACACAGTAATTGATGGGAAAGTGATATTCCAGTGAAGATAATCAGTGTGAGTTGTGAACCTGATTGTATTTTCTTCATACGTGGCGTAATATTTCACGATCGTAGCGACAGCGATAATCCAGATCTGAACGTATATAATGAAGTAGACAAACTTATAAATAAAGGCGATATCTCTTCGAGCGAGGAAACTTGGTCCGTGGACGGTTAAATTACGGCACATGTGTTTCATTCTTGTATGAAATATAACCCACTGTTTCTTTACAGTTTTCATACTGGTTGTGTCGGAAATTAATACAGAAGTAAGAGGTCCTGGAGATATTTAGGCTTATATAGACTCTGATTCCATTAAAATAACTATTATACCAATTTCACTTTGACGCTTCTAAGTTAGATTTAAATGAAAGAAGTAATTACTGATAAAAACGTAAGATAATACTTTTATTGTACAGTTTTTTTTTTAATACCGTTTGTGTTGTATTTAGAAGGCACATAATTGTTATTTGAAACTGATAACTTAATAGCTTGAATTTAAGTTACTTTTTGTCTTTATTAATATAAATATACGGTTTTGTTTATCTTACCAATATTGTAAATGCGAATGTTTGGATGGATGGATGTTTGGTAGAGTTTGTAGCCTAAACAGCTAAACGTATCTCAATGAAATTGATCATAGAGGTGTAGGGTAACCTGAAAGAACACATAGGCTATTTAATTTTTTTTAATTCCACGCGGACCAAGTCACGTGCAAAAGCTAGTTTTTATGTGTGCCTTACGCCGCTAGTTTAGTTTTGTGAATATAATGAAGTATACTTAAATATAACAAGAGTCTGTAGATATATGTTTAGACGCACTGAAATATGTAGGTACTTAAGTAATATAGAACACTTCATGTTTGTGACAGAATTAAGGCTTGTACGAGGTGTTGAGTGTTAATTAACGTCTTCTGTTATCTACAAATAGCTATGTTTAGTGAATCACTTGTATTAAAGCATTTAAACAACGAAGGGTGTCTAATTTACATGGCTTGTAATTACTGGAACATAGAGATATAGGGTTCTTAAGAGGTTTAGGAAATCCCCGACGTTAGTATTATGTTATCTAATTCTTTAAATATGTGAAATATTATAGGTATTATTTAGTTAAGAAATTGTTAAACTACTTGAATTATATTGTAAAGTTATCTTAAAATAATTTTATAAAATCATAACGTAATGTTAATAATAAGCCGTTCATAAATACAGTAAATTCACAATCTTTATCACCATATTTCGTCTTCAAATATTATACAAAGTCATAAACCGTTATTTTATTAATTGGCTATAATAACTTGAATAAAGGTCATATTCAAAATGACTACAATATGAAGTAAATCCAATGAACAGTGGAATACAAAAACTTTGACATCAAACACCCATTGTCTTGGATTTTCAAAGACCTTTTTAAAAAGACGCTTTAGCTTTTAGCGTTCTCTTCAGGTATTCAAAGTAACCTGATATCGGACTTTGTCACTATGAAATTGGCTTTTTGTATTGAACATGGGCTACTTTCGTTTGTTAGATTTCAAAGGGTATAATTTTTCAATCAATTTATTTGCATTGCAAGTAAAAGTTGATATTAATTACATACACAACTTACATATTATTAGTGACTAGCACTCGTCCGCGACTTCGTCCCCGTCAAATTAAAAAAAAAACATAAATATGTAGTCTATTTGTTCTTCCATACTATCTTCTACATCTATGCTAAATTTCTTTGAGATTCGTACAGCAGTGTAGGCTACAAACTCTTACAAACATTCATCCATCCTTCCATCCATCTATCTAAACTTTCGTATTTCTAATATTAGTAGGATTAATCGTTGAAAACTGGACCACTACATCGGTTCATTTTATAAAGTCTTAGTATCAAATTCTTCGATTAGGATAAATTAACAGTGGTAGTTACGAAAAGATTAAATCGCTCCACGTTACAGTGTTGAGATGGGCTTGAATAATTAATTAGTGGATAGCGCAGTCCGTATTCAGAAGATAGGTCAATCACCGTAATTGTCTAGATGGTTGTGAAATTATCCTCTATTTCTACGTAGAGGGAGATACTAAATCATTAATTTCATCGTACATTACAAGTAAATGGAATTTTATTGTGCAATTTTTATCCAGTATTTATTAAATCTAATGATAAATTAAAAACCGGGTAAAATTTTAACGTAACTTTAATGGTGTCATAAGTAAAATAAATGTTTGACCTTAACCAAATTCAAAAATTATGTAAACCATAATCTGGTGAAACGAATGCACCAGAAATAAACGACTTAACAGTTAAATATCTGAAGTTTCAAATTTGATACCGGGGTTATAAATCGCATTGGGCACCTACAATCGTTTTTATTTTTAAGCATTTTTAAGGCTGTTTACTTGTCACCTTTGACAGATAATCTAGTGTGACAATCTAATCACAGTCTGACAAGTTAACAAAAATGAGATATCATATCACGAAAATATCGCTTTGATTTTTTTATTATCCCCTTCAGTAAAAAACATAGTTAATGGTACACTTATACATTTTGTAATTGGATTTAAAAATCAAGCTTTTAAGGGTTACTATGGTACCTTTGGTTACTATGAGTAATTACTTTACTGAAACCGTTGTTAATTACCTTGTAAACGCTCAAAATATTTATAATTGTTATTAAATGTCAAAAGTTTATCGTTTAACGATATAAATCACTCAAAAAGTCACCGCTAACATCAAAGAAATTTTCCCTTCACCCAACAAAGGTTTATTGTTTATGAAATTTAATCATCTCAATAGATTGTACCAACATTGTAATAAATTTAAATCAATTCTTTGTGCCATTAAAATTATAATAGCGTATTGAAGCACTTTCTTGGAAACGTGAATAAAAAACTTGAAGTTAATTGTGTCCATAGATTAACATTTTTCTCTCTAAATATTATAACATAAAAGTTCACTGGACTTAAGTTCTTTCGTGGTTATAAATTTTTAAAAATAATGATCCTCTTAACAAAATATAGGGTAAACAAAGGACAATAAATATGGATATTAAACGCATTGTCTAGAAATATTTTGAGACTTCGTCCGGTGTATTCTCGAAATTAAATTATGACATAATTTCACTCTTTTTGTTTTAGTCTAATGAACTAAATTTTTCATAGCTTACAAGAGGCGAAGCAGTTCTTTTAAATAAAGACTGAATTTTTTTATATTCTAGTAGTCACTAGTCATGTGATTTATAAGAAAATAACAAGAAATAAATGAATAGGTTTCATCAATGGATATACAATCCACAAACGCTCCTCAGCGCCCTCTTTAACGATCTTTGCTCTAAAGCGAAGAGGCTCGGATGAGATTCTATAAGCATCATTCACATTTGCAGCGCCAACTCAAATGGAAATATTATTATCATCCAATCACTCTGCTTGTTAATTTTATGTTGAAAAACAAGTCTTTATTTTAATATTAAAAAATGCCTAATAACAAAAATATCCATGGTGTAATGTTATAAGAAAACCTTTTATATGAATAAAATACCTACCCAACAGTTCTGAATATGATGCATGTAGGAAAATATTTTACTAGCTGTTCCTGCGGCTTCATCCGCATGAAATTGTAAAAAAACACTATTATATTGTTTACATTTGTTAATTTCGTAATTGCAAACGTCAAAATTACCGTTATCATAACAACCTTGGTTTCTTAATGTTGGCAGCCTGTAGTTTATGGTCCCTTTCCCACATGAAGTTTTTTTTTTTTCAATTTATTTACTCCCTAAGTGTAATAGCATGAAAATTATATAGCCTAAAGCGTGTCGTAAGTGTAGGGCTTTTATTAAAGGAAGAATTTTCAAGAAAATGTTGTAATTGCTGAGATGAAAAAAATAGTGCATGTTTACACTTTATTATATTCGTATAGATTACAATACAGAAACCGTTACATAGATCACTTAGCATTATAGAGACAATACATTAAGGACTTTATTGTGTCCCTATGTGAGGCCGAGGTAATCCTAAATAGACTACGTTATTGCGAGGTCAGCTTAAATTGCATTGTTGAAATGAGATTTTACGGACAGTTAGGGTCATTCCCGGAACTCGATATGTGAGGCTTATGAAATTAATTGCTTTTCAATCCCAATTTCTGTTGGCCTACATCGCTTTTTCTATTTCAACTTTTATCGTTTACAGCATTGGCGTAGTTTTACAATCTTTATTATTATAATAAATCGTAAACACACACTTCTTTGTTGCTAAAGATGTCAGCAATAACAGCATTTTTTTGAATAATTATCTTTTTTAATAAAAGGCTCTACAGTTATGTCACGCTTTAGGCTATATATTATCATGCCATTAAACTTAGCAGGTAAATTTTTTGGATAAAAACCCTAATGTGGGAAAGACACTATAAGTTGTTGCCAACATCAAGGAAGCAACGTTGCCATGGTTTGTCATCGTCATGTCATTTTGACATTTGCAATTGATATTTTGTACATTTTAAACATGTAAACAATAAAATATAATTTTCATAATTTTATGCGGATGAAGTTGCACGGGAACAGCTAGTTTTAAATAAATACAGTAGTACTAAGATTTAGTACTAGAGACATATTTTTTGCCAATATATTTCTTTAGTAGAATCCCGCTTCTTATAAATATTGGTGTTTTTTTTGTTAAATGGATGATCATGAAGAAAACGAGATATGGAAATTACAATAATAAAAGTTGCAATAACCTGTGCAACCCCGAAAGTTTGTGTTTAATAATGTAATTTAAAACAAACGTTTTCTTTAAGAACGAAATCTCTGAAACAATCTTTTATTCCTGTTAATACAATTTCGTGCACAAATTGTGAGTGTCGTAGTTCACTTGGTTTTAAAGCGTGAGTCGTTACTGATGTAAAGAGTGAACCTTTGTGCCGCGGACGGGGACATGTTCCGTGAAACGCTTGTTTTCTTTTGATGTGTGAACTGAAAGGATGGAAACGCGCCCTTGCGTTCAGGTTTTTATTTTTACAGCCAAAGTATTTTAACGTTAACGTCCAAGCTGTTAAACATCATTATTTGTAGTAATGAAGTCTTTTGGCACTATAATATCGATCGTAGTTCCACGTTTATATCTTACTAATATTATGAATGCGAAAGTTTGGATTGATGGATAGATAATTGTAGAAAATTGCAGCCTAAACAGAACAAATCTGGATGAAATTTGTCGCAGATTTAGAAAATATTCTGGAAGAAAACATAGGCTACTTACTAAGTTCTTTTTAATTACGTGCAGATGGAGTCGCGAGCGAAGGCTAGTTTTAACAATAAATGAACTAATACTTCAAATTTTAAATGCTACGTTTTTACAATATGAAGATGAGATAGATGTCTGATTTATGTGACTTATTTATATTTTTAATAAATTATGCCGTACTTCCGGCGATCAATCGAGTTGATTACAAACACCGATAAGGCACAGATTACGGCACTCCATTTCGCAAGATTTCCATCGAAGTAGATCACAATACATAATTCAAACGTCGACAAAATTTGTAACAAGGCCTTCGGTGTAAACTGATCGAGACCTGAATTATTAAGTCCCCGAAAGCTCGTTAGTCATTGTATTGTTGACCTTTCGAACTTTAAGGTTTAAACAATGCTACATGCTTTTAAGGGATATGAAAAGCTATCCGTTTATTTATTTTTAAGTAAAAATGATTCCTATTGTTACTCTATTTACATTGAAATTAGGAATCATCTTTTTATCAATGTAGTCTGATGTTAATAAAGAAGAATTAAAGACCGTAAGGATATGATAGTCAAAAAGTTTGTGATAACATTTTGTCATCTAAAATTTTCAGTAGATGCGAATTTATATTTTTACATAGAAATAGTAAAAGGGCTAAAGATATTATGGTATGGTAATATTTAATTCGTAAAACAAAGTAATTTCGTATGAAAAACTCATAGTAATGTGGGTCAAAATGCTACAATAGGTCGATATGTCCGCTCTTGTAACGTTGCATCGTGCGGTATTGTGGCTTCTGGACAGATTGAATTGGAACCACTACATGACGTTTGTGAGTGCGGATATTAATTGTTATTTTGATTAGCGTTGTACGAATTAATACTGCTTTATTTACGCAATTGAATATAAGATTAATAACAACTAGCTATTGCACGCGACTTCGCCCTCGTGATTTTAAAATACAATAACAAATATAGCCTATGTTACTCGCAGTTAGATTATCTTTCTAATGATGAAAGAATTTTTGAAATCGGCTCAATAGTTTCACGTGAATCAAATACATATACAAAAATACAAATCTTTCTTCTTTATGATATTAGCATAGATATTTTATAGATTGTACTAAGAATTAATTTAGAAAGTAAATGAACTAATGTAAGAATACGAAGGCAACATGTAAAATAATGTTATTCTCTCTCATTCAAAATTTCTCTTCTCTAAAATCATCCTTGAAAATAAATGCTAAAGGCAACTGTAAAGTTAAATTGATTTAAACACCATGTCAAATGTTAAAACAGTGGTTTTTGGTCTAAAACAGTAAATTAAATTGGACCGTCATGCAATACTATGACGGGTAAGTGGATTGCTTTGTTCATTTTAAATTTAATCCAAGACTAGTAAGTTATTTTCTAATTAATAATTTTCTTATACAAGGGAATTATGTTCCATTCTTATTATATTAACAAAATACTATTTAATAAAGCATTATTTAGTAATTTTAGATTAAAAAAATATTACTTTAAAAAACGATTTATTAAATACTGAAAGGCTATACCATAATAAAAAAAATGCTTCTGTACCTAAACATTATAAATAGTATAGAAATTTGAACCAAAAAATAAGACATTACTGATTCCAGCATATAAAGCATTTGCAACCGTATAAGTTTATGCAAGAAATAAGATTATGTCCAAAAGCAGGAATGGGAAGCGAGTCTCTACCAGGCTTGAGTAATCCCGTCGCCCTGCGGTCTAGTGGGGACTGTGTAAATTGCATCGTGGAATCGAGTTTCGGGTCGACAGTAGAAGCACTGAACCTCGATACAAGACTAACAAAATTAATTGGGATTCAGTGCTACTAGATGGCGTTGATGGATTGAAGGCTCTCATGTACACCAATTCGAATATGACTGACTTGAAAGAGTTGGAAGAATTGCATAAACGGTCAAAATATTTTAAGCTTTTCTAACCATGTAACTTAACCAAAGCTTTTCTAACTTTGTTCCAAGTTTATTAGTAAATTGGTTATTGATTTTGGTTATAACTAGAATTGTTTAAATTATATCTATATTATAACTACATACAATGGCATAGTAAATTCGTTTTTTTTTTTTAAATAAAAACATTGTCAGATTAAACTATGATTTAAATTTGAATTCATTGATTTCTTTGTGGATCTTTACTCTAAAATCGATACATAATCGTATTTCGTTATTATATAATTCATTAAAATAATTCTTTTTTTACTAAATTTTAAGTAAAAAGTCAATAGCTTGATTCATCTTTCTACTTTCCTTGGGGAATGAGGCTTTTCAACGAACACTCTCAGCGCCTCTCGAAAATGGGTCAACAGCCCTCGTGTGTAAAGTGGTCAACGTTTTAAATAGAATGTATGTAAAAATATACCGCTTGTAAAGTAAAAAGGCTTGTTTTTTAACAAGCCAAATAGGAATAATTAGATGATTGTTACAAAACTCTTCGTATGTTAAGTTAAATTGATATTTTCGACATCAGAAATATTTGCTTTAGTTTTCCTGTAGTATGCTAAAACTCATGCTATGATCCTTCTCACGATGTTATAATTCATCTAAGTAAAAATATTAAAAGCATGGTCCATTTTCTTTTGTTTTTAAACACTGACTCTTTTGTCAAAGTAAATGAAGCTAACGTTTTTAAGTTAATTATGAGTTTTATTAACAGAGTTCGCGTGCATTTTAAATATGTAAATTCTACTTGTGAGCCAGGTCAATGATTTCATCTACGTTACTCTTTTCTATGTAAACCTTTTGTATTATGCAAGTTGAATACTTTGACAACTTTTATAAAATTTAAATTAATACAAAGAAAAACGTATGATTTTTTTGTTTACCGTACATATATTCATTTTTTTCTTTTCTTTTAAACTACTCTTAATCCAAATATTTGATTGAGAAATTCAGACGGTAATATTTATACTCAGAATTAGTTAATGTTCACTCATAGAGGTTCATATAAATTGAAACATATTTTAAGCGTCATTTCTTCTGATCATCTGATCAGTTATTAATTTCCGAATAAAACATAGTAATAAATATATCTTACTGGTACTCAGTGACTTATAGACGGTGTGAATTGTGTTTAGATTTCGCAACAGCGTAAATCTTATTGGACAGCGGTTTGTGGTCGAATTTCAATTACGAGAGAGATAGGATGTGACAGAGAGACCACTTTCGTACTATGTTGCTGAATCAAACTACCGACAAAATATCCGTACAATAATATGACATGAAGATTTCGAAAATAGATTTCAAATGTTACCAAACAATTAAGTTAAAATAGACTTACCTGTCTTAACCAGTTTGAAGGTGACCTGCTGTTGGTTCTTAAGCTGATCATTGTGCGCTGGGTGCGTCAGCTCCCGCAGCGCCATCTCCACCGGCGGCTGCTGCATGCTTACACACTTCGGCGGCGTCGTCTCCTTTGATGAACTGAATTTTCTAAAGAAACTTCTCTTCTTCGGTTTTGAACTTGATCCTGTCAAGAAATGACACGATGTTTTAGTTGTTAATTACTTTATGTACTTTATTAAATCCCAACCGGTTAGGTAAATCGCTATGTTATGAGTTATTTGCATTCAAGCTTGTTAGTATCACCCAAAAAGTCATGCATCATGTATAGAAATAACACGCATTAATATTTCACCAGGCAGTCAAATCCACACGTTTTTTTCTTAAAAACCTTCAAGAGACGATCGATGTGTCGGCGTCGAAGGTGTGGATGTTCTAGCGGAAGGCGCGGGTGAGGGGTTGGAGGCCACGGGTTCGGAATAAGGTCGTGGCGGAAGTAAGCTAAGGGATGATGTCGCTGGAGAAGGGAACTGTGTGCCCGACGCGTCCGAGCGCCGGTCGGGTTCAGGAGTTGTGACACGAATGTTCGCAGTAAACTGAGGCGTGCTCGCTACCTCGAACAGTGCATCAAAGTTTCTGTCGAAAATGTTCTTCCGCGAGAAGGCCGGAGTAGGCAAGGGGGCGGGCAGTTCGAACTCATCTGGAGCGGGGGTCCTAACGATTTTGCCGAATTCGCTGTCATCGTGGCGTCCGAGCTTCTTGAGCAGTTTCGCTTTGGTGCGCTCGCGCAGTTTGGCCGGCCGTTCGAGCGACGGCGTCGGCGAGGCCGGCGCGCGCTCCGCGGGCTCCGGGGGCGCCGTTTTGGGGAAGGAGACGGCTCGGGGCGGGGCGGGGGACGGGGTGCAGGGGCGCGGCGGGGACGGCTGGGGCGGAGGCTCGAACAGTACGTCGAGCGTCGGCCGCTGCCGAGCGCGGGGCAGCGAGTACGAGCTGTACGTCAGGGAAACTACTTCTTCTGCAGGATATATCACGTACATCCCTGGCGAGACCGCATCGCGCCGGCCCCTCGCGCCCTCCGAAGAGGTTTACGCGCGTTCACTTATTTCACTACCACCGAACTAATTCGTTATCGTTTTATGACAATTTTTTAGTCAATTCGTTGCTGAATTCTGTGTGGAATGTAAAGTTTTTATTTTATATACGTGGAACTAGGGTAAGGAATGTTTTATGGGAGATTTTGAGCTGAGGGAGGTAGGAAGGTGTACTCTTCATGTAACGACAGTCGACTGGACTCGTCCATGTAACGCATCTTCAACCTAGATAAGAAAAAAATATATTATAGGTATTTCATTTTACAACACAAGTTAAGCTGGGCTTAGATAAACGTGTCAAGTGTTTCCACAATAACTGGAGCAAATCCTGTTGTGTAGTATCACTCAAAATTTACACAATGTAACTTTACGATGCTTCCAGTAGACGAGGCGTGTTACGGTTATTGTGGAAATTTTATCTAAGGATATTTTACCGTTTTTAAAGCGCCTCTTTTTCTTACTTATTTCACAAAGATATAAATCCTTAGAAAAATAATATTAAAAAATTACCTTTAACATATTTTAGAATATGCACCTGAGAACAACAAACATAATAGCAAGTACATATTATATGTGGTACCCAGAAATTTTAAATATAAACTGGAAAAACAATAACGTTTATTTTACGTATATTTACTTAAATAAACGAGAACATAACTTTTATTTAATTCGTACTCAAGTCAAATAAATTAAGACTAATTCAAAGAGGATGTTGAAAGCGAAATTTTTATATCTTGTTTCGAAAATGTCTAAGTGTAATGAGCCGGAGATGGCTCTCAGAGAACTGTATTGTGTGTACACTCGACCTCTTTTCACTCGCCTTCGAACTTCGCGTCGTCACAGCCCATAATGCGCTTACAACTATATTTGACTAAAATTTAAATCCTCTTTACATATGTAATGTTAAATATCTATTTATTGCAACGGAATGTATCACTATACCAAATGTCAGTCAACAGATGTGAATTACTGGGCATAGACAACTTAATTGAATTACTAAGATATTGGTCCGTCGCTAATTATGCATTAAAAATCCTGTTTTATTGACCATCGCATTATTTTGTATGTCAGCTGAAATTTATTTATCTTAAAGCATATTTGTGAATATTTGGGCCAATAAAAGTGAGTTGTTGCTGCAGAAATTTCAATCTCAATAAGGGTTACATCCCTTAAGTATCTACACTATGTAATTCCTAACAATATAGGTCAAGACTTAAGACTGTAATTCAAAAGCAAACTTGCATTGATTTAGGTGTCATAAATTGAATTAGAAAACCTATAGAGAATTCTTAAACTCTTCTTCAATAATATATGTACAGTTATATGAAAATACATGTATTTACATTTAGTGGTTGTGATACATGTACCTAAGTAATATTACAAGTAGCTGATATCACGTAGGAACCTGTAGCTATTCAATTTATTTCTTTGTTGGATGTGAAGGCTTGTGCGGAGTTCTTTTCATCGTAGTCTCATTATAAGAATGATGTAGCTGCCACACAGTTCATATGGTTTCTGCCTTTATTACTTACCTAATTTAATTCAGATATATAATATAGATCCAAAAATAGATAGCTCCTATCATAAATAAAGTTATCTACTTGTTTTTTTTTATTTCAAAATTAGACGTGATGAGGACATAAATGGACTGTTACCTCCAAGAAAAGAGGGCTGTACTGTTTGAAATCACTTTTCCATTTATGAGACTAATTGTTTGTCATTAAAATAACAAAATACTTCTACATTTTGTTATTTGAAATATTTATGCGAACATGATCAGAAAAAACGCTGTATCGAAAAAGACACATTTTAAAAGCAATTGATTATGTCTCGTGTCTCATTAAATTATTTCCACTTTAACGTAGAGTGCAAAGATGGGAGGCACTTTCAGCATAAAATTAACCTAGATAACCTCTGGATATTGCTCTAGCTAGAACGTGACAAGAGCATACTGGGTGGTAAAGGAAAATAGATTATTTTTATGAGCTTGCAGTCTGGATATGGCTAAGATACTGAGCGTTATGATCCTTAGGATGGACTTCCTAAAATTAAACCTATAAATAATGATGATTGTTATATAATTATTTATTAAAGTTAAGTTGATGATTTATCACTTTATAGTTTGACTTTTCCTCGCAAATTCGCGGGCGTGAAACTAAAAAATAATAAAAAAACATAGCCTATGTTTCTCACAGATAAATTACCTTTCTAATGGTGAAAGAATTTTTGATATCGGCTCAGTAATTTTTCCGTGAATCGAATACATACAAAAATACAAAACTTTCCTCTTTTTTTTATTGTGTTAAGGTGAAAAAAGAGCGAGCGACCACCTGAATCTGCCAAAATGGCGAAGCAACCGCTGCCCATGGACATCCGCAATTTCAGATGCGTTGCCTACCCTTAATCGACGTCTCCGTCGTCAAGAGGAATATAAAGAGGACTTTCCCTACTTATGCGTCTCCCTCACCGTCAAATCCTGTTTTCCTTCCCATCCCTTCCTTTTAAGGAAAAGGTGAAAAGGGTAAGGGACTAAAATTACGCCTGCGGCACCACACTCATCAGACGAAACGCGGAATTGCTTTCACTTGATGCCTGTCTTCTGTGTGGTTGGGTTATTGCAACGGGCAAGCCGGCCCATTCGTGCGAATATGTTAAAGCTGGCTATACCACTGCTAAAAAATCAAATAAAATTTTTGAATGGTTGATTTATATTGTTAAAATGATTTATTTCTGAATCAAAATTGTAGCATTATCACATATATCATTTCTTGCACGCTGCGAGATCGTAATATTCTGTGAAACTATATGAAATTTATTTTATTCATTATTCAGTAGGCATCGTAAAATATATTCGTAGTAGGACGTTACTTTCTTATCTAAATACCTATACGTCTTTTAAAGCACAAGTGTAATATAAAAGTTTATGAAATACGTGCTCATTTTCTTGTTCTTTCGCAGCATTTACCATCATCATCATCTCCCTTGCCTTATCCCATTCCCGTAGTGTCGGCGCACCGGATTTTTGTCCTCCATCCGTCATCTCAGTTACCACTCCCTTCTTTACCATAAAAATATATAATTACGAATACTTTTAAATTCCATATCGTCTCACTTTGGCAGAATTAAACTGCAATAGCCGCTTACTGTAAAGTTTTCATGATAAATCCATACTAAGAAGCTCCCTTAGTGACTATTAAGTATGCCTACATTTCCTTTATAGTTATACTGATTAAAGTAAAAGATATAAATCCATTAGAGTTTCTCCCATAATTCTTTTTGACAGAGTTACTTTGTTTCTCGCCTTATAATGACTGTCAAGGGATGTTCACTACAATCATTTAAAATAAAAGGTTTTAATAAGTAATTATGAATTATTACGTCTCTTGTGTACTGATGCTTATTTAAAATACGGTTTATTATAATAAATTATCTATACTAATATTTGTAATTTTGGACCTTTGTATGTATTGAAATAACTCAAAAACTACCGGATTTAAAACATTTCACCATTAAAAAGCTACGTTATCAGTGAGTAACGTAAGCTATGTTTTTTTTTCTAATTTCACGCGGACGAAGTCGCGAGGAATAGCTAGTAATTTTAAAAACTCGAGAGGTTTTTCGAATACGTAGATATTATTTATCCTTCTGTTTAATTATAATCCTTTTATCCTTCTAAAATCAGACATCCTGAAATGAACTATTGTTTTTTTTAAAATGATATTTTATTTAATTTTAAAACAGAAGCTAAAGAAAGATATGAGGTTGTATAAAATTGACCTAAATGTAATTTGCGTGTGTTTACTTTGCGTTAGGGGAAACAAGCCTTTGAGTATTTCATTTCCCGTGGAAAACAATTTCCGATATAACAGAGAGCTGCATTGCAAGCGTGCTGTACGATACAATGCAATTTTAAAATAATGGAAATAATAAACGATATTGTTCCATGCTTTTTAATTTGTGTTATGTATGCGTTTGACATGAATGTTTACTTTTTGAGGGTAGCAATATATTCAACTAGCTTTCGCCCGCGACTCCGTTTGCGTGGTATTTCTAAAACAAAAGTGAGTATCCTATGAGTAGACTATGTGTTCTACCAGGCTATCCTTTATATCTGTATCGAATTTTATCGAAATCCTTTCAGCCGTTTAAGATACAAACTCTGACAAATATACATCCATCAATCCATCCACCTAAACTTTCGCATTTATAATATTAGTATGGTTGAATTGAAAGACATTACTGTGTATATGAACTGTTATTTTTTATTGTCAAAAATGTTTTTATTAATACACAGGCTTAAAGAAGGTATAGGAAAGTTTATAACGTAAATACAACTTGAAAAGAATATCGTATATTTTAGGTCGGGTCGCCCTAAATTACGATATTTCTTTGGACTGCGACGAACTGAGGATTCTCGTGATGTAGATGCGAATGATTTTGGGTCATCGTTTATTGAATTTGGATTTTTTCATTTAGTTTGCGGACGAACTTAGGGAATATTATTTTAAACTAGAATATTATATGTCTAGAGGAGTCTAGAGGACATACCATAAAAATTGTAAAAATTAATCTCGAGTTTTTTATTTACCTAATTTACCTTTAACATTAAGGTCAGATAAGATTTAAAAATTAAACCAGATCTTAAAAGTATACGAAGTAATAAAACAAATATTTACTGTTTTTACTATTAAATTAAAAATGATATTTTGGTTACTGTATGCGAATAAAACTTAAATTCTCTGTAAGGATATACGGAAATACGTACTAGGATAGTATCGAATGAATAATATCGCTTTATTGTGTCTGTCTTCGTATCATTTTTACGTTTAAATGCCCACAATAATAAAATATGACGCTTAACAAGTTAATATTTGGAAACGCCTGTTTAAGATCTTTGAAATACTTGGAATTCTTTGGTTTTTAATACATGTAATATTTATATTTATATTAAAAGAAACGATTAACATCATAAGAATAATTGTTGACCGACAGAATAAATTGTCGTTCTGTGAATTCCTTCTTTGCAATTATAGCACGCACGTAGACATTTTGTATCCACCCCTCTCGGGAATCTAAATGAAAGTAAGTTTTTATCATTTTGTACGTTTTTTATTTATTTACACTTATGTACTTTACCTACAGAACATATAAGTGTTTATAAAAAAAATTAACATAACCGTTTCATTAATTTTACCATAAAAATGTTAATTAAAAGAATATTTACATGGCCGCTCTATTTAGATATGTACTGGTTTTTAAGATTATTTTTTCGCATATTGTGATCACCTTTCTTCATCTTTCGTCTTCCATATGGAATCAAAAGTTATCAAATTTATTCTTGTCTACTCACAATTCAATAAATCAAACATCATTAAAACTTTAAAAACTTGATCGTGGTGTTCTTAAAATTCGTAGATTGAATTAATTTCTCGCTGTCAATAATTAATTAAAAATTATAGCGGAACAATTATCCAGTGACAAACTTGACCGACATTTATTGCCGCACTTGGCCGACTCACAAAACTGTGTCAAGACATACATCGTTACAATGTTTATTTTCGCCACTCATTATCCACACGCTGCCAGAAGCATCTCCTACACAATTTCTAAGCTCTATATTCTCGTCAGAATAGATTTAGTGATTTTAATGGCAAACTATTTAAATCTATGGGAACAACAGTTGGTGGATTTCTATAATTTACGGAATTTTGTATTACTTCCCACTTTGTCCCAAATTCAAAGTCTGGATTGTTTTTGAATGTATTGTATTCAGTTCAATTATTAAAGAATAATCGAGATAAACAAATGTTGATTTATTGATGCAGGAATTCAGTAAGTCGTACTTATATTCTTAATAGGTCACTATTCTTTTATGATAGACTGTTGTTTACGACTTCGGCCTTGTGAAATTAAAAATAATAAAAAAATAGCCTATGTTACTCACTGATAAAGTAGCTTTTTAACGGTGAAATATTTTTTGAAATCGGCCTAGTATTTGTTGAGTTATTACAATACAAAAATACAAATCTTTCCTCTTTATAATAATAGTTTAGATTTGTCGCTTTTGAAGTATGTATAACATATCCATTGAAAGACACTGAATCGTAAAATGCATAAAAATTAATAAATTACTGTGTGAAATATCCAAGAATTGTTTCCTTTGAGCTTACAAATTGTGTATTGTCACATAAATATTATTTTATGAGACGTATACACGTGTTTCCAATTGTCATTGTTATATTATGTCATAAAATATTTTTTATTCTTTATCGTTGCACAAATTTATTATAATGTTAAGTTAATTAATTATTAACTAATTTGTGGTTTTTGTTTATACTTTTCATATATTTTCGAGAATAGGAAGGTAGCTCAAAAAGCTAGAAGAGCATAGGAAGTTCAAGGTTATTTCTTTTCTTACATTAATTTAGTTCGTAAACAAAATTTGGTATAAATAAATATTAAAATGATTTTGTTCAAAATTCCTTTGCATGTAATATCGTGTTACTTCAAAAGAGGTGTAAGAAAAATATATTTTTATTAGATGTTCGCTAAATTTTAACATTTCTACAGGAATTCTACAGGAATAGAACGAAAATAAAGTGAGTGTTGATTTTTATTTAACACGTGTGTTCTGATAAATTGCAATCGTCAACACGAAAATGCAAAATGTCGCGCAACGAGCAATTTTGTCTACAATTTTATAATAGAAACACGTAATGTAATGTAATAATATGGTTACTTAATAATAATACGTCTCAATAAAGCTTGCTACAGACGTTAAGTATTTTTAAATATAACATAGGTGGCAAACGAGCAAGCGGCCACCTGAATCCATCGAAATGGAAAGCGACCGCTGCCTATAGACATCCTTGCAGATGCGTTGCCTACCCTTAATTGACGGAGGACGAGACGCACATAAAGAGGACATTTCCCCTTCCTATGCGTCTCCTCCACCGTCAATGCCACTTTTCCTTCCATCCTATCCTCTTAAGAAAAGGGTGGAAAGGGAATGGGACTAAAATTAGGCCTCCAAAGTTATAACTGGCTTATGTAAGCAATTCTTTAAGACCGGGCGCGAATCTTTGACTAAACTATCGCACAACTGTTGCACGATTGTCGATTGTTTCGCAGCCAATTCAACTGTTTAGTTGCACAACTAAAAATCTAGTAGTGTGTGCACTTCCATTAAAGCTCATAGGAATCAAATCGAGACTAAACAGTAATGTAGTAGAGTTTTAGGTGTGCGCTCTAACTGTACAGGTCAAATGAGTCACAACTGTCAGACAGATCTGAGAGTATGTCAGTAACTGAATGGTTAAAGATCTTAGGAGACAGATTGTGTTTCACCTATTGGCTCAACCAATTCTTTAAACTAATAATGATGTGGCTTAAAACAATCACACTGTGGTAAACTAGACAAGTTATAAAAATATAATGTAAGGTAAATAATTGCAACAACATAAACACAAAAGAACTATCAGTTATTTTATAATGTACGCCTATTTTATGTATATTGTTCGCTTCGCGTTAAGAACATGTGGAGTAATAAAAAGTTTTATGTCCGCGGCGAATATACCGACCGTAAGCGAATGTAAATTTATGATTACTTTACAAAATGACTTTATGATTGACTGTGTACTCAACTTTATATGTTTGACGTAGACATTAACAGATAACAATCAGAAACAATAATCACACATATATACATTAGCGCATAAATATTTACGAAATCACACACACACACACACACACACACACACACACACATCCATAGTAATATTTGAATTCACTAACAACCTTTTTATTGTAAATTTGGTAAATTTGCTTAGATTTATATGAGTGTTCTAAAAAAAAAAAATAAAAAACTAGCACTAAGACGGAAGAACCCTGGCTCCTACAAGACGGGCCTAGAGCCTAGTGTAGGAACCAGGCGATCGACCACAATTGTATTAAAAGAAATTTTGTAACTTTATAAATAAATCTTTTAAATCTTTTAAATCTGCAAACGGAATTTGGTGATTTGAATACCCATCATCATCATCATCCTCTTTATCCTACTCCCGTAGTGTCGGTATAGCAGGTTTTTGTCCTTCAAATATCTCCATGATACGTCATCTCTAACGTGATAACTGTATCACTCCCTTTTTGATCATGTGACCTTCACGCAATCAATCCATCTCATCTAGGTCTACTTCTACCGGTGTACCCTTCCACACTCATAACTAACGTCCTCCTTGTAACATGCGATTCATCCCTCCTCATAACATGCCCATACTATGCTTACCTTTTACTCCTTGCACTTGCACAATGCACAAATAATAACAATGTAATAAAAAAATGAATTGTACCAAGAATTGCTCATGGCAGGACACATTACATTGAACTGGTTCAGATGGGCTGGCCACGAGCTGATGGATCATAGTAGAGTGCATGCAATGTCTAATGACAAGTAGTTCCGAGAGTCGTCGAAGTCAAGGGAGACCAAAGCTTCGGTGGATAGACAGCATAAATCGAGACGCGAAAAACTTTGGCATAGCAAACTAGAAGACCGTGGCTGTAATGGAAAAAGTTGATGAACCAAGCCAAAGCCCACAAAGTGCTGTAGAGCTATAGAAGAATGATTAAAAAAATATAAAAAAGATGGAATTTCTTTGAATAGTATTGTATTTATTAAAAACAGGAAGTAGTGTATTCTATGAATTATGTTTATAGTGTGAGAAATTTATTGTTTACAATCTTTTGCGTCGTTCTATCTATAAACAATGAGTTGTATTTACAAGAATCCATCGTTTATATCGCTTTGATTTCTTCAAAGAAGGGCTCTGTGGTAATTATTCTATGTCATATACTATTTCTTTTTATTTTGTAATATTTTACTAATGATAAATTCTAATAACAGTACTAATAAATCACTGGAAACATCATGTGCATCATTTATCTAGAAGATTGAGTTGTGCTATTTTGTATTTTTTAAATAAGCATATTAATATAATTTGATAGTATTTTTTTGAGGATACTGAACTTTAAAATGTGACTGATCTTTCACTTTACATTGTGCATCCGCCATTATAAATCGTAAAAGTAAGAGGTGTGAATGTTACGTGGTGTAACGTTACATGTTACACGACATTTATGGTCACAATATGAAATGTTACGTCAATCATTGAGCAACGACCTACTCGTTGCGAATAGAGGTTTGACGGTATGTTCACTTTAAAATTCTAATTTGAACAATATTTCAACTAACTAGAACTAACTTGTTGTATTGCAAACTATGCTCAAACAAAATCAATAACTGATATCAATACATTATCTTATTTCCCGCTATCCGATGCATTGAAACATGACGTTTTGTTTGATAAGTTCCTGTTGATAATGACATGAAGCTTATTGGTTCAGAATACAAACCTACACAGCACTACAATGGCCCGAATAAACAGCAATGTTCTATAAGATAGGATATATCAAAGAATATTCATAAAAATTGACTGAAAACATTTCCTTTATAACCAGGAGTTACTAATTTAAAACAGGTAAAGATTTTTTTAAATCATGTGTTATGTAATGTTTAAAAATAAGTCGTAAATTTCTACAATAAATTCCTTCGCACTTTATCTTTGGGTTAATTCTTATTATGTTTATAAAACTAATTTTGCAAAGTATTAAATTATTCTTCTAATAGGTTCTAATAAAGTAGGTGTTATTATTAATGAGGTTAGCGGTCTGCTTTATGTTTCCAGTGCGTCATAATTATGTCCAAGTTAATACCTTCTCCCATATTAAAGGCTTATAGACGCCCACTGGTTCATATTGTTATGCAGGTATCAAGACTTGTTACATTGTAATATTTTACAGACAATCTTTCTTAGTAATATTAAAAATACGAAAGTTTGAATGGATGTATGGATGTTTATTACAGTTTGTAGGCTAAACGTCTAAACGGATTTCTATGAAATTTGGTATAGACGTAGAGGATAGTCTGGAAGAACATATTGGCTATTCACTTTTGTCTTTTTTTTAATCGCCCGCGGACGGAGATGCAGGCGAAACTTAGTTTATTAATGAAACGCAGAAACCGATAGATAAAATTAGTTAAAGACTATGATACTTAATGTAAAATACTGACTTTAATTTATTTCATACTTTAGTGTGTTAATCAGAGATGTCAATTAGAAAGTAGATAATAATATAAGTGTAGTGATATACAACTAGGCGTACATTTTAATTCCGGCAAAAAACGTGGAGTAAATCGCTTAAAGAAAGATTTATTACCACGAACTCTACGGTAATTGGCCGAGCGATCGTCTGAACGCTTTTGAATGTAAATATGGGCCAGATCAAAGCTGTCAAAGAGACGTGATGAGAATAATAAAGAGTAATTTGAGTGATAAATTAAAATGCAATCAAATAGCACTCTTCAATTTTGTATGAATTTTCTAAAGTACCACTAAAATGACTACGATGAAATGTTTACAAGATTTTTATAATTATGATTTCAATTTTCAAAATATCAACAAATAATTTATGGCAAACTAGCCCGCGACTTCGTCCTCGTAAAATTTAGAAGTTTTCGAAACTTACGTTCGCCCCTTATCGCAACCTTAGTGAATAAATTTTGTAAAATCCTTTCATAGTACGTATTTACTTAGTAATACTCTACATATAAACAATCTTAATTTGTACTTATTTAAATTTATAGTTAAAACGAAATTTATTCGACAATTTTTACTAAATTATATCCGTCATTATTTTATAACGGGTCTTTCATCCTGACAAGTTAGCATGAACTATTAAGAACGTTGTATATGATGTTAATTTTTGTAGGAAATTATTCTACTCGCGCACAGACGTAGTCCTGAAAGGTCGACCATTTTTAAGACTTAGCTCTTATCTCAAGGCATTATTTGTCTGCGACAATCTGTGAAGTTACTGAAGTGAAAGATTTTCTTGTTATCTTTTTCGTAGTATTTACGCATGAGAAAAAAAAGGATGCTTACAAATTTTAAAATCTTGTTTATAAAATTATTTAAATTCTATATCCTCTTTTGTATGTTTTCCAATTAATGTCACAAAGGGGGCAAACGAGCGGCGGGAACACAGAGGTGGTCAACGACGCCCATGAATATCCGTAACACCAGAGGAACTACTGATGTATTGTACATTAATTGTAACTGCTCTTGTATTTATGTAACGTAATTGTAAAGTAGAGATGAGTGGATAGTATTAGAGATGGGCCAATAATGTATCGGGCCTTGGCGTGTGCGGTGACAATGAACGGGCTAACTCACAATCTATATTTACAACAGCGTGCCACCTGCGGCCGGGACTCACCGCGCTGCTCTCAGCTGTTTATATTACTGGCTCTTATGCGATTTCCTCAAACTTCGACCTTTGAAATTTTTTAGCGCCGGACATCGTCAACCTTCAGTTGACAGCGCAATCGGTGCATGGATTACGAACAACCTTGTTGTTAGTGGATAATGAAGATTTTTTTAAAACTTTTTTTTTCAGAACAAATGTTTAATATTATTTAATGTTTTATGCCTTGAAGAAAATGAAAAAATGTACTGACACATCAATAATTATTACTCTTGATGAGTACATTTTAGCTACATTTACTTAAATTTAAATAAAATGGTATTAATACATTTTACGCCATTTCACTCCTAACTTAGTGTAGTATTTAGCTTTAGATTTAACGTGAATCTCCATTTCCTAATTTCGAATACGTAGCATTCTTAAAAAAGTATATTCTTCAAGTTACTTGACATTGTCTAACTGGATTATTTCATTCGGTAGCCGCACACCGTATAAGTATGTAAATAATTATTCACTTAAAGCCTAAGCTTATATAATTAGTGAGGTATTGTTTAACGGAACAGGATTACCTATATAATGCTGCCTAAGACGGCTGAACGCCAGTTGTTGTATTGTATTGAATAAAAATACCATAAAGGAAAATTATTGCTGTATTAATAATAGAAGAAGTTAACCTATGATGATAAAGCCTGTTACACACGTTTTTTTCGAACAGATCTTCAGATCTAACGCGTGTGGGCAAAACTGAGAACAGATATACAGATAAAACTGTCAAAAATAGCTGAGCGTGTGTAACGGGCTTAAGATATTGATAAGCCAGAGACACATGACACTTCCAGTGTTGGTTCCATTCACCATTTTATGGTATATAATCACAAATATGAGAATACATATTTAGTTATTTCACATCTTACTTTTATTACTAATATTAGCTTTCGCCCGCGTCTCCGTACGCGTAGTAAACTAAGTAAAAAAAACTAAGTAGCCTATATGTTCTTCCAGACTATCCTCTACATCCATACCAAAAATCATCGAAATCGGTTAAGCCGTTCAGGCTACAAACTCTAACAAACATCGATCAATCCATCTAAACTATCGCATTTATAATATTAGGATTAGCATGATTATAAATGAAAATACTTGGATGTTACCTCATAACTGCAGAACTGCTAAATAAATTTGATTATAAACTAGAGCAGACATTCAATCTAGAACATCGCATAGACTTACTTAGTTTTACTTCTAAGTTAAAGGATAACTAGAAGATCATAAGTCGTTTATTTTTTGGTATCAAAATTGTCATTTCCTTATCAAAATTCATCCAATAGGGTTTTATCGAAGTGTAACGAACGAGGATGTCCAATTTAAGCTCGTTGTTGAGCCGTATCGATCCGACAGGGAAGCAGATTAGATACTACTACGATCAGGTATTATTCGTATGCTAAAAATAACTTGGTTGTCATCAATTAGTCCAACTTTAGTCCTATCCATCCTTTTTCTTATACGAAAAGGATGGGAGACGCATAGGAAGGGGAAATATCCTCTTAATGTGCGTGTCCTCCTTCGATCAAAGGTAGGCAACACATCCGCTATTGAGAATGTCTATGAGCAGCTGTCCGTTGCCATTTTGGTGGATTCGTGTGGCCACTGGCTTGTTTGCCTCCGTATGATATAGAAAAAACAACCAAACATGTTAATCTTGCTTTCGTTAGCTGTTGTCCACCGTTTAGCACATTCTTCTTTTTTTAATCTGTTGTCTATTCGTCTAAGGTTTCTGCGATAGTTCATTATTCAGTTATCATAAATGATTGAGTTTTCATCTATAATAATCTGTTGATTTTTGCAAAAATATCGGTACTAATGATATAATATAATGTTATTTCAGTGTAGAATTTAATCTGCTTCTAATTACTTAAGATGTAATACAATCTATTCGCTTATCGGATTCTCAAATTACTTTTAATTAGTGACTATAATAACAAATATTTGAGATAGAATGATGATTGAAGGCTACTACAAATTAGAAGGCATAGAATTGATGACATTACTCAATTTTTTAAAATACAAAGATAATTTAAAGTACTTTTTTCAAAAATAAATAAAAGGATATTTAAAAACAAGGTTAAACCCTTTTATTTATCTACAAACTAATATCAGATCATTGAAACGAATCTTCAACGCCTAGGTTTTTAATGGAATTTATAGATTTTTTAACATTTAAGAAGCTGTTACGTATTTGAATTTCGTTTCAGTATTTAGCCCTAAATGACGTAGACAATTTCTGTTGTTTTAAGTCTATACAAGTGAAGTGAGTCACACTTCCCGTATTCCAATAGACCATAACGTGAAAACTCTAACTATACTACAGTGAACTACGCTGGTGACTAAATGCGAATCTATACTATTATATAAATCTTTAAAGAGAAAATTTGTATTTTTGTATGTATTGAAATAACTCAAAAACTACTTGGCCGATTTAAATTAATCCTTTACCGTTCGAAAGGTAATCTGTATGTAACATAGGCTATATTTTTTAATTCACGCGGACGAAGTCTTGAGGAACAGCTAGTTGATTAATAAAATTATCACTACTTAGTAAAAAACATGTTTAGCTATAACTGGAGTTTGCAAACTAAACAAGATTTATGCTGCGGCAGCAAGTTCAGCAAGTCCTGTTACTCCTTAAGTACTTATGTACATAATGTATTCACGCTTCTGTACTATGTCAATGTTAATATTATATACTAGTATGTTGCAGTTAAGCGGTTAAGTCCTTTATGAATAGAACACTTGAAAGGGAAATTACTATGACAAATTAAGGTACATGAAACCAAATTTATTTTAAATATGTATATAAAAGTCAATCAACATTTGACGGTGAAGGAAAACATCGTGCAATCTGCACATATCGGCGAAGAAATTTAAAGGTATATCTGAAGGCAACCAACCCGCATTAGGCCAGCGTGGTTGACTATGGCCTAGTCACCCTTTACTTAAGGTAGGCTTCGAGCCGCTCAGTGGGGACTTATAGTGAGCTGATGATGATAGTGATCAAAGTATGTTAATTCATATGAAGACAGAAAGTATTATATAATTTCTGGAACTTTTGACACTTTTGAATTAATTATGACTGATAATTTAGAAATGTAAATCCATATTTGTTCAGATTTTCTTGTCCCTTGTAAAGGTCTTCATTTGGAATTAGGCTTCATCCACAACATTAAATTTAGCTTGTAGAATAAATGTTGTTGAATAATTATTTTTTTTAATAAATGTATTGTATTACTGTGTTTGATATTACCGATGAGCACGCACGTACATTCCTCTGATATTCCCTCGGGCGCCTGAACGTCTGGCCGAGGCTTTATGTGCAAATGACAGATTCCACCGAAAGCATATTTTACTTGTAATTCCGTCGAAATGTCGTTTTAATTATAATTGAGTAAGGTGAAACATTTTCAAACTTAATGCTATCGTCTTTACATTCGTCTCAAAATGTGAAATAAATTAGTGAAAGATGCCTGATTCTATTCACTTATATTTTATTATGCTCGTTGGGTTCAAGGTAAAAATAAAATCTAATTAGCTAATCTTTTTATGTCGTTCAGATTTGTTTTATTTGTTAAATTAATTTAAATCTCAATTTACTTTTTATTTTAATTCAAAACTCTTGTTATAAAATTCCCCTTTAACGATGTTGAAGCACGCTCGAGTGTTTGAAGTTTTAAATAAATTTAATTTTTAAAATCGTACACGATTATTTTGTAAATGTAATTTACATTTACGATTGACGACGAATGATGAGGAAGTAATGCAACAGACGTTTTGTACTACCGTAGACTTCTATTGACAAACATTGAGACGAAACAATAGTACCATCGCTTTCATTCCATTTGTAAAATAGAGATAAGAATATGTTTTTGTATGAATGTTATTCAGTGAAAACCCACTGTTATAGTTTGGCATTGTGATATAATTTTAAAAATACCCGCGATGTCATTGGACTTGGCACCGACGGAATAATATGATCTTAATATATAATCGACTTGTAGGTATAGAGCGTTTGGTAACAACTCTATTATTACATTTTTTTCTTATAAATGTAAGAACAGATTTACAAAGTAATAATTTAATGGAAAAAGAAAAATAAATGACTATAAAGGTACAATATTTTTATACTCAATTGTGAATGTTTAAACACATATAAAAGGGCATATAACTAATTTCATGTCCTCTATTGTTATATTAAATAACAGGATACATAATAGTGTAATAATCTAATAAAATATAATAGATATTTTAAAGACAATTGACCAGAAACCACTATTATGATATGAAATGTTACTCATTAAAATAATTTGTAGAAACTGTTTTAAATTGCGAGATAAAAGTATGTGTTCCTGTGCCAAATACTTTATGCACTTCCGTTCTTATTTTAATTGACGTAGTTTTTTTTCTAATTACCTTAAATAGATTCTTATACAATCTTACTGTTTAAACAATAATTAAGAAACTTTTAAACCATCAAGTTGGAAATAATAAATAGTGTATTATAAATTAAATAAAAGTTACTTCTTACCAATTCATGAATATTCTTCAACTATACACTTGCACTAAAACATACAACTAAGTTATTTTACTCCTTGATAAATGTAGACTAAGATTTACACAGTTATTAACACTAGTTCAAAACACACTAAGTACTAATTTATGCACAACTTTCTTATATTTTAAACGTTATTGGTCACACTTCAACTTTTGTAAGGGAAAGGTTTAGATAGAGAATTGTCCAAAATTATCGAAAATCGTGTAAACGGTGTTTAAAAAGGGATGTGTAAAATATCAAAGGTATTTAAGTAGAAAGTTTCAGTCGTTTCTTGTGTATAAATAGGTTTTGATAAAACTTATCTTTAAGCTGCATATTGGGAGGAACGAAATTAAAGTTGCAAGTGAGTCCCACTAAGTTACCTTGATTCACTGATAAAGATACGAAAGTTGATAAAAGTATCGTTTAAATTCGATTGTCATTTTTTTCGAAGTTAGGTAAAGTTTTTTAAAAATTCGGGGGGAAATTAAGGGGGGGTATTTTTGTTGTATTTGTGTTCGTTTTGTCGATCGTATTTCATGGGGTAGTTACGCGTAGAACGCGCGAGCGGCGTAGAGGCGCGCGGTCGGCAAGCGCGGAGGTCGAAGTAGGACTGACGCGCGTTGACGATATCCCTCGGATGCACACCTTACATTATTTTGCAACGCCAATTGAATACGTAAACTTTGTACAATCTAGCATCAAAGATACACTGACAAAAATTATTAAGCAAACTAATTCGCTTACTCAACTTTATATTTTTTTTTATCTTTTAAAATATGAACGAATCATCATGGATGTTCGATGATGAACGGAAATTGTAAATTTCAACTACGACAAAACACTCAAAAAATGTGTGCATTTTATGTTGAATTCTTTTATGATTTAAATATTTTATTCGCGTATACGTTAAATGGTCGGAAATTAGAAATCTTTTTAAATGGATTTTATCTCTTGTAAGCGTTTTAATTAAATCCGTCGGTTTGATTAAACGAAGATTAGAATGCAATTTGAGCAGATGGAAATTTAATCATTTTCATAATGGAGATGCTAGTAGATTAATAGGGAGTTTTAATTTCCGAATGTATCAGGGAAGTTCCGTTATGGGTTTCAGTTTTTACAACGCCCAATTATTTACCGCTGTTTAAAAATATGTCCGTCAATATTAATTGCGTAAAATTTGATTGATATGATTTGTGTTATAAAAAAATATTATATTTAAAATGTAGTTTTAGCCATAAATCCTTTTTTTTAGAACTTCTTGAAAATGTTCTGCAGTAGAAAATGTATGTACTAAAAATCATACAGACGAAGAACCTTCTCCTTTTCTGAAGTCGATTTAAATGGACATAAATAAGTTACGTGAAATCTTCATTTCATATAGGTACGGCCCGCGTCAGATTTCGTGGAACCACGCGATATTTGATGTAAAATATTAAAACTTTTCTTTTTAAAATTCGTTTTTGTACATTCATTTAAGATGGTCAGTATCTTTTGAAAGATTTCCGTCCATGAAAACCATCCATACAACTCTCTATTGATATACCGAAAATTTTCTTATAAGAAGCTTAAGTAGCGTATTCGAAATTTGAAATTCAAAATTTTTCATCTATCAAAACCATATCAAGCTTATGAATACCATAGGTCAGATTTTCACTCCCACTTGAACGTAATAGTAAGAGAGACCATAAAACCATTTTATGATGGACCTCTATGAGTAGTTCATTGCCACTACTCTGCATAAACGGTTATATCATTTTCCATTAACAAACCGTTTCGATGTCGATATAATATTAATTTAATAACCTCTACAACTAAGTATACGTAGCACCAATTTGATTTTCAACTTATATAAGTGTACACTCTACCAGTATAGAGTAACACTAATAAGATTCGTTTCAATATTCGACCGTAATGTATCAAATTTTTAAAAAGTAAATTAATGTATGAATTTTTAAAATTTAAGATATGTAAAAGCGTACTCAGGTAATTCGCGACAATAACAATCCATCTTTCTTATTTTCCTTATTCCATTTCTCATTAAGCACGACAACACACACGGAATTCCTCTCGGATCACGTCGGAGACGTCACTAAATAAGATCCATCAGGACGAGTGGCGGAAATTTTATCGATTTTCAACAAAACATGAGCATTTTTTTCTGTTTATACAGGCTGTCCCAATATGTTAAAGGCTAAGTAAAGTAATTGAGTGGATATGTAGAATATTTTTAGCCCCATAAGTGTAAAGGAATGTAAAATAATAAGCCAAAATGCTTTTGATATTCGTGAAAATCGTGACTTCAGCTATTACGAAAATGTGACTGAAGTGGGTCACATCTTAAGTATACACTTAGATACTTACTCTGTAGAGTATTTTGTAGTCATAAGTAAATGAGTCACATTTAAAACTGTTAGGAGTTTGAACATAAAACGTCTTAACTACGACAATATGTTTTTTTAAACTTAATTCTCTCGTCGTTTAACACTTTGATTTAGCCTTAAACAAACAAGATAACTTCTCTATTGTATAAATATTTTTAATATTCATATCTAGCTGTGCCCGTGCGGCTTCTTCCGCATAAAATTACCAAAACTATATTTCCCCTAAGTTTAATAGCGTGAAAATGTATAGTCTAATGTATGTCGTAAGTGTAAAGCTTTTTATTAAAAAAAAAGAATAATTCAAATTAACCTTCGCCACAAAGTAGTGTTTTTAGGCTTTATTATATTAACATAGATGGGAATTAATAGAATTTAAAACAAAAAAAAATACGTTTACGTCGATCCGTAGCTTGTTTGTTGTGCGTAGACGCATCACATGACGCGCGATGACGTCATCCTGCCAACTGTCGACGCCGAGTCTATTCTAGTCCGCGCGACGTTTCCTTGGATCACGACCACGACCGAGAGCATACAAAATACTTGACGACATTCAAAGGTCGATTGTACGATCGCAATTTTCATATTTGTATTGACGTACACTATGAGAACACGCTGTATATAGTGTACTTCGGGAATGAAAATCTTACCTTTTCCTGACAGAAAAGTAACGGTTAAGTAATATTATGTTGAGATACAAATGTGTTTTTAGAAGATATTCTCAGTTGAAGGATTTAATTTTGTCTTCATCAACTTTAAAGCTCTCTAATACATAATTTAAATAAATTTAGGAAGGGGCAAGTTTAGGTAGATTAGTTTATTTTGTGGTCTATCACTTCTTTCTCGCTCCGCAAAGTGTGGAGTAATTTATAACATCCTGTATATTAACGATTTTTTTTACATATTATTTTATAAGATGAAAGTGTTATAAAACGATTTAGAATGCATACTTTGAATGAATAAATTAACGTTAAAAAGGCACTTGAATGTATTTATAGTTGTTTTCCGAGGCGGAATTTTCTGTCTCGCTATGTTCTAATTAAGATAATTCAATGAAGAAGAACTGGCGCAAATATTTTCGTCGCGCAGTGTTCCACAATATATTGAACAAGTCCCAAAAATAATCTCTCAGTGTAGTGGCTAGCAAATGCTGCAGATATATTTATAACTGAGGACATTTCGATGTTATGTTTAATGTAAACAGGTGATGGATATCTAGAAATATTGTCAAAGTTTGTATACTACTTAATAAATTTTACTTACAACTTTACTTTTATACTTTTTAAAATATATGTTAATCAAAGATGTCACAAAACAAAATCACATTATTAGTTTGAGAAGTTTGCTGGTAATTTTGTAAAGAACAATAGACATATAAACTACCAAAAAGAATATCAAAAGTGTCAATAACTGTTACTTTCTTATTTCAAAAAAAAAATTTAGCCACCTTATACCTCTGATTTTCTTTTTCGAAAAAAAAAAAAGAGACAGCGTATATGTAAGCATATGTAAGTATCTTTCGACAACCCATCGTACCGATTCGTAGAGCATAAGCTACGACATCTACAGACTTAACATTCTCATAGCGCCATCTAGTATAAGAATTGGAACGGTTTAACAGAGCCATCTACATTATAACTGAAACTGCACAATAGTTGCATAATACTTGCAAATATTATTTACCAAGTTCTTACATAGATGGCGCATTTTTTAATTTCTCAAAAAGTTTATTAAATTTAAATGGTTTAGACTATTTTAGAACTTTGAAATCATGAAAGTAAAAGAAATAACTAAAAAGTGAAAGTAAGTTATTTCAAGTTAAAAAAAATTATTACATACGCTTATTTTTAATATTAAGTAAAGTTACACATATTTTTCATTAGTAAGTATTTTATGTAATTCGCTATTCATGTAGACAAATGTATATTATAAATGAGAGAGAATGCAACGTTGAATGGAATGCATGAGTTGCTTAAAATTGGGTCAAACAGAGGTCAAGGCTTTACATCTTTGTCTGCGAAACGAGATCCCAGCCATCGCAGATTGAACCGAGTGTAATATGAAAATATTATATAACTTTTCTTAGATTACTTTATTCTCTCTTATTCCAGTTATAAATATGTTAGAGAAAAACCATTATTTAAATTAAAAAAACTAAAGACTTTTTCAGATTAAATCTTGCTCTTAACTACAAAGAAACTATCTCAAATATCCGTGGCATTAAGTTGTCTCATATATTTTATATTTTTTAATTAAAAGACTAGTTTCTTAAGGTGTCAAATACCCATATTCATCCTTATTGGACACATATCAATGAAATAACTATATATTTTCAATATTTACCAAATTAATGCATACTTATGAAAAACAATTAGTGCTAAGAGGTCGTTTAGTCTCAGAACTGTAGCTAATCCTAGAAGTGTTTAAGTATTTTATTTTTATTATTTCAATTCCTTATTTATTCATACTAAAAGTTCATAAATCTAGTTTCGCATAAACAACCTTTATTTTTCTCCCTAAATCGCATCTAAACAATTGTTTAAATCAACCTCGAAGTGTGTCAACAGCTAAGCGACACTTGTAAAAATTGGGCAGCGTTCGCTGTGGTTTGTTGCCAATGAGGACACGTCTGCGAGTAACTTGACAAGCTGGGGTAGGCTGCGCGCGCAACCGCCGCCATTTTAAATTTCCTTCTCTCTCCCGTGACACTGTGGAGCCCCAGGACGTAGTTAACAGCTGTGAGCGCGAAAGAGCACCATCAAGGGCTAAGTTTTCTGATATAGATGGTTAATATTTGCTCAAAAGGATATTTAAAATACTAACCAGTGTTGAAAAATCATCAAGAATGCATAAGAAGTGTTAAAAGTTATATTGGAGAGATTACGAAAGAGTCGTTGTGGACGTATTGATTTTCAAACCAACAAGCTGGCAGTATTGAATTATTAAAGAACGAAGAAATTATTGAAATATTTTTCAATAAGTGTTGTGCTATTGGAAGTTACAAAGCTTTACCGAAAAAAATCGATAACCGCGTAGTCTGACATCTGCTTGCGTGATGCGAATCTAAAAGAGATAGCTATAGGCGGAGAGCTGTACCCTTACACCGCCGATAGCCAGTCTGCTGATAAAATATAAATACAGAAGTACCCTTCGCAATTGAAGTCGAGAACTAATTAAAGGTTGGTACCCTTATACATTTTTAACATTTTATTTATACTTGAACCAAAATTTTAACTTTACTTGAATCATATTTACAAAATTTAACTTATAAACGTGTATTGTATACTACAATATTGTTTTGTTTTACTATTACTTTTACTAATTGACAAAATTTGCTAAATGTTTTTTCAAAGTTAAAGTTAATATCTTTTGTCTTGTCGTTCGTTGTTATTTTTGAAATTATGGAAATATCCTTATCACTATTACATAATTATGAAATCTACATCCTAATAGAAATTACGTCTTCGCACAAATTTTCCTCTCAATTTAAGAGATCATTCCCAGTAACGCCTACAATGTTTGAGAACGCCCACGGAATCGTCTATAATTATACCTCTGAGATCACAATTTTTCCTCAATTACCACGCCTTATATGAAAATTAATATTACAATGATCATAAATATTGCGAATCTCCCTAATTATGTACAAGTAAAAATAATTACGTAATATATTTTATTCATCGATTTGTTTAAGAGAAGAAAAGCAGGAAAGAAATATATTTTTAATTGTAAATAAATCCATAAATTGCGAATTAAATACGATATTGTTTGTTGTAAAATTGCATATAGAGAGAAATAATTAAGATTTCATGTGATATCCTTATACGAGTAATATTCCGAATTTTACTTAGTTATTCTTAGTATGTGACCAATGATGAAAAGATATAAATATCTTAGAAAAACCAGTAAAAGGATATGTAAGAAAGAACATCCTGACTATGTAAGTCAGATATCCTATTTATAAATAGGTCATATTACCTAAGCTTGTCTAGTAGCCAGCCTTCCTCTAACTTTAAGTGTAAGAAAGTAATATGATACACGTTATAAAGTTAACCTACCATATTTGTCTATTAAGTAAAAAAAAAATGATGGACCAAGACAATTTTGTACAAAAGGTACTTTTTTTTCTATAAATCAGACATAATAGCTGAAATTGTTATTATTTAATTTCAGTTTTTCAATTTATTTTTTTCTGAACAAATGAATGTGTTTCCATTAATACGAGGGTGGAACAAGACAATATATTTCGTATTTTTCCGTTACACTGTAACACCATGGGTAGTAATTATACTTTTTAATTTATGTCTTCGCCAAGTGACTTGACTCTGTTTATCATGTCAACTGAACCTAAAGCGGGCAATGTCCTGAATAAGTAATGAACGACCTTTTAATTTTCCTGTAAAAATATTTTGCGAAACACGAATGAAATGCTTAAGCAAAACAATACAAATTCATTAACAACAATAGGTCAAATAAATTATATCTGTACAAATATTACAAACCATTTAAAAAACAATTAAAGACCAAGAGATTTTCTTATAATTTCTTTACATTCATTCTTCTTCTTATTATATCTAAATATGTTCCAAGTTTTTTTATATCTTCAAACCAATTCTTTTGCAAGAATTTTGCGGGAAAATTAAACAATTACAATTTTTTTTATTAAAATAATTAAGTGCTGTCGCTAATCAAGAGCGATATGGTGAACAGCTAAAGCATATTTCCAGTTAGAAGCGACAGAGATAACTAAATTTGTTGAATTCAAATGTCGGTATGCAACGTGTAAAGTAAAAACAACCTTATTGGAAACATAATACAATATAAATTTAAACGTTACATAAGATTAGAACATACAAAAGTACTGGGTTAGCTTATTCGTTTACTGGATTTTGTACCAGAGAGTTGTAGAAGTAATTGTCTACGCTTTAAATATGATTATTAGTGAAAATCTAGCGCAAAAAATTATTTACCCTGTAGTTACTTCAGAAAATGGAGAGGTACTAGAAATATTTGGATGTCATGTGATTTAAAAAAAATAATCTATTACTTTTTTTTAGATGGGTGGTGCTGATATCAAATGGCAGAAGGATGCTGGAGACCAGAACTTCGATTACATGTTCAAACTTCTTATCATCGGAAACAGTTCCGTCGGGAAGACCAGGTACTTTTTACATCAAGTCTATGGCTGTTAATAAAACGATTATATGAACATTGATACCATTGTTTAGTACTGCAATAATTATTATAGTTATACATGTTTGATTAACATTTCTTTAATTCATGCCATCTTTACTAATATTATAAAGAGGAAAGATATGTATTTTTTATGTGTTGAAATAACTCAAAGACTATTGGGCCGATTTCAATAATTATTTCACCACTAGAAAGTATATCTGTGCGAAACATAGACTACATTTTTTATTATTTTTAATTTCTCGCATATGCAGTCGCAAACAATAGCTAGTCCTTTATAAAATTTCAGTTTCCTATTTCGCTACGCGGACGATTCCTTCACTTCAGCCTTCGTATCCACTGTCGGCATTGACTTCAAGGTGAAGACAGTTTTCCGTCACGACAAACGCGTTAAACTCCAAATATGGGTAAGTTTTAATATTTATTCTGACCTATTTGTATCTGGATAGTTTTGATTTTAAATTTATCAATATTTAAGTAGTTACAAATGTCTTCCTTAAGAAAGAGAAGGCTTAATAGACAAAGGTTGATTGTGTATAAAATGAGCATTTATTGTGTGCAAAAAAATTGTCACATAATGTGTTCCAAATCCCACAATCCAATTGATACAATTAATCAAATAGGAAAAATCCCATAATATTGATTGATTTAAGGCCTTGTCATATAATAAACCAGAATGAAATACAAGTCTTTGAAACAATGTAGTTACCCTTTAACTTTCTTTGTATGTACGATTACCTTTAAAATTTCTTATGTGCATTGTTACTTATAGGACACTGCTGGCCAGGAGCGCTATCGCACCATCACAACTGCGTATTACCGAGGCGCTATGGGCTTCATATTAATGTACGATATAACCAATGAAGAAAGTTTCAATAGCGTTCAAGATTGGTACGTATCGTAAATATAAAAACTTTAAAAACTAAAACGATATAAGGTCGACAATTTCTCAGCTGTTTTTGGGTATCGAAGGAATAGTACTGGAAATAATGAATTCATCGTGGTTGTAGGGTAACTCAAATCAAGACGTATTCGTGGGACAACGCCCAAGTGATCCTGGTGGGCAACAAGTGCGATATGGAGGAGGAACGCGTGGTGAGCGCCGAGCGCGGCCGGCAGCTCGCCGAGCAGCTGGGCGTCGAGTTCTATGAGACCAGCGCTAAAGAAAATATTAATGTCAAGGTAAGAACAGATTTTAAAGGACACTATACGTAAAGTTCATAGTCATATCATAGTAGAAACGCTGAACAGAACAAACTCCTTGGTCTATACTAATCAAATAAAGATTTACATTATTGTATGTATTGAAATAACTCAAAAACTACTGGTCCGATTTTAAAAATTCTTTCACTATTAAAAAGCAATGTTGTCATAGGCCATATTTTTATTTTCAAGCAGGCGAAGTCGCGAGCAACAACTAGTAAATTATATTATGTAAGATGTGATGTTAATATTATTTTTTTATTATATATATTTGCCAGCCTATTTGTCTGATACGGTTAGTTAAGCCAAAATAGAAGTGACTTTTCAAATTAATTTAAATATTTTAGTAAGTCTGATTAGTCTGCCACAGCTGTTCAGATACTTTACTAATCACTAGTTAGTTTGTCTACCTTAAATTGTAAGTTGTAGATAGAATAGTATGATGTAAACGGTTCTGTATCTTATTAAAAACTTATTGCAGACGGTGTTCGAGCGCTTGGTTGATATAATATGCGACAAGATGTCCGAGAGCCTGGACTCTGAACCAGCGATGCTTGCTGGCGGCGCGCGCGGCCAACGTCTCACGGAGCAGCCGCAGAACAACGCAAACCCCAACTGCAACTGTTAAGAAAATTATTCTATACATTACTTACTGGACACTATTTACACGAAGCCTTGTACTGAATTATCTGCGATTCCGTCGTTTCTAGCTGACGTACAAAAGCTCACTTTGCAAGTCTAGATTGACTTATCGATGTTAAATGTTCTAATGGAAATGTTTGCCAAGAATGTCCTGTTATTTTTTTCTATCTAGGTTTTATTTTTCAATCTTTCGTCCTTTGATAGTTTTGTTTATTTATAAGTTAATGTTAACATTCTTTTACGTCAGTTCTAACATTTTTTCTATTACTTATCTACGTAAGTTTTCGTATAGGTCTAATTCTACGTTATAAAAATCATATAATTAAATGTATCGCCATGTTGTTAATGTCTTTATTAATTTCAAAATTTAGTAGAAAATTAGATAAACTTGATGTGAATGTATCGCTGAATACATTTTATTGTTAACAACGCATTTTCATTGATGTATGTAATTTAGAATTGTTGAAACTTTGTGTAACAATAATAACATGTATTAGTATTGATAAATAATATAGATGTTAAGTAGCTACTCGTATCTATACTGCAAGCTGGAGTAGAGATCTGATATAATTTAGATATGAAAATTTTCTATGCTTCACGTTAAATTTCCAAGCATTTCTGTTGCAATTGACTTAATATTAATTTCAAAAAATATATAACTTAAGGTGTGAAAGCCTTTTAATTTTTCGAATTGCGCAAAATCAATAAATTTACGGAAAAAATGTTTGATATGTCACGTTCGTCAAAGCTGCGAATAATGGACCAAAATCAAGAATAAGGAAATGTTCACAAAAATAGTTCTAAAAAGGCGCAAAATATTTTTAGACATGTGTTTTTCATTATAGAAACTTTGTAATTCATATTACCTCATTCCTCGCATTTAGTTGCTTAAAGTTTATAGTTTTAATAATGTTCAGAAGTAAGTTATTTTATTTGTTAATGCATGATTAAAACTATTTTATTTAATTGTAAAACTTTAAAGATATCGTATGAAAACTTATATGCTTTGAATCTGAAAACTCGCAAGTAAAGAGTCGCTTGATATCAGTATTATTGGGAAAACTTAGCTTTTATCTATACGTTGATTGTATGCAGCGTTTGTAAATACGTTTTATTAATGTGTAAATTTACAACTGTGTATAGTATATCTACATGCATATAAATCCGTTTGTATTCTTGTTACCTATGCTATGTAATTTGGGAATTACTTAAATCTGAAATATTAATGATACCTAATTTTTGTCTCACGCCTAATCAAATGTAATAGTGAAATTTCACTGCTGCGTCACTTGTATTAAAAAACATAATTGTCTTTATTTTTCTTAAGAGAAAGTAAAGGACAACAATATATATTAATACAAATATGTCGGCAGTTTACACCCACTCTTATAAGGTTTGTCGCAGTAACAAACCGATCTATTAGTTTTAAATGTAGACAATATAGACAATACAATTTATATCAAAATTCTGTTTAACAGCATGCACATTATTTTTAGACTATAAGTAAGGTGTGACATTAGGTAGCTTTACTGACATCTTTTGATGAAACTCTACCAATTATACGTATATAATTTGGGTCCTATTAAATACACACTCGTCTATATTTCCGTACCTGTAGCGTGGTCGAATTGAGGCTTTCTTGTATAATCATTATTAATTATTAATAACCTTTAACCACATTATAACAAACTATATTAAAGGAATTGGATTACAATTATTGCCCAATTATAAATAAAATAATGAGCCTCTAGTAGTATTTATAAATGTCAATTTTTGCGGATCAATTACACAGGATCCAAAAAAATGATAATGACGGGACATAATTTAATAAAAATAAAAATATTGGTTTTGATGGATGACAATGTAGAGATGGTCCTATAGCGGGCGTGGAAGCATATCTTAGAGAAAGGATTTAGATAAATTACTTTTGTTTATGAAACAATAAAATACAATAGATTTCAATAGTAAAATGACTTTATGACCAAAACATGAATATTTGATTAATATTTTCTATTCTTTAGTTTTAATTTAGATTATTTAAAAAAAATGGTTACAGTTTATCTGACACAAATGTAGTAGTTCACAAAAAAAAAAAACTATAATCGTTTAGCTGTATCTATAAATGTATGTTAATATTTGTTGTGTGTTAATAAAGAAATTATTTAAAAGAAACAACTGTGTAAGAGATTTACTGATAATATACAGTCTATATACAAAATGATTTTTAATAGCTGCCTTTACCTCTAATCTTTCTATATTAGAGAAGGGTCCATAATTATTTCACTGCATTTTACTTTTCACTCTTCATAACAATACTTTTTCTAAGTACAATTTTTAAATCAAAATTCAATCAAAATTAGATTTAAAAAATATTCAAAGATGCAGGTATTTATATCCAAAGGATTCCGCTAACCAACATAAGTATGAAATAAAAACAAAAGGCAATCAAATAAAACTATAATGTAGTCAACACAACACGTTTCAAAAAAGAAAAACAAGAGATAGAGGTTGTTAATGGTAGCCAGTAGTCAACTAGGTCAATCGATACGTTTGTGTAGATGTAAAGCAAGTCAAGGACAATTCGTGAACTACGAACAAATTGTTCACGTAATAATTGAAATGTTCACAAAATGAAATAATGTAGTTTACAGTCTTTGCAATAACTAGAAGCCTACAGAACTTTTCAGCAAAATTATAAAAAAAAACATATAATTATATTAAACGTATTTAATTTAATTCTTATTAAAAAGTCTTTCTGAGAACCAAATAAAGGGGGCACGTTAGTCCTCCAAAGAAAATCTCAGTTCTGTCCTCTCTTGAAATGCGTTTGAACTTGTAAGTATGAAGTAAGTTATTCTACGACATACTTTGTTCGAAATATCTTACACCAATAGATGGCATTGTTTTAAATTTAATATCAACGTTGTGATCAAGAACTCTTCTAGAGATAGTATCAATTTTAATACTGAAGACCAGACACTTAGAACCTGAAAAAAAATATAGTTAAAAAATGTTATAACTCCTTTTTATTGAAATAAATTAAGAACATAAAACGAAATTCCATAATGTTATTTGAGATTGTTATTCAACAAGAATCAGGAAAATCTGAGGTATTGTAGATTCGATGTCGACAAGAACGCACACATTTCACTAAACTATCGCACAAATGTTTAGTCGCGCTTTGATTCCTTTGACTTTATATGGAGAGGAAGCACCATACTCAATTTTTAGTTATTCTACTAAAACGTTGAATGGGCTGCGAAACATTTGACAATCACACAACAGCTGTGTGATTTAGTCAAAGGTGTGCGACCGATCTTATATTGGAAGACATACAGATATATAAGTATATACAGACTGTTAGAACTTAACAGCTGCATTATGTCTGCATGATTCCGAGCTAACATGATTATGCATTAAGTGTTTAAGCATACACGTCCAATAATTACCATAAACATACCTAATTTTGGTAACATACGACACTGGGTGTCAAAATTACTTTTTTAACAGTTTTAACCGACTATTCTTTGACCACTGAGATTACTCTTAGCGCATATTCAGTATAAGACACGCTTAATAAACAATTAGAGTCAGAGTGTGATAGTGTTATTGCAGAGTAAATTCGGGTCATTAACAATGTAATAATAACAGTCCCTGTATAAAAATCTCATTTAAAATTAATGTCCCTTGTTTCGGTTTGCGCCGGCTCCCTAACTGACGAGGGCAAACCGCCGCTAATCAGTACATGGATACGCGACGACACAAATACTCCATTAGGCTACGTCATTACACCTACATTACGTTTAACCGCAAAGCAATTTGTACGCGATTGCCGCGGCTTGTTGTACGATTGTCGCGCATAGTCATTATTTTACCCCAAAAAGTTTAACAGAGTTTTTTTATACAGCATTTATCTGATCTCCAGATGGACTGACGACTTAGTGCGCACGGCGGGAAATCGTTACGATACTCTACATATTTTATATTGTAAATCTAACCAGCGCACCCGCGGACAAACCAATTATATGGTTTTTGCGGGGCCATATTTGTACGTGTTTTTAATTTGTTTGTATGTAATATTTTCAATAAAATAAATAATAATGTGGAAAGCGGAGGACCGCATTCTGTGGAAGGCATTGGGGAAGGCCTATGCCCAGCAGTGGGCAAACAAAGGCTGATGATGATGATTTATCTAATACTGGTTTTCGCCCACGACAAAATTCGCGTGCAGTTTAAAAAAAAACGTAGCAACCTATGTGTTCTTCCAGATTATCCTCTACATCTATGGCAAACTTCATTGAGACCCGTTCAGCTGTTAAGACTAAAAACTCTAAAAAATATTCATCCATCCATCTCAACTGTCGCACTTATAATTTTAGTAAGATTAATGAGTTTTAGTTCATTTGAAGTAAAACTCATATTTGTCAGCACTTTTCTTGTTCTTTCAATTTAATTTACTTGCTTCTTTATAGCTCCGATAGCTTAAAAATGACGTCAATGTCAGATAAGGGAACATAATCTGATATTTCCATTACATATTTTACTCGTTGCATCGTATCACATAATTTACAATTTGGTAGGACAGGCTCTCAGGCTTGCAATGTCTTGTAACTCTTTTGAATTTATCGAAAGTTGATGAAGTTTTATATCAGTTATCGAAAGATCCTAGCAATTCATTTTTTTTCATTATTCTTACAATTTCACGTTTAAATTTAATTTCAACGTTATTTGGATTTAAATATATGCAGAGTAATCAGTAAGATTCATTAATAAGTCATCAGGTTATCGTGATTTGTTTCTTTAATGTTGTTTTTAAATATTTTATCAATTACTAAATGATAAAGAGCATGGTTATTGTAGCTATTGGAGATAAGTACTCGTAAAACTGAACGTTTGTGTCCGGACCTGACTGCAATAGACCACTCATTAGTTGTCGACGAAGCCTCGTTAGTGAGCGGATTACAGTTATTGACAGCAATAACTTTAATGAACTTCATCTAGAAATCGATTGCTTATTTAGATTTAGGGCCTGTCCACCAAATTGTAAATTGTCTGTGTAAACGTGTAAATTATGTGGTGGCAGTATCGTAATTTGTTACCTTATCTGACAGTGACGTCTTTTTTAAGTTATCTGAGTCTCTATCAGCCAGTAGAGGGAGAGGCCCTTAGAATTGTCGTTATATCGTATGGCGAAACATGCTATGTTCTTTAGATATTTTAACACTTGATAGAAATTCACGCTCCCTTCAATTTTATTCTTAAGAGAGATCTATTACATACTTCTTAGAATCTAGGCAATAATTTTTAAGGCTTTATTATTGTTTTTGTTATTATGATCTCCGCATCTTTAAGTTTGTCTTTTTTCGTGTTAAAGCTTACAGTTTACGATTTGCTCGTAATTTATTAGGGTACGCTTTATCTGGCTACAATTCACTCTTTTATGTTATTTTTTACTTTAAAATTTACTATCTTTATAAAGAAAAATTAGCGATCTGTATTTATTGTTCTGTTGCAATTTTTAAATGCGCTATAAACAATGTAAATTATTTTTTATATACTTTTTAATTAAATCTAAAGGTCCGTTTATTTACGAATTAAGAAATCAATTCCCAGAGATAAATACGATCAGCGATTAAAACGCAAGTAATTGTATTACAAATTGTAATTCAGGTCGTTAGTGACCGCTACACTATAGCCGGCTTGATTCTCGTGCAAACACAATCTCAGCTCAGGTATTTACGTAAGCAAGCTCAAATGCTAATACGGTTAACGATACTGCGCTTTTAATATATTTTTAATGCAATACAGAGAATAATGGAGAATGTTTGTAAAGTAAGAAATTAGGAGAGAAAAAATGTTTTTTAATTAAAACGAACATTTAACAATATGCGACACAGGTTACACTTTTATAGTTTTGATATGTTTTAATCCATAAAAATTAACACAAAAGGCTGTCTTCATAACAAATAAGTAACTTGAATTATTCTAAATCTCATACAGTATTTGTTATAAGTTTTATAGCGTCTAGACAACTCTAACCACCATTTGTCAATATTTTAGTTCGAAGTAGCTCGCTCAACATACGTTGACCACATACTAATTTAAAAGGTATGATACGTTCATAAAAGGTTATTAAAATCAAGATATTGTTTGATAAACAAAACTATAATTTAAACATGGGTACCTGTTATCTGAATACTTGTAGCATTGTTTAATTTTTAAACATTTTTACTTATCGCAAAATAACAACCATCATAAAACACTAAACCCTCTATACGTCCTCACTGAGGGACTGGGAGCCTACCTTAACTAAGAGGTAAATAGGCCTTATTCAATAACAATAACTTTTCCTAATCAGTATAACAGTGGTAGAGCCCGCTTTAACATCTTAGCACGAATGGGCCGGCTCGCCCGGTGTAATACCACGACCACACAGAAGACAGGCGTGAAATGGAACCAATGCCGTGTTTCGTCTGATGAGTGTGGTGCCGGAGGCCTAATTTAAGTCCATTACTCTATACCACCCTTTTCCTATAAGAGGAGGATGGGAAGGGGAAGTGGATTTGACGGTAAAGGAGATGCATAGGAAGGGGAAATATCCTCTTTATGTGCGTCTCCTCCTCCGTCAGATAAGGGTTGGCAACGCATCTGGAACTGCGGATGTCTATGGGTAGCGGTCGCTTCGCCATTTTGGCGGATTCAGGTGGCCGCTTGCTCGTTTGCCACCTTATATTATATATAAAAAAAAATCAAATAACGGTCTTAATTATAAAGACTCAGAGGGACTAAGGCTAACTTGTTTACTAGTTCCTTTGATAACAAAGTCTAAGGTGTTTGCAATTACTTTACCGTGTTGGGCTGCAGCCAAATTTTGTGGTCGTTTTGTTAGGAGTTAAGACTAGCCATCTGAGACATACCTGGTTAGTAAGTGGAGGTAACAACGGTGTCCATGAATTGGGACTTTTTAAAAATATTTGTTACAAAGGTTTCTGGTTACATTGTATAGCAGCACTTCTTTTGTTTATTTAGAGGTGACAACGAGGTGAAATCAAATTAAGGACACTTTTTTTTTCGATCATTTTTTTGAATCAATTTTTATTGCAAATTTGCTAATAAAAAGTCGAGATCATTGAATTTAGATCCATATATTAAGATTAGAATCGTAAGGTGAACAAGTGACCTTTAAGTTCTTGGGTATCATTTTTATATTAGTGTGTAGGTTGATTTTATATATGGGTGCATCCAAAATATATGACAAGTAATTTTTTGCCTTTGTGAAATATTTTCTGTTATCAATATTTTTGTATTTTATTCTCAACTAGCTGTTATTCGTTATTTCGTTGCCGTGGAATTAAAAATAATAATAAAAGATATAGCCTATGTTACTCACAGATAAATTACCTTTCTAATGGTGAAAGAATTTTTGACATCGGCCCAGTAAGTTTTGAGTTATTTCAATACATACAAAAATACAAATATTTTCTCTTTGTAATATTAGTATAGATATGGATTATAGTAAATCTTTTCTAACTTCAATTTTTGTTGGACTTTAAATGCAACTATGTTACCTTTGCTACTTTATCTCTTTCAATTTTTTCAAAATTCGCTTGCGAAAACCAATAAGTCTAGTTTTCATGCTTAAAAAATAAGATTCATATTGTGATAGGACAGGGTTTTATGGGACAATAGTTAACTGGTAGATTCAAACGACCTAAAGTTAGCAATCCTTATACTCGTAAGTACGTAAGAAATTGGCAGTCTTTGGTATCATATTCACACTAAAATGAGATATAAATTCATATGATAAAAAAATTTCATCGTGGAATTTTATAATTAAGTTTCTGTTTATAAACATACTACCTGTTTCCGTGCGGCTTCATCCGCATGACTTAATGTTTTATTTTATTGTTTACATTTATCAAATTAGGAATTGCAAATGTCAAAATGTCTTGATGACAAACCGTGGTTATCTTACTTCCTTAATGTTGGCAGCTTGTAGCCTATGGTCCCTTTCCCACATTAGGGTTTTTATCCAATTTGTTTACCCTCTAAGTTTAAAAGCGTGAGAATATATAGCCTAAAGCGTGAAGTAAGTGTAAGGCTTTTTATTAAAGAAAGAATTATTCAAAAGTATGCTGTGATTGCTGACATCTTACGCCACAAAGTAGTGTGTGTTTACTCTTTATTATATTAAGTATAGAGTATAGATAGTATAGATATAGAATATAAAACTATGATTGTGTAATTATCGTAAAAGAAATGTTTTTCTATAACTCTCAGAATGTGGTATGCCACTGTAGATATAAACGCTCCGATAAAATCCAACAGTGCGTAATGTAAACGTATTTCTATACGAATATCGATATCCTCTTCACAATAGAGTGCAGGGAAACATAAAAATGCTACATTGTTTTGTATTCAATAACGTAACAGGTGTAAATTTCAAATTTCAATCAACCATATCCTTTTACACTATTCTTTTTGAATGTTTTAGAATTGAGTAACTACATTAAAAAAATGTTCATTTTCTACTTTTACAATTCACTAGTTTTAGTTATTTTTGCTTTGGAACTTTTGGTTCCTATACCTATAGTTCTTAGATAGTAATCGGGCGGTTAATTAAAATTACAGTTACCAGTTTGCATTGATTTATTTTATTACACAAAAGCTAAAAATTAAAATCAATCTATTATCACCTTTAAACTAAATTAATAAGGTTCTGATTTGAATTCACAGAAGTCAATTTTTGTATTTAAAAATGGTGTAAGTTTTTCTTCAAACTCCTTCCACGTACATGTACCGTCGGCGCAAATAGCTCGAATGGGTTCTTCGTTCAAATAGAAAACGACGTTGTAGTCAATTTCATCTTTCTTTGTACATCTGCAACAAACATAAAATGAGTATAGAATTTCTAGTTTCATTCCATATTACATTTCTATCTTTCAAATCTAGAATAAGAGATAGCACGTCTGATGTAGTCGTTACAATGTTCAACTAATACCCATAAATATGTGAGAATCAATTTATAAAAGGTTGTCAACTTTAAGACCGGGCGCACACCTTTGACTAAATAAAACTGTTGTGCGATTGTCGATTGTTTTGCAGCCCATCAACTGTTCAGTTGCTCAACTAAAAATCGAGTAGTGTGCGCAACTCCATATAAGGTCATAAGAATCAAAGCGAGACAAAACAGTTGTGCGATAATTTAGTCTCGGTTGTGCGCACGCTCATCGACTAATTAGATTAATAGTAACTTATGTTATCTGTTTCATAACATAATAATGATATTATTATAATATACCTGTTTAATACAGCTACAAGATTTACTGAGAACGCCGAATTAGCACTGCTCCGCCATTTTCGATCACGATCCCTGTTTGCACTACTCAAGGGCTTGTTGTCTTTAAACAAACCGAGCGATGTGTACACCATATCTAACATTGTCGCGTGTGTGAAATACGCTGTCATTTTCTTTCCATCACCTTCTTTTACCTTCTGGAAGGTTCTTAATAAATCAGCTAGAGGTATCTGACCGAATGTTTCACTTTGCGGGGTGCCGTAACCATTTCTGTAGTAAGATCTCAAGTCTTGTATGTATTCTAAGACTTGCAAGTCGTCTTTAGTGAAGAGTGCACACCAAGGGCTCAGTTTGCTCTCGACACCGGACCATGTGTGACGACATAAATCGTATAATGCAGTCACATTTGTGTCTGTCAGCTCGTAAGCGATTCCAGTTCTTCGTTGTATTCTATCTTTAGTCTGAAAGTGATATGTATTTTTACTTTATAGGATTTTCTACGTTAATTAACTTTTCGTTATACAAAAATATATTCTGCCAGTTTTTGCATTACATGAAGTTATTGATAGTTTTCACATGATTGTAGATTATTAAAATGATTTGGTAGTATTTTTCACGTACAGATTGAGGTTAAGTATGAGATGTTAGTCAGGTCAGGTGTGTTTTAATTAATTTTACGTTTAATTTCTTAGACGTTACCGAGACGTGCCAAGAAGAGTAGATTCTCTTGGCCTACTTTATATCGGTACTGAACAGGTTTGATTATAAACAATTAAACATATCATTTTATTGGAGATCTTGGTACTGATTTAGGTATCCAATGATTCAATTTGCTACAGAATAGTACAAAAAATATTTAAACACTGTTAAATGAGTAAAAATCGCGGACTACAACTTTATCATAAATGCTGAAGACTAACAACGGCGACAGACAGTATTATAAGTGAAGCAGTAATTTTTTTAATTATGTTTTGAAATGTAGGATATAGAAATATTTACTTACAGCCAGATATTCAGGGTTCTTTTTATACTTTTCTGATTCCTCGTATATGTTAGGATTTTTCTGCACATCCTTTTGATATTTCCCACAAGTTAAATAAGGCTGAAAAAAATTTATTAATCAATTAACTGTATTCATGTAATAATTATAGTTAAAGTTACGTTCTTTTATATTTGTTACATAATTTCATTAATATGTAAGAAGATGCTTACGGCCATAACATCAGATTCCGATAACGATTTCTCGGGGTGTATTTTATTATTGTTAAATGCTTTTATAAAAGCCTTCGCACTATCTTCTATCCATTTACCATACGCTGGACGGAACGTATGTTTATCCAATTTATCCAGTAAATTTGCAAAAGTGTGCCTAATCCGTTTTCCAATCCCATACATTTCTTCGTAACCTTCTGGGGTAAGTTCCGTGGCAGAGTCGAACATTTTCTTATCCGTCACCCATGCATCTAAATCTTCTATATCCTGAGCACAAAGAGAACTGCGTCCCTCTCTGTAACTAGACAGTATATCTTCGCGTATTGCTAACGCTTCATTCATACTTTTGCCAAACCGACTTGATGGATATCTTTTTCCATGACGCAATAAACCCCAGATGCTCACCGGTTCGCAGCCTGAAATAAAATTATTTAATAATTTCAACATTTTTTTTTTGAACTGAATTGCGACTTGAAAAGGCATTTACAGATTCACCGGGCTTGAGGTGGCCGAGCGCAGATGGCGCTTAGCCTAAACCTCATTTATGAGTAACTAAGCTCGAGGGCTCCTTCAGGAGCCTCGGCAGGGGCCGTTACTAAAAATTATACTAACAAAGTTATTGAAACTCACCTTTTAATACCACTAACGAATCTCTAATATCACCTCGAATAGCATTATATGATGTTTTAGATGCAAAATATTTATAAGGGCATCCGCTGTTCCAATGACAAAATGAAGCAAAACTACTTGTAAATAACGAGATCGTTAATATTGAAATTATATTATTTAACATTTTATTATAATTAATTTCACTTTGTATTATCTAAATGTAGTGAGACCTAGTCTCCATCGAGGTTGGGAGGTAACTAAATGCGGTATATTTCCATAATATGCTAATGTATTATTTGCTTCAATGTACAACAAACTCGTAATAAAAAAGGTAAATGTGATCTCATATTTATTTTGAAACTAATCTTGTCTTATTTTTTCTTTACCTGAATTCGTGAATTTATTTATGATCAAATTATTTTTTTGTTAATATTCTAAATGACAACTGTGATATTAAGCTTAAGCACTTAAGCTCTAACTTAGTATTTAATTGTTTTGGCATCAAAAGTATAAAACTTTACTCAATTCTACTTAACTTTTTATGTACGTAATTCTATATTGTTCGATGATGATCAGTAGGAATCAAATACAAGTTATGATTAGATTCAACTGGAGGTTGCAATGATAAATTCTTCTCTATTACATTCGGAGGGCGGGCGAAAACTAACCTTACTAATAATGTAAATGCCAAAGTTCGATGGATGGATGGATGTTTGTTACAGTTTGTAGCCTAAACGGCCGAAGAAAGGGAAATTTGGCATAGACGTAGAGGGTAGTCTGGAAGAACATATAGGTTACTCACTTTTGTTTTTTTTTTTAACTCCACGCGGACGGAGTCGCGAGCGAAAGCTAGTTATATTATAAATGTAAAAGTTTAGATGGATAGATGTTTGTTAGAGTTCGTAGCCTAAACTGCTGAACGGATTTCAATAAAATTTGTCATAGATGTAAAGGGATAGTCTGGAAGAACACATAGGCTATAATCTCACGCGAACGGAGTCGCGGGCGAAAGCTACTAGTTTTATAAAAGAAGAAATATATATGTAAAATATTTTGCTATCATTTATTTATATAACATTGCATAATATAATAATAAAGTTCTTTACTATAACAGAATTAAGTAGCGGTATTTGTCCTTATAAAACTCAACAAAAGTCCAGTGTAGTGTTTGCGAAAGGTTTTAGTTTTTCTTCAAACTCTCGCCATGAACATTCGCCATTGTTACATATTGACTCTAGAGGTCTCTCGTTCAAATAAAATACGACGTTGTAATCTGTTTTCTTGCCTTCAATGCATCTAAAATAAAAATGGTACATTCATAATAAATAGTCAATCTTTTGAATAAATAGTTAACCTTTAAAATATATCACATAATATAAATATCAATAAATAATTTTATGACTATGTTATTAGTATTGATTACTGCACATGTTGATAAGAATGCAAGTACAATGCAATCCAATCTATATAGTGGTTCGGAATATCGCATGAAAGCGCAAACACAATTTGAAATATTGGCGAGACATGATACAAGGTCGAGGCACACTCTTAAGTACCCACGTGGCATCCACCTGCCTATTGATATGCAGATTTGAGCTAGTAATTAACTACGAGTCGCTATAAATTTTGTATGTTATAGTACAAATTTTATTTCTATTACTACTACACCAAATGGTAAAACATTATGTATAGATTATCATAGTTTTAAAAAGTGCATACCTATTCAATGTCACCATTAAGTTCGAAGCGAAAGCTGATGATTTAGATGATCTCCACTTTCTTGTATCATTTCTAAACTCAGCTGTTAATGGTACCTCATCTTTAAAAAGGCCTAATGCGACGTATACCATGTCCATCATAGTTGCATGTGTAAAATATAATGTAAACTGCTTTCCATTTCCATTCTTTGCCTTTATGAATGTTTCTAATAAATCAGTTAAAGGAATACGTCCGAATATTTTGTTAACTGGTGTACCGTAACTATTTCTATAGTAATGTCGTAAGTCTCCAATGTATTCTAGTACTTTGATGTCTTCGGTGGTAAATAGTGCACACCATGGACTAAGTTTGTTGTGTATCCCAGAAGTAGTATAACGACACAGATCGTATAATGATGTTATATTTTCATTAGTCAATATATAGTCTATACCAGTTCTCTTTTGAATTCCCTCCTTTACCTAAAATTTAGTGTCAAATTACAAATTTCCATACATCATAGAATAGAATCAATTTTATATTCCTTTATTGAAATTGTTAATTTATTAATTAACTACAAACTTACTGCGAGAAATTCGTTCATGTCCTGATATTTTGTCGCTTCTGTGTATATATCTGGATTTTTTTTTACACCTTTCATGTAATAGTTACAGGATTCATAAGGCTGAGGAAATGTTAAAATTAATTTTAATAGTGTAAACTATAAAATTGTTATGTCCATTAAATAAATACCAACCGCCATAACATCGTAGGTTTTATTTGATTGTTCTATAACCAGTGATTCATTTCCTATGCCTTGGATAAATCCTCTAACACTGTTTTCTAGCCAATGTCCATAAGCTGATCGTAGAGTGTAATTCTTTTTGTCCGAATTCATAATTAAATCTTTAAACACTGCACTGAACCTTTGTCCCAGACCGGCCATTTCTTCATAACCCTCATTAGCTATCTGATGAACGTTACGAAACGTGTCCTCATCACTAACCCAATTGATTAAATTTTCAACATCTTGTGCGCACATATGACCGTCCCCTTTTTGATAGCTTCGTTTAATATAATCTTTTATAACAGTTGCATCTAACATTTTGCAAACAAAATTTTCACCGGGATTTCTTTTACCGTGTCTCACTAGTCCCCATAAACTAATCGGTTTACATCCTGGCAAACATTTTAGTCGTCAAATTTAATGTAAAATATATTAAAGGATATTTAATGTTAACTCACCTGGTTTTGTCACAACTGAATCTCTTATATCTCCTCTTACAAATTCGTATGGTGTTTTACTTGAAAAATATTTGTAATGACAATTTTCATTCCAATAGCAGATCTTTGACAGCGTTGTTGTAAAAAGTGTTGTCACTAGTATTAAAAATAACTTCATTTTTTAAAACTTAATTAAACAGAATTGTTTATTTAATACCAATCACTGCACGTAACTTTTGCGAGGTCATCAGCCAACTAACTCGTTGTATTGGTGACATTATGTTTTATGTAAGAAACGGCACCAGTTACTGTTTCTTGTTTATATTATCAATTAAAATGATTGTTTACAATTACTTAATATTTGTTTCGTATTTTGCTATTGAATTCTAAACAAAACTAGACATTTTGAATGATATATTTTCGATGATAGAAACAATTGCACATCGCGTTATGTTTGTTTGCTATCATTAACTATTGTTAGACGAACAGTGAATTTTTAAAAATTCTATAGCAAATATTACAAACATTTTTTAAACGTTTAATAAACGCTTGTTTTGATAAAAAATTGCTTTGAAACGATTGATTTCTGGTATTGAATTAATTATGAATTACTGACAAGTTTAAATTGCTCAAGAAAAAACTTACAGAGTGTCAGTCTGGAATTTTTTTATTACTCTTAATATCAAAATTCAAAGTAAGATATTTTGAAGCACGCGAGCATAATATTCTCAATAACACAAAAGGTTGCATGGAATGTAACGTGGTATTTATTCAAAGTATTCTTTCTTTCGTATTTTGAATGTTACTTAAACTTTTTATGATCAAATGCTGTTATATTATTATAATCTTAATTATTGATAACTTTGTACCTCGTAAGTGCGAAGTATGATAACCCGGTTTAACCAGTTTTATCGTAAATTACTCTGTTTTTTACAATAAGGTTGATAGGTCGATATTATGAAGATAAAGAAAATTTCAATCAGGGCAACATCATCATCTTTCTCCTTATCCTACTCCAGTAGGGTCGGTACAACAAGTTTTTGTCCTCCACATAACTCTATCATACGTCACCTCAGTTATCACACCTTTTTGATCTTGTCACATTTCACGCAATCCATCCATCTCCTTCTAGGTCTACCTCTACCGATGTACCCTTCAACACTTGTAACTATCGTTCTCATTGTAACATGCGATTCATCCTCCTCATAACATGCCCATACCATGCTAACCTTTTACTCCTTACCTTCTCTACCACTGGGGATACTCTCAAATTTCCTCTAATATACTTATTTTGTATCTTATCCATTCGTGTTACCCCACACATCTATCTTAACATTCGCATTTCTACTACATGTAGTCCTTTTCCTTAGATCATCGTCAGATCCTTACATCATGACAGGTCTTACGATGGCCTTGTAATTTCAATCAGGGCTGTGATCGTCATCTATCTTTGTGGGTATAAATAGCAATATGTCTAATTAAGCCTTGTTGAAATTTTTCGTGAATATCGAAACGATGTATTTAAAATAAAACATACAATTTGGCACAAATGTTTTATTTGTTCACTTAATTATCTTTCGTATAATTACGATGGCAACTAATATTTATTAAACGTTATTCTAATATACTCAGATAAATATTTATTTATTTTTGATTCTTGACATGCTTTCAAATTATTATTATTTTAATTACAATCTTTACTTAAATCCTTCAGAAGAAAATTAAAGTTTTCTTTAAGCGTAATAGTAATATACAACTTTAGAACTAATAATGTTATACTTTACCGATTTAATACATTTTATAAGCTTTACATTCGTTAGTTTCTCTTAAAATTATGTACATTTAAAATACAATATAATAAATATTTAAACAACTACACTTTAAATTACCTACACATAAAATTGGCGTCTTTTGATTTCTTAATACTTAATCGACTACATTTAATATAGATATTGACAATAGTGTTTTATAAGTCGACAAAGTATATTTGAAAATCGTTTTAAGTACTTATAAGATCTGATCTGAACAAAAAGGCTCAAACTTTGAGAGGTGAAATAAAAATTAAAATGAAAAAACATTTCATTTAAAAAAAAGCCTCACAAACTTAACCTAATTTACATTTTTTTACACACTAAACACAAAATAAAATCAACACAAAAACAGTAAACAACGTAAATAAGTATAAAAGCAAGTCTATATGCTAGTTTACTTAGAGATGGTGAGAGTTTGGAAATATTCGTCTCGGTGGGGACAGAACCTAACAAAAAACTGAATTTTTGTAAACCAAAACTGCTTATCTTTATATTATAGTCATTTAAATTTGATGTAATTTGCTATGAAACATTAAATTGTATCATTTTATAGAATTGAATGTTGGAATATTTCGCTCGATAGCATCAAATGCGAGCACAATAAGATTTTCTTTAAGAAGCTTACTTTTGAACGTTTCCTTAAAGCTCTCAAGTTATTTCTTGTCTGCACGTTTAAGTTGTTTGCTCGTTTAACTTTACTGTAACATAAGTAGTATTATTTTAAATGTGATACATTTATTTAATTCCCTAAACGTATACTGTAGTTGTTGTAAATGTGTATTGAAAGTATTTTCATTCGTTCATGAAAATGAAGTTACAGGGGACAGTTTAAAAAATAAAGTTGAGTATATTTATGTTTGTTTGGTTTTGTTTACTTAAACTATGAAAATCTAGACTTTTTAACAAAAATAAAGATTAAACAATGGATTTAATTGTTACTTATTAATTTATTCAGATCAGCTCTTATAACTATAGTTTTTAAACTACATGTTTTAAAAATTCACGGTTTATAATACTATAGACTTTTTATTTTAAAATATTTTCAATAAAATTCCAATTGATCTTTCTCCTCCCTCGTAGACTTGATCATTTTCTATTTTTGCCAGCTATTCAACCTAGGAATAAATGCGGTGATAAATAAAATTTTATTAGAATTTTACAAAGAATATGTAAAAGAAATTGAATCGAATTATACATATGACAAATTTTTAATTTACGTAATTTTTCTGTATCTTCTACGTGTAATCTTAAATTATTTACCAATAAATCTCTAGATCAATACCATATGTATATCTAAAAGAGAAATCCATAAGACTTTATATATCACTAGATGAATCACATCCATTAGAATTGATAAACTCATCATTTAAACTTGACGTTGGTCCAAAAATTTTAAATTTTCAAAAATATTATGAATGTCGATAACAGAAATTGAAAGTTAACATTTTTTATTTTACATATTATTTTTCATCAATTTTGCAATTTATTATAATTTATTTTGAAGTTGCAGAAGTATAATTTTCCAGTTTATTTTGCCTTTAACTATATTGAGTTTTGTACCTAAATTTTTATGAGGAATAACTAAAAAAATTTTAACGCAACGAATGCATGTTATTACAAAACATGTAAATAATGTCGATTTTCATTTGTTTTCTTTCATATCTGAAAAAATGAATTACTAAATACAGGTGCGTTTATTTTAAGTTTTCATTAAAATAGGGCTAGGGTGCAACTCTAAGAAAAAATTGTTACTTAATGTTAACAATTATTTTAATGGCAGTAATTTTTATATATTTTTTTTCTACAATAATCATTACTTTTTAATTTACTTAAGTTTCATTTTATTGGTTAAAATTGTTGGGGGTTTTATTTTTTTGATGTCCGATAATAAACTTTTATATGTCAAAACATAATAAATAGAACGTAGTTTACAATTTATTACATTATTTTGGCACAGCAAACACAATACAGTATCATGTTACTAGAGTAAAACCATATTTCAAATGAATTTACGACACTTGCAAAGTAATAAATCCATTAATATTTTTTATAACAATAAAACTCTACCACGAACTATTCTAAATTTAGGATAAAGCACTTCAAATGTCATGGTCATATCTACATTACATAACATATTCTACAGTCGATTTTATTAAACTACCAATCTTTATCTATTTATCATTCCTTAATGAGATTTATGGACGTCATTTCTTCCAATTTCCATTTACTTGCTAAACGTACCATTAGTTAAATTGTTTGACGCGAATATATTGAAGAAATTTCATTGTAAAATAAGGCAGCTTTAAATACAATACCAAGACACTCAAATGAACACCGATCGTTTAAGTAATATCTGGTAGGCAAACGCATCAAACAATGTAAAAAAGGCACCATATTCACGCTCGCTGGCGTAATCTTCACTATACTCCCGATCATCCTCATCTTGAGATTCAATGAGAAATACGAAGTGATCTATTTCTACAGACGATTTCTTTTCCAGATGTACCTGAGAACATTCAATTCATCCTGGATCTTGTTTAGGATCCAAGTTAGCTCGTCTTTCTTGTAGTGCTGCTAACAATGCCTCTCGGATTTCTCTTTCTGAACTACGCCATAACCTTATCAATTCTTCTTCTGATAGTTGAGACAGTTGTGATCTTCCCCCAGAATGTGATACTCTTGGATACGGTGGGGCAGGTGGTACATCATGGTCCTGGGAAACCATAATTTCTATACTAGCTCCATGTGTCGGTAGATCAATACTCAGATAATTATCAGATCTTTCTGAAACGTCTTGATATGAACGTGTAGATGATCCTTCAACTCGACGAACCATAGGTGATGGTGTTCGAAGGCGAGTATTAATGTCTGGAGGTGAATTTGTCAAACAGCTCACGTCACGACTAAGTCTTCGGCCAATATTAAGACTCGTTCTTTCATAGATAGATGCCGAGTCAGAACCTAAAACTGAATCAGTACTAAATCTTCTTACATTTAATCCAGCAACGCTGCAACGTTTCCTTCTACTTTTTGGTGAGCGAAGTTGTCTGGGTGAACGACCTTGTCTTGGGGAGCGACTGGATACATCGGGAGATGGAGATAAGAATTTTGATTCAGTAATTTCCTCCGACACTTCAGAAGTTTCAATAGCGACATTTTCTTTAATAGAATCCAATGAGTGATCTCTGCCTTGTTGGACCCTAACAAGTTACACAAAAATGCTTATTTTTTATTCTATAGAAGATAAAAGAAAAGAACTAAAATGAAGAATAAATTACCTTCTAATTTCTTGGATCATTTCAAAAAATTGTGCCTTACTCTTTCTTCTCCTGCGTTGTTCGTGTTCCTTCTGAAACAAATGTACTCTCCTGTCATAAACCGAAATTAAACTGTTTGGCCTTTTAGCCAGAGCTCTATGAACTGCTTACCCTTTTAACGCTTTTTTGAAAAAGAGAAGTAAAATGGCCCTGACGGATAGTATTAACCAATTCCCGAGCTGCATGGTGTGGAGAAACCAATTCCACGCAGTTAATGAATCGGTATAGTTTCTGTAAAAGATTGAACTTTAGTTAGCAATGACACTATTCATAAGACCTGTAAACATATTACATGCTAAAACAACAAACGTAACAAACGCAATTTAAGAAGATTAAGTGTACTCTATGAAGACAAGGAGCTCGTTCGGTGTTAAAAGCTGCAGTGAACTAAGGCTCACTCGACGTAATCCGGTCTTGGCTTAACCGTTGAGTACGGTAAATAAGGTGTCGTCAAAGCTTTGCTTGAATGCAAATGTATGATGGAACGAAAGTCATGAAGTTAAGGAGTTTGTTAAGCATCGATAAAATTTGCATCGAAACTTGTCCTACAACTTGTCTAATCTTTGTAAGTTTGTATATTTTTAAACGGTATGTAGTATAAATTACCTGGCTAAAGAACATAATATTTCTACTTCTCCAAATTGTTCCTTTTGGTTGGTGACGTAAAATTGGTAAAGTATACTTATAGAAGAGGTGTTCTAAAATTAAAATTAAACAACCGACGATCATTCCAACTCCAAGTAATATAAATACACCAGCAACAGCGGCTACACCTAAAATTTAAAAACATTCATGAGAAACATGTGAATTTGAAAATGATAATATCTCTCTCATATCCAAGTTACATCGTTGTAAAAAGCTACAAATATCCATGAATCGTTTTATGTTATCCACGTATTACAGAAAAACGACGAGACTCGAAACATATTTTTTGGATTACATTAATGTTTATGTCCGCGTACTTAAATTTATATGACTATGTTGTTACGCCATCGTGTAACAAAGAGTTGTTATTGCTTTACATCGTATTATCGCACAAAGAGCTTTGTGTAACATAAATGCTAATTGCTAAAATAGAGTATGGTAGTTTAGTGTAATCTAAACTGCGTTCCGATAGTATTTTGTTGAACTGGTACCTAAATTTTGCTTTTAAATTTATACAGGCGTTTCAAAGTTGTATAAAGTAAGCATTTCTTCATAAACAACTACAGTAAAAATCATTAAAAAACCACAGATATTTTAATACCACCGAATATTATGATTTTTTGCCTGTCGTGTTAATTAAAACGCAAAAATTAGATTTCAGTGGACAAGAAAAAACAAATTGCCTCGTAACAAAATTTTAACCTCGTTACATTTTAATTTTCTTATCATCTCATCAGAGGTTGTCCTAAATAAGAGGTAAACACACTTTACGTGGCCTCTCATTTTTTCGGCGATAAATCCTATGTTTAATCTTTTAGGTCGGCTGGTGGTAACACGTCTCTCTGCACCCCTCCGCAACCCCGGGGGTGGGATTAAAGCGAGGGTGGCGATAAATTCTAATGAAATTTCCGGCGGAGACGAACCAGCTGACTACGTTGGTATAAGCAATATTCATTATAATAGTAACGGTACTCGTGTACAGACAGCCTACATTTATTGAAGCAATAAAAATAATTTGATCAATATGTTGAAAAATTTTCCAAAAGACTTTATAAAACTTACCCAACGGCTTAGGTTGTATTCCATAATCTGAACTTAGTTTAAAACATGGCAAAGCGCCGTACCATTTTTCAGTTAAAATGTCCATGTAACCGTTAGACGAATATTTCGCTATGACTGCTGATATACTATCCTAGAAACGGTATTGTAATGTTTAGAAATTATAGTCCTGACAAATAAAAAAAGGATACAATTGCTTGTACCATAAACCATAATCATATTTAACACCCTGTTACACCTTTCACCTTTTTGCTTGAAAAAAATGATCAACAATTACTAAAATACAACCAAAGAGGTGACGATAAAGTGATAATACATCAATAAGGCTTTAAGCCTATCGATCACGCTATTAACAGATTCTCTGCACCATCAATCAATCTTGGTCCGCTTAAGGCGGAGTCGTTACGCTGTCACTCGCACCTTCAATCTACGTCTTTCTTCTCATGTAAATACAGATATGCTCTGATGAATGTAGACGTTTCACGAACGCCCATTAGACGTACGATGTAACATTTTTCCCTCACATTATATCAGCTTTAAGAATGTTATATAACTCGAATTTTCGCGTGGCGAATCTCTCCTGTTATCTCTTTTTTACGCAGAAAAAAAGACGGTAAACTCTTGGGTTGTAGATTTGTTTTGTTTTCAAAATTATAATAAACATGACTATAACAAAATACACAGAAACAAGACCTCATTTTCAAATTTTGTTGTAATCAAATCAAATATTCAAATAGTTATTTGACATCAATATTTTTCACTGATACAATATTATTTGAAACTGATTTGTATTTTATCATATTTAAAAACACACAATTTATAAAAAGTTTACCTTTAGTGGAAATCCTTTTGCCATTCCTATTGCATATGTGTCTTTAGCGAGCGCATGTTCACCGACCTTTTGCAGTTTACATCCATGATCTGTGGCGCGATAGTAATCTAGTACTGGGGTATCTGCTATCAGGAGGTCTAGAGTTCCATTCCTAAGGAAAAATAACAGGGAAATCAAAAAAAAATAGAATCACATCAGTAAAAACGTTTCTATAGATAAGAAGCCAAGACTGTCCAGGTCAAAAAAATGCAAACATTCGAATTCGTTCTTTTTGTTGATTTTTTTTTTCATAATGTGGAAATAATAATCTTAAAACTAAATAAGTCATAAATTGGGTCTCTAATCATTATTCTACTCAGATTAAAATCTTTGTATACTCCAACCATCGGATCATCAAAACGGAAGACAATTGTTATATCGTCAAGATTCTAGGAACTGAATGATCATGGGATTTCAGTTAAACCTCACGTATACTGTAATCGCGGAATTTTATTACCTCTTTAATATTGACATGGATTTTACGACATTTAAACCCTGACGTCTATATGTGGCTGCTGTATAAAGTACGTCATAAAACGGTACTTCGCACCTACATCCTCATGAATATAGGGTTTAGATAAAAGCATTCTGTTTAGTTTTTAAAGTCCTCACTATAAATTTATCCATTTAATGCACAAAATGATACCTTAAGCGTTGAATTCCCTCCTCAATATCTTGTAGAGCGTACCGTCGCATAATTTCTGCCAAATGAGGGTTATTCCGTTGAACATAATATTCGGCAGCTGAGGATTTGGCTGTCCCTATCCGAAGGGATAACCACTAAAACAGTTTGGTTAATTTAATAACTAATTGAACAAAAAAATGTTTTATTATGGTATGGTATATGGGAATATTTACTTACGTTACTCCTTCCTTGATAATCATCGACAGCATTGTGAAAAAACAGGCCCGCTATGAGAGCTGCAATATTTGCAGTATAACTGGCAACAAATATCACAGAAAACCCGCCCCATACATTAATTAGAAACTTATTAGGCCAACTTTTAGGTGCTTTGAATGCCACTAAGTGGCCACATAGCAATCCCCACATCACCCATAGAGCGCTAGAAATACTAAAGTTCTTAGATCTCTGTCGTCCCCAAGGATTCAACCCAAACGGCGACAACCATTCATATATAGCAACGGCAATTGCTGTAACATTTAGAGATGTAAATATTGCAATCCATAATTCTGGTGAAAAGGGTAATAAAAAAGCTAATAAAGGGATATCTGGACGTTGATTTGGTGCTGCTAGTATTGAAATCCCACTAAAAAAGTAGGGTTGACTGAAATCAACAACCTCAGCCCTAGCAGCCGATACACTAAGTGCGGCAAATGACATATGCGCGGCGCCAGAAACTAAATCACCGATAATGCCATTCCATTTTTCGAGATCCTCACGCGTATCTTGATTTTCGGCGTTAACACCTTTATTTGTTTCACTGTTTTCATCTTTATTATGAAGTCGTGAGTTCTTATGTTTTGACCAAAAAGCATTTTCGGTGTCTTTATCTACAGCTCTCTGAAATGGTTTTACTAATTTTCTCGAACCGTACAAGCCATCTTCAACTATGTATAAATGAAAATCAAATTCAAGCTCTTGTGCTATATTTTCTAAGAGGTCCATTGCAAATCCGTAACAGCAATGAGTAGCCATTCTCGAAAACGTTGTTGGTTTGGGGGTGGGAAAGAAAAAATCATTACTGTCTTGATCGTTATCTCTGTCAAGTTCATTGAAAACTAGAGTTAGATTATCTCTATCAGATGTTTGTGGTCGGTGACAAGCTAGTCCACGCAGACATTGTCCATCTTCATCGAGTTCTCCTTCCATGACAAAAGGTGGTGCTAGGGCAGTGACTATGCGAAATATAGTTCTAGCACCAGCGGATTGCCCATGCGCCACGAGTCGTCCTCCTGGCCATACGATAGTATGCAAGTGAACATCTCTACCTCTTATGTGGCCAACTTGCCTCCAAACATTACCACCTTCGGGGTTCAAAATTAAATTAAGAAACGAAAAAGTCGCTGTGAGAGATGTATCTTGTCGTCCAAACCCACCCGCTAGTGCTGCAGCTGATAATACTCGCATTTCTCTAAAATCACAGAAAAAATAAAAAGTTGATTAAAAAATATTTATAATAAAAAAAGAAACCGATTTTTAAATCTAAAAGGAGAAAGAAATACGTAAGAGCTTATCACTAATTAGCGCTGACACTTTATTACCAACGAATAAGGATTGAAATGTACAGATGATAACCAAATTATTCTTTCTTTAATTTTGTACAATAGAAAAAACAATAGGAAATAAATTAAATAAGCGTAGAAAGGTATTTATTTGCGTGGACAGATTTCAACGGGTACCATAAAGATGTTGACGACAGCAGTAAAAGTCTAGACGACCGACCTAATAAAAGGGAGATGATTGCGAATGAGGACGGATTACGAAGCAAATTTGTCAGGAGTGCGTAAAAACATGACCTCTTCTGACCTATTTAACCGGCCTAATTTCTAAATGTCTATCAAAAATATAATTATCATCTGCCGTCAAGTCATGTACCGTCAACTATCTTTTCGTTGAGTCAGTGTACAAGTCTGGACGCCGGCCAATAACTTCCGGAAACATCCTTCCGATTTATTAAAGTGTGAGAAACTTGGCTGTGACCCAAAATTTTACCTTATTATATTCCACATCAAATGACCTACATATTAAAACATCTAATTAAAAACTATGATTGGTCTTTACTGATAAATTATGCTTAAGTAAGAAACGTTTGATTTTAAAAACGTAGTTTTCTACTTAAAATGAATTAGTATAAATCGGATCCTCTTTTTTTACAATCTTTTGCATCTTATGCTATGAACAGACTGCAAAACGGCAATAATGGAAGACAAAGTAAAAAAAGCTATGTCTATGTCTATACTAATATTTTAAAGGGTAAAGATTTGAACTTACGGATTTTTATATGTATTGAAATAACTCTAACATACTGAGTTGATTTTAATAATACCTGCACCATTATAAAGCTCTGTTATCTCTGATGACATAGGCTGTGTTTTTATTTATTTTTTAATTCCACGCGAACGACGTCACGAGCAACAGCAAGTAAATCACATACGTCTATCCAAAAATACATGAAGAAATACATATTGTAGCCGACTTAAAGTTACGAAACGAATATCAAAGTACTCACGTACTTTCATAACGGGATTTAGCGAAATAAACTTAGTTACAAGTGGAACAAACAACCCCTGTGAATAAATTATTTTCTATGAAACAAACATATGTCGGAATATACTTAGGTGAAATGTTAATTTATACGCAGCTCGTATGTTGCGGCGAACCAACATACAAAACAATTAGAGCTGGCGCACACGTTTGACAAAACTATCGCACAACTGTTTAGTCGCAATATGATTCCTATGAGCTTGTATGGGGGTGCAGCACACTACTCGATTTTTAGTTGTGCAATTAAACAGTTGAATGAGCTGCGAAACAATCGACAAACGCACAACATTCGTGCGATTGTTTAGTCAAATGTGTGCGCCCGCTTTTAATGTTACAGGATTGTGGTTAAGTTTAATACAATGTCTTAATACAAATATGAATTCGTCGTTGTTTCCGCCGTAGCCACATAAAATGTAAACTTAGTTCAGACATATATATATCGTCATAATTATATTATTCACGGCACTGATGGTAACGTGCCTGTTGAACTTTTATTGTATTACGAAAAAAAACGTACTAAAAGGTTGATCTTAGGCAGTCTTATTTCTGACAAAATCTTACATTTCTTACTAATTTTTATTACACAAAGTAGGAATTATTGTGATAATAATTTAAGAAAGTGTATAACATGTTACAATACACGAACAAGACAACTTTAAAATATAAAACGCTATTTCCGAACAGACACATTATCAAATAGCAGAACATACTGAACTTATTGAATCATAGATTGAAGTCAGCTCTTCGGATATTTCCGTACTATTTCTTCTTGACAATTCAATATATTCCAGTGCAAATCAGATTTTCAAGGATTTCCAAGATTTCTTATTACACGATTGCGATTTGTACTACAGAGATCATCTTATGAATGTTACATACCAATTTTGTCAAAGAAGCTATCTCTGAAATTACTTGAAACAAATTAAACTGAGCAATCAAACAAGAGACTAAAGGCCTGTCCCACAATTCTTGTGAATTGTCAGGTAACAATCCAACGTAAAAAATATGTGATGGAAGTATCGGATTTGGATACTCTAACTGACAGTGACGCCACTTTTAACATATCTGAACTTCTATCATCCAATGGTCAAACAGGCCCTAAGACCTTCAAGGAAAGATTTTTTTTATCTAAATCAGCAGAATATAAATAGAATGTATATGGTTACATGTCATTTATACGAAATTACTATTTTAAGGGAACACACTGCATATATCTTTGTCCAAGTTGTGATACCCTCGTCAATGTCTAAACTTCTCCACCGCGGCCCGCATTCTATCACTTTAAATATACTAGAAAGATTCATAACATCAATTAATACCCTTCTACGGTTCCTTTCTGCTTTGTAACGAACAAATCTTTGTTACCTTAATAGAATTTCTTCTGTATTAAAAATAAGGTTAAGCATAATTAAATTCTTTACAAGAATAACAGATAACAGAGTAAACAAAAGCCAAAAGTATCAGAAGAAAATAATTTGACCACATTGTTTTACTCATCATTGCTTTTGATTGAAAACATTTAACATCATAAAACTAAATGATATCCTTTCCTATTGTCCGAAACAATAAAAAAATGATATTTTGATTAATACAAATTTATTTATTTGATTATTAAAAAATGATAAATCAATGCAAATTAGACTAGAAGATGTTATAAAATAGTATTTTCCAATAACGATTTAAAAAGCCGCAATCATATTTAAAATTAGGAGGCTCGTTCTATATCAGCCTTGAAGTAAAGACTTAAGCATCAATATACCGTACGTGGAATATTCAGACACGACGCCTTAGAGGGAATAGTAAATGAACAAAGATGTCTTGAAAACAAGGTTTTATGGCGTCATGCAGGCCCTGATATAGACCGGCCAACCTTCGCCTTTTAGATAGGGGACGTAAAACTAATCTCGCGCCATTCTCGGACTCGCCGGTCAATTTACTTTTATGATGATGCTACGCTTGTTACCATTCTATTCCGCAGTTTATGCGGTACGTAGTTTAAACACGGTTCAATGTTTGCAAACTTAAAGTGGACGAGATTCATTCCAGTCTGTTTACTATTTGCAATATATGTACAATTCTTTACGTAAAAAGCTTCTATCGAGAAATCTGAAACGACTTTTGTCTGGACCTTGGATATTACCGTAATTTCAAATGGTTTGAATTTATCAAATTAACACTTTTTTCGATCGATCGACAGATATTGTTCTATCATTTTATAAAAAAAAAACTATTTAGCAGCAAAGATAATTGCTTCCATAAATATTTAAAAATCGTCTAAAGGTCACAAACTGATTAATGTAGTCGATTTTATAAATGATTGCGTGGTCATTTACCTCGTTCTATTTCAACAGTAGACATGTTTTTTGTAAGCTTCAAACCGAATTTCTTATCTGTAAAAAACATGCTCCTCAAAAAGGTATTTGGGTGAGATTCATAATAATGTTTTATTAATGTGTTAGGTGGAACCCGCAATGCCTACTTATCCATCACGGCGGGTAGTGTAATCAGTCACGGCGGCTGTCTACGTAAGATTTTCTTACAAAGGACAAGAATAATTAAGAGGTCGTCAGCCGTTTGCTTATAAGCAAGAGTCGTTTTACTAAACTGGAGTAGGTAATTAGCTTTGTGATAACATTTTCAAGTAGCAATTCCTTCTTTGATAGAAGTACGAAAAACATTTCATTATCTGTAATAATTTCCATAAAAGTACTATTACGTATTTTAACTTCTGCATCTGAGCTGTTGGATGTTCTTAATGAGGTTTTAGGATAATATGAAAGAACCGTACGATGAAATACATGTGAAAGTATTTTAAGAATTCGTGCAAATATCGAGAATCTTTCATCATGCCTTCCATAACCCGTAAGTCTTAAATGACAAATGTTTTTGGTATTAAGCCTAAATTTTGCTATAGTAAAGTAAGCCAAGATTTAATATCGTATTACGAGATCCATATAAAATTACTATTGCTTGCTATTTGTAACCCAAAGTAGAAAGAAAAAAATAATTCACATAATTTGCAGTTGAGGAAACAATTTTAATGCTTGGAATTATATGACGAATCAAATAATTAACGAGTAACTGCATTTAAAACTTACCTTACAAATTCTATTGAAAAATCTGCAGCGGCATCACTTGGTTCCTCCCAACAGGACGCTGCAGCGTCGCTTAAAAATTGAGCCTGTGCTGACCATGCGTCGCACGCTCGCAACACCCGGTACACTGCACTCACTGTCAGACGGACAGCGGACTTTATGAAAGTTTCATCTAAAATGCAGAAATGCTAAATGTTACTTTCTTTGATTATTGTCTACACAAAACGTATAATGTACATGTGAATAATCTCCAAGATTGCTTCCTCGGTTCGAAAATTCCTTACCAATTTTCATCGGTTGCGGGTACAACGCCAAAAGTCCAACGGGAAGATTATTAAATATTGAACTTCTGTTTTCTTTTAACTTTTTTATATCTCCATCATTTTCGTCGACAGTTTTCTTATCATTCATTAAATATTTATCCGTTCTCTTGACTAATTTATCTCTAACATTATTCATAGTAGAAGTATGCACCGTGGGATTCAATAAGAAATCACTAATATCACTTGAAAAAAATACACTATCTCTTAATTCCCGGTCCTTTTCATTAATATCTATATATCTTTCTTTTAATAATTTTCTCGCTTTACCTAAGTCTTTAAAAGTTATACTATTTACATACTTATTAAATGATTCATTTTCTGTTTTACTTCTAGAAGTAGCTTCACTCTTATCTTCATGAATATTATTAATATGGAAGGAACTATCATCTTCCTTTTCTAATAAATCAATTTTAGAACTTTCAACGCTTTTGTTATCTACATTTACTTTCCTAATAATTTCTAAACTATCATTTTTACTTACATTGTAGGAATTAATTACATTTACATTTAATAATTTGTTTTGAATGTGCGCTTTAGATTTATTAGTACTCCTTCTACCATGACTATTATCTAATTTTAATATATATTCGCTAGTTACGTTTTTAGTCGTTATTGTATTATATCTTATAGATGAAGAGTAATTCGCATCGACTATCGAATTATTGTCTGCATCATCTCTCTTACTGCGTTCAAAGCTATTGTAAAATGCTTCGTCTTTATAACTAAAACTTGCTGAGTCATGTCTGCTGTCTTCAGTGTACTGAGTTGAGTTAACTATATTTTGGAAGACATCGAATTCGCTGGAAGCGTCAAGCCATAGCCAAAAAAAATGTCCATCGAGCATGTTGAGTCGCTTAGCTTCATCCATTACGAGCTTGGCATAATGAATATCAGATATCAATACGACAACACCTCGTGTTAGTCTTGAAACTTCCGCCAGACGCCTAAAAATATTAAATACATTCATAAAAGGCATTAAAACCAATAAAATAATATACTACAACTAAAAGTCATAAGAAGAACTAACCTGAAAATAGCATGTCGGGAATATTTCGTGGGAAGCGAGAGCCAAATAGGATTCAACGGTTGAGTTGTCAGAATCGAAGACAAGTCTTTCCTTAAATAAAGCGATGAATAAATATCTTCTTCCGCCAGCAAAGTAAATGTATGCCAGTGGGTATGCAAAAGTGTAGCTCTGTAACAGAAAACATTTTTAGGTTATTTATTGTTTGAAAAGTTACATGTCTTAAAAGAGATCTTGTGTACAATTCACCAATGAACTTGTACAAATAAATGCTAGTATAGTAAACTACTAATTTAAAACTTTAAACTGTGGTTTTAATAAATGGAATGTTAGTAAGACACGTGTTTCTCAAAATGGGTTATTAGAAACCCATGTCTTACGAACATTGTTACGTATTTAAAGGTTACCTTAAAGCGTGTAGCGTCTCTCTCGCAGTAATCTCCAGTCTTATCTCCAAAGGTAGCATGTCCTGATAAAAAAATTGGATACATTTAACGGATAGCGTACTTCGTCATTATAATCTATTCAAAATTGTCTGTCATTGTAAGCAGACTATTAGTCCATGTCGTTGTGTAATCGGACGTTAGAGTAGGAAATAAATTGCTATCATTTTCTGAGACACCTAGTTGAGCTCACATCGTTTGAAATGGGATAGAATGGCGACAAAAAAGCTTGGATTGTCGTGATTTTGTAGATATACGTTTCACGTCTCACAATACCGGATGCTTTTTGTTTCTGTCCGTTTATTTATTGTTCTCGCTTGTGACGGTAAACTTCTACATAGAACTGTTGTTTGTTTATTCGAAAAAAGGGTAACTCACATGAATAGATTTATTTCAAGTGTAAGTGATTTGAAATCCTTATTTAATCGCAAGTTTTCGGTTTGTATATTAAAGAATACGAGCCATTTAAAATAAAAAAAAAAAACTATATAAAACCAAACGTGTTTGAGTTCTTGTGTGACCTATAAATAATTTAGTAAATGTAATTCAATATACATAGGTAATATTTACACACGTTTGTTCACATATGTGCACGTCAACATTTATTTTGTAACTTGCATGAACATTCGTATATTTGCACATCCCGCATTTAAGTGCAAAAGTAAAACAATCATTATATAAACTTCAGAGATTTACAAATAAAAAAACTTGTTGTTGGATTTGAAGAAACTTATTCAAAATATAAAAGATTTTAAATGTATCTAAAAAAGAGCCAACTACATGATTAATTATTTGACTAATCAAAAATGTAATTATCATTTATTCTGAATTAATGAATTTGAATTCCACTTATTATTATCAAGTCTACAATTATAAACTATGAAAAATATCGTCAAATTGAAACAGAATATTCAGAAAACTTTAACTTAATTTGCAACTGCTTTAAGCCACTAATTAAAGCTACTGATTAAAGCTTTTGTGAATACTAAGTAATAACGTAAGCGGTTCATTTAATCCTTTATGCACATGAGCATTCGTCGCTCAAACAATTTGGGTCGATTAAAAATATTTCATTGGTAGAAATCATTATAACATATTGTAAATTTTTTTAAATTTTTTAATTTTTTAATTTTTCATATTTTTTTAATTTTTTTTTTTATTTTAAAATAAAATCCAATAAGTACAAACAAAAGACTCCCAGCAAAATTAAATGGTGTATGCTAGAGAAGGATGAATGTGCAAAAGAGTTTTG
>NW_013526359.1:329215-376738 GCF_000836215.1 Papilio polytes
GATATGACGGCTGATAGAGATGTATGGAAGAGCAGCACATACTGTGCCGACCCTCCATAAGGGATAAGGGCAAGTGGATGATGATGATGTAAATTTTCTGAGGGCTCGACAATTCTTCCTACGAGCACAAGCGAAAATAAATACTATTAAAAAATTTTCTTGTTCCATTGCAAAAATTTTTTTTATAAAATTCAGTTCTTGCAACATCCTGTATGCTATTAAAGTTATAGGCATACCATTTACGTAATATCGAATCCCCGAGGACTATAAAACAATCGTTTGATAGATAATAAAGAATATATTATTAATAACCATTAGGGAATTTGATAGTTCTACTGGTAATATGTGATAAGAATAATAAACAGTTTTACAGTTACATTATATTTTTAGATTTGTAAATATTTTTAAACTTAGTATGCAACCAATTCTAAAAACGCATATTGCAACGTCTAACGTGGCATCACGTAATATAGTCGTGTTTTTCAGTCACTAAGGATGAGCATAATTAATTTCAAACGCACTATAAAGCAAATTCCTGGCTTGCAAGTGAGCGTTTTTCATCTATAGCTAGAAGTTTGTAGTTCTACATAATAAAAACTACAATTAGGGTAAATCTATAATTATAATTTTTGGATAAATCGATTATTTCAATACAGCAATTGATCATGATGCAAACGTTTGATGACATGATCCAAACATAGTTAGTGCAAAGACACTGTGGATAGTCACACTATTTTTATATCGCAATATAAAACTGTGACTCACATTAGCGATGGTATAAGAGAGATGCAGATGTGAAGGCGAGGTTCGGAGCACGGGGACGCCGGCGCGCGCGGCGGCAGTGACAACGGCGGCCGCGGCGCCGCCTCCACCGCAAACCAGCAGCGCGGCCACGCGTCTCCCCGCCAACGCCGCGCACGTCGACTCCAACACTCGCGTACTGAACCTTAATACATAGGAAAAGCTATGGTTAGAAAAAAACAAAAGCTTGTATGCTAACCATTAATTATCAGCATATTGTTGTTTAACTGGCGTAGTTGAAAATGTCTTGCGGAACCGAACTTATTCACGTTGCTATAAACAGTTTTGCTGGATAGATAAATAACAAAACACGCGATTCGTTAAGGTTATTTAAAGAAAAAATCACGAAACTGACAATGAAAAGATCGATGAATGAATTGAACCTTACAATATATATCCATAGTTGTCTGTTTTAGGGACCAAAACAATTAATCAAGCAACCTTTCTGTTGCCACGTCCTTTCCGGAAAAGATCGAAGTAAAGGTTTAAGGGATGCCAATTACCTTGCCAAGGGCTATTATTGTTTCGGAAAATTGTACTTGAGGTAAGGGTTTTTTTGCTGATCTTTTAATGTTTAATGATCAGTGGTTTTTTGTTTATTAAAATTGGCTTAAAGCGTTTGCTCTTTTTATAACGTTTTTTTATTATATATGTCAATTACGAAAATGATTTCAAATTGTACTTTTACGAGAATCTAACACTAACTTTTAGTAAAATAGCAGTTTGTAGTTTAAATTATGTGGCAGTTGTCTAATTAAACAATGTCTCTTAGCGTTATTTTTCTATCATATAAAACGTTGACAAAAGCGGTTGAACATGTACATTAGTTACACAAACGACTATTTACATGTCACAAACAACTACAAAGTTATGGAGGCACTTTTAGTGGAAACGTAAGCACAAAGCAATATTAAATTATGCAATTCGACTTAACAAACAGTAGATCTATTTACTTTATAACTCTGTCCATTGTTACAGAAATTATTCCCGTTTAAAATAAAACAGAAGCTCCGCTTTCTTCGTTATGCAAAAGTGCTTTGAACGTTTAAATTTAAGTCGCTTGAGTTTTTTTTTGCTCGCTGTAGGAAGTGTTTTGAATCTATTACGTTTATTTACAAATCTTCATACATATAAGTCAGATCTAATGGTATCCATCCTTACATTTTAATAACAACCGCAATAATATATCATTTCAAAGATCATTTACAAGATTCATATTTCATCGTATTGATTAATGATATACAGGACGATTCTAAGTAAACGTCTCAAGTCACGAGTTATATGCGCAGCGTAGAGAAGTATCTACGCTTTATAAGTATAAACAACATATACTTTTATAATATTTAAATCATTGATAATGTTAATTTTACTAATATTATGAATGCAAAATTTTAGATGAATGTATATTTGTTAGAGTTTCTTACTGTTGAATGCATCTCAATGAAATTTGGCACAGATGTAAGGATAGTCTGGAGAAACTACTAAGATAGGCTACTTACTATTGTTTTTTGTTTTTTTTTTTATTTATTTCCACGGGTAAAAATCCGCGGGTGAAAGCTAGTTAAATAAAAGACTTTCTTAATATACAAAGGACAAGAATACCATACAAATAACATATTATGTATGTTTTACTATCAAGCTAGAAAATCATTTTTCAAACAAACTAGTTATGTTTAAAACTGTAGCGGAAGAAATCTTTTAATATTTCAACGAATCACAAGGATTTGATCATTGTTTATGGTACTCAGACTCAATCTTTATAAAGAGCAATTTAGCATGAGGATTCTCAGGAGAAAACCGCCTTGATGCGCTTCTCTCGCCACAAAGCATTCTACAGTGCGGGTACTTAAGACGACTGAACTATTCGCTATTACGTATTACAAATTTGTCTAAGAAACGATTTATTTCTTTTATAATTATAAACTTTCGTGGTTATTACAAATATAATGTTCGTAAGTTACGTTTAATCAATCTTCTTACACTAGTTAGTTACAGTAGTCATTATTAATTCATTTCTCTACCTTAAGTTCAGCTGTAAATCGATATGTAAACTAATCAGTAATAAAGAAGTTAGCATTATTTATCTGAAATCTAATCTAATTAATTTTGTACAAAAGAAACATCCTGTGTATCAACAATATTCATATTCGCAACTATCATATACTGTACTATTGTTAACGATAAACGCAACCACAATAGGAATACTCCAGTCTGCACCAGTTCGCGCACTACACCACAAGTCAATACAATTTATTTTAAAACAGAACAGGAGGATTTCAAACAATGTGTTCACGAATATATCCTAAAGTATGGAGCGAATTTGAAAGACAGGCAGACGACGGGCGTATATTGAATTTTTCAATAGAAGATGTACCAGAAGACACATGGAGTTCTGCCGTGGAGTTTATGCTGGGAAGTTATATTAAGGAGGACGTTTGGTGGAAGACAGCGGGTGAGTAAAAATGTACATTTTATAACATTACTAATAAATAAAAGCTTAGTTGCGGATAAGATGTAACTAAGGTTTCTTAGAAAATAATTTTGTAGGCCGGAGTCTTCTATTTTTTCGAAACTAGCTCCTGTTGAAAAAGAAGGTTTTTATTACATAATAGTTGTAATTAAAAATAAGAAAATAGAAACCATTTTAAATAAAATCAAAATATATTTTCTGATAAAATACATAGATCACATTTAACAAGTTACTTTACTAGGTTTGTATCTGATAGATCATAAAAAGCTCTTTTTTCCTCCGAAATAATTGGGCTACGGTTGCTCCGCAAAATATGGCTAATGACTTGGTATTTTTCGTGAGAAATCGTCCGGCTGTGTTTGAAGGGATTTTATTAATAGGATGAAAAAATGTTATGTAATTTCACAATTCGGTTGTTTATGTTCGTATCTATATTGTTGTCGGTTTACAAAGCAGGTATTATAACAAAATATATGTATCTGTTTTCTTTAATCCGCTGTAGCTATGTTAAATCAAAAAAAGGCTAAGTCATTTAATTCCAATTTCAATTTTGCCTTGCTCTTTATTTATTTTCAATTCGTTATTGTTTTCGAATCTTGTTCGAATTTTAAAAATCAAACACTTAATTAAAAGAAGTTTACTAATTTAAAAAGTTGAATAATTGACAGGCACGGCGGAAGACCCGGAGGCGATACAAGAATACCGGGTGCTCCTGACGTCGATCATTGAGCAGAAAATGAGTTTAGCTTGCTTTCTCACGGCACCAGAGGGAGCGGGGCGCACTCTCGTCGGGGTGAACATGTGTATGCCGCAGGAGAAAGATCGCTTCGTTGAACACGTTCCGGTAAGAAGTTAGAAATTAATACGCTCTCATTATCTTAGTAAAAGGTGTAACTGTACAGTGAATACTAAATAAACCAGAATATTGTAAATTATATTATGAGGCATTAAAACAATGAAATTTGTACTCAACTGATGTTCAGGGATTACACTGAAATTATATTTCAGCGAAATCCGTTACTTTAAACAATGTACTCGTGAAAATGTAATTTTGATTTAATAAATAAATAACAATGTACTTCATTCCAAAAACTACATATTAATTATACATTTAATTTCATTTATCATTATTTTTAATCCCAAATACACGAAACTTCGTATGTATTTTACGACATAAAACATGAAATGAAGACATTTTAAAATAAAACTTTGTTCGCAGCCGAAATCCAAAGCTGGCATTATGTCACTCCGAATGTTCTCCGAAGCGACAAAGTTTACTGTCATATACGACAAGTATGACGTAAACGCTTACCTTATGGGAGCTGGTCTTTCAGTTACACCGGAATATAGAGGTCTGGGTATCGCCGTTGAATTACTAAAAGCCAGGTATAACAAACATTTTAACAATACTAACTGGCGCCCACGACACCGTCCGCTCAGAATTAAAGATAAATGGTTATGTAGCCTATGTTTTCGTCCAGGCTATGATGGAGAGATGTAGACTTAGTGTCATGGAGAATCGTCCAGCCTATACAAAGATACCATACATACTTATTTATGGTCACCCTATGCGCCTGACTCCAAATTATTAGCAACATTTGAGTTACAATAAATGTCGGTTGACGCCGAATTTTCCCATTATTTCTATGTCGTTGTTACTGAATTTGGTACGACTTTAATTCGGTTTATAATATACATAATATAAGTATGTTTTATTATGCACTGATTTAATATCGTGTTCAATCTGCATAACATTATATTAACGAGATGAAATTCCGATCTGTAATTTAGGTGCATTCAAATATTATTACTGTTTCAACCAAATGGCTAAGAACATAATAAATTAAGACTCTTTTATTTTGCTCTTAATTTTATATACAAATCAAGGATAAATGCTAAATTCTAAAGCCGAAAATACCATTTGTATATGTTAGGATTCCAACCAAGGACTTGTAGATTACAAGTTGATTTCTGCACCCCTGAGCCATCCATCCTATTTTACTATATTTAATTTCTTCTTTACCTTTCAGGAAAGCTCTAGCCAAGGAGCTCGGTTTCAATGTAACCGGAGGTATATTTACTAGTGATTCTGCTCAAAAATCCGCTGAAAAAGCCGATATGGAATGCCTTTTCAAGATTTCCTACAAACAATTCGGTGAGAAATGCGACATTGAATTCGACTCCGATACTGAAGATCTGAAAATATTTGGGGCAAAAGTTGAATAATGCAGTACCCCGGAAATACACTTGATCACTATATACTTTATATAATCTAAATAAGAATAATAGAAATATATAACGGAAATAATACGATAAACATGTTACAATTAGGTACTAATCATTCTATATACAATATTTTATTTACCCGTCTGTACCTAAATAAATATTTGAAGTAATAACGCTTTTATTCGATACCAAATTATTCATTAAATTCCAGCTATTTAAAAAAAACTTTTATTAATTTATGGGTTGACGTATTTACCTAATGCATACATTTATGTTAGAAGAAAATGCCTGCGTTTTATTGCCTTTCGGGAATTCAGCTTTCTGAATTTCGAGGAAGCGGCCAAAACGAGAGACAATTTGCGCTTCATAACTACATGAATTATTTACATTTTAGACGTTAATAACGCTAATACGTTAACTTTTTGCTCATGTAATCAGTTAAAAGCGTTAATTTTATAACTTGAGGTACTTATCATGTTTGAAGTTATAAAACAACAAAACAACCGATTAATTCCCAATTCGTTACGTCAGAGTCGCAAGCCGGCTTAATAAAATTGCTTTTTTCAAAGAGCCTATAAGCCTGTCTATAGTAAAATTTAAAGCTAGGAAAAGTTCAACCTTGAAACATTAACATAGTAAAAAATTGCTTGGTTTTGAACCATAAAATATTGATAGAACAAAGGTATGGTTTTAACTGAACAGTGAAAATGCGTTTATAAAAAAAAATCTTTTATGATAATTACATTAAAATTCACTACTATCAACAACCGAACAAATTAAAAAATTCATTTACTTAACAGTTAGTGGTAATTTTAATTAAGTAGTACAAATACCAGCCACATTTAACGCTATCTAAATAAAACTGCCACGCAAACTGTTTCCGATTGTACCTTTATTTTACTTTACGCTAACTTTATGCCTTTGGAATTGGATCATGGCAATATTCCAATGGACTTATCGACCCAAGAAGCTTAAGCAAACGAAGATTCACTGTTGGGAATGCTGATACGACTATTCTGGCATCTACATTTGACTTAGAGATTAAAAAATGTTTACGACTATCTAAATCAAAAGTGAAAAATAACAGCATTGAAAGTTTAAATTCGGCAAATTGGTTCAGTAGATTAAAAGAATTATTATCGTCTATTCGACATTGGATATTTTTCTTGATGCCCAGTCATCATTAGTTAAACCGTTGTGAGGTTGAATATAGTGTGAGCATGAACTATATTTCTATTTGATGCCGTAACTTAAAAACAAAACACTGCGTACACAAAAAGTATCAGTGTACAAAACGTGGGACTGAATAATTTTCAACTAAAAATATTGCCAATCTCTACTATTCATGTTTAAAAATACTAAACTATTATTTTCCGAATAGATCCACGTTTTAAACCCTTTTAACTAATGTAATTTTGTACGTGGAAATGGTTGAATTTTCAATAACACTCTTAGAACTTTAAAGACTGTAATTATTAAAAGGAGTTATCATGACTTTATTTGTACGTGAAACGAAAACTTTGTATTCCTTTTTAAGAGTATACGAAGGTGACATTTAAAAAACATGTAGTTAAGTGCACAAATGTTTTAATAACAAATCATTTGATTATGTTTTATGCTCAAATTCTTTGGAGTATTACATGACTTACCGACAACATAACACAAATACAAGCGCACAACATAACCGCTCCGCACGCTGTAGTGACAGCTGTCACGACTGACACATGACGTAGCGCTCTAGACAACCACGACTATCGCCAATACACTAGTGTACTTAAAAAGTATCTAATTTCCGCACTCTTAAGAGCGAGACAATGACAAATTTAAAAAATGTTTTCATAGACTAAAGTACGGCAAATAATCAATACTGTGCGAGAATCTTAAAATTCAAAAATTATAAGCTGGGGTCTTGATTAAAAAGACTTTGACCCTTAATATCGGTTAAGTGTTATGACAGGGTATAAAAAGAAATCTTCCCTTTCGGCTTTACAGACCCTTTGAGTATAATTTTGGGAACGAATTGAGATGTTAATAAATTTTAAAGCGAATTTTATGTTAAAACCTGTTTTAATCACAATTTAATTTAATCTTTCTTATTACAATTGTTAAAATAATTTTTACATTCTGATATGTTGAATATTAGTTACTTTGGTTAAATACAAGTAAATCCTTCGTATGATTACGGGTATCCGTTTACAATATCGAAACACAATTGAGAGAATAGATTTTTTTAGAGCAAAAAAGAGAATCCGGAATATGTGTTGTTTTTTTGTTATATTTTACAATACCGAAGGAAGTAAATCGGCATTCATACAGTATTTCTAAATACAGCTTTCATTTCTCATTTTCAGCACAATAGCATGGACGGTATAACAATGATTTCCACGTACTAGTATACCTACTCGTTTGTACTATTTTCAGGTAATATACAATGGCAGTATTATAATTTATTGAAACAAAGGAATCAAGTTTTCGGAGAATATTTTCATTTGAAATGTGATTACTTAGGGTGAGTTGCACCATATCGCCGGTTACCGTTAAAGTTAAAATTATTTGTAACGGTAATATTTGGAATAACCTTAAAATTTACTAAGGGTGAGTTACATTAACTAACTATAAACCTTAACCAGCACATTCCCGATGGTTACGTCTATGGATGTTCATGATATTCGCTACACCAGTTTTGCGATGGTCAAAATGACGTCATATTTGACACTAATCATAACCGCCCGATTTTGGGCGGTTATAGTTAGCGTTACGGTTAGTGTCAGTTCGGTAGTGTCAACTGTCACAAGCTCTTATCTTCAAAAGTACAAATAATGGAAAAAGTAATGGAAAAAGAAAATCTCTACTATTATCCTATATGTAATCCAGAAGAATAAAGTCTTGCGTGCTCGGAAATAATGGATTTCCAAGATGGAACTCGAAATTTGGCCAAACATTCAGTTTGGACAAATTTCGAGTGTCTAAGGCCATAGCAACAGCGCTTGTCCCTTTTCTCTTATTTAAAAAAATGTCCTCCATAAAAGGACAATTTACAACATGCATTGAGAGGACAATTCATAATATGGAAAATAAATAAGATGCATTTATATTTGTATAATTTTATTGCTTCATTTTTGCTACATATTTAAGTAGTAAAGTAAATACAGTTTCAATAATGGCCCAAACTAGTTTATTTTCACAAGAGTTTGCCATTTTCTCCATCTCCGTGGGCAAAAAGTTTATGTCACTATAAAATACCATGCGTATGATACATAAATATATACGACGAAACATGAATTTCCAAACATTTTAATTTACGTAAATGTCATTCTTGACACCAACTTGTCACTTTATTGACATTCAGGTTTAAATGTTTCCATTGTAAAAACGAAAAACACATAAAACCTCTGTGAGAATATGTTTTTGCACTTGTAACCCTATTATAACTTTTACGATAACCGGCGATTTGATGCAACTCACCCTTAATGTTGATTAAAATTATGTTCTAGCTTTCGCCAGCGACTCTGTCCGCGTTGCGTTAAAAAAGTAAAGTATCCTTTGTGTTCTTCCAGATTATGCTCTAGATCTATCCCAAATTTCATCCAGATCCATTCAGTCGTTTAGGCTACAAACTCTAACAAACATCCATCTACTATAAGAATTTCGTTTTATTTGCGATAACTCAAATATGAAGTGAAATACCCAGAAATGTGAACATGTTGCAATTTTATTTTCATCAAAATCACAACAATTCTGTTGAAATATAACGTCAGGTTTTTCGCTTATAAACTTTCGCTTCTGAGTTGGGATAAAACTAAACATTGGTTACCTGAGTATGTAATATTTTAATTGATATTACACCGTAATAGTAAACCGACTATGGTTAAATAGAATCTAGCTGTATCTAACTTAGCTTTTCTACAAAATAAAACAAAACCTTTAGTGATATTAAACTAGAGACGAGTAAGTTGTGTTGGATTTTATTTTCTCACAAAGCCACTTTTACCTCGAACGCGACAACTCAAGTTGTCGTGAAAGTACGAAATGTTACCGCCCGAGTTGAGGTACGTTTCATTTGATTGGAAGCGAATTCAACTTAGAGTTCTCACTACAAGATCTTTACGTTCTATTTGAAAAATTAAAAGGGGGCGAGCAGCTTTTTATTAACTTTTTTACATTACATTATTTTCTTTTAAAAAACAATTCAGAAAAGTATTTTGTAATTGTGAATTACTGTTTAGAAAAGTCATGCTTAATTTCTACACGCTTTGACCTCGTTAGCTAGATGTTTGGTCCTTTAATAAATTAATTTAACTCAAAGGCTAGAAAATTAGGCTAACATTGCGTTCATTATTACGGTAGATGTTGACGTGATATAAAATTAATCACTCTGTTAATAACATATACGTACTTGTTTGTATATTAAATAAGAGATCATTTAGTTTTATTGTTAAAAAATATTTTAAACTAAACGTTATTGATGACGTCATTGTTATGTATTGAAATATGAAAGCCATTATCAAAGGTTTACGAGGCAAGCCGCCTTGGGCGTCGGAATTTAAGCGGCGATATTTTGCGATGTCCCACCTCGCGCCGATTTCGCTTTGTGGATTTTATACCCAAAAATACTATAAAGTTAGTTTTTGAATAACTTATATCTGATACTATGGACTGGTAATGTCACTTTCCTTGCATTTGCATTTGAATGTTAGAAATTCTAATCCAACACTAATTACGTGATTTGCTACATCATTAATTGTGTGCCGTTTCAATTAAAATCTTCTACGAGTGAAGAAGTTACGAAGGCAATCCAAATTGTAAGAAAATATAAATCTGTAAGTATACTTTTGGGTTACAATATTAAGGGCCTGTCCCACCAAATTGTAAATTGTCTGATAATAATCCAACGTTTAAAATTTGTGATGGAAATATCAGATTTTGTTACCTTATCTGACAGTGACGTCATTTGCTATCTGACTCTCTATCAGCCTGTGGTGGGACAGGCCCTTAGAGTTACGTTATCAATTTTAGAATGGTGCGATAGAAAATCAATAATCCATTTTACGTGGCCCGACGTGGCTAAAGATCGTTTGGCGGCAAAACTGGCAGAATTTTAGCAGCAACACGCGTTCATGTCCAACTATTGATTGATTAACAGGACAGGGTTTCTACATACTGTTCATCGATTTATTGATAGTTGCTGTTACTGTTTTCATAGGATTTATTTAGACTTCGTAAAGAAAACTAAATATTAAAGTAACAAAAATTCAGAAACTGAAGAATTACTTAGAAATATATAAAAAAATAGTAACTTGTTAAAAAACCTACAAACAAATGTATACATTTAATTTACATGTCATATGTTTTCCAGCCGCCGAATGGCGACGTACTTAAACAATCAAGCAAATTTCTTTAAAAAGCTTTTGAATATAATAAATAAATTAATTAAATTACGCTCTGTAATTCATAACTTTATTATAAATTGTACAATAGATTTAAATTTCTGAAATTCAATGCCGTTTAACGGTTTAGTGTAAATGATTTTCCAATCGACTTTCAGATTTTTTTTCGGATTTACTATGGAATTATCTTTTTATTTCATTACTTTATAAATACAAAAATAAAATTACATATTTCTTTATCTTAATTAATTTCTGCTTGCAACATTTACATTATTCTGTTCAATTTTTAAATTTATTCAATTACAAAAGATGAATAGATTCCTTTATTTCCTTATACCTATTGTATGAACTGATTCATCTATTTGAAAAAATTGTAACAGACTTATTCAAATTGAAACAAATTCCTTATGATTTTGCGAGGAACAAATTAATTCGCAAGAAGGTCTCAATTATGTATTATTAATAGCAGCGGCAGGATAATTAATTTACGCCGACACAATTGACAGGCTCCATGCGACCCGGGACTTGACAATAGTGGCATATCGAGATTCTAAAAGTACAATCAGGGAAACTGTCGGTGTTTCACCTAAAAAATTACAATCATTTGAGCAATTTGAAACAAGACGCTGAACAAGAACCAATACAACACAGCTTAATGTATCTGTATGAAAAAAGACGGGAAGTGATACACAGCTGGTGTCTGATTATTATTATCCCTTCAAAATACTCACTGCTATCTAATTAGTTATTTATAGGATGAGACGGAGTTTGTCTCGTTGCGATGAACAAGGCAATTGTTTCTTAAGTGGTACACCGCGGATTACCGTGACTGTACCTTATACAATATAGGCTAAATTCTCAGTAACGTTACTCATGGTATATTCAAAAACGTGTGCCATTGAAAACGTATGTTCAATTTTAGATTATCTATGCGTGATAAATATTGAACTTTGAGTTAATAACACAGATGTGCTGTACGAAAATTTAGTAGAAGTCAAAGAAAAACAAATTATCTATTATCCTAGAAATCTAAAGATAGAAATAGAAACTTTGTATGTTTTTATCTGAAGCTTACTAGTTTGGTTAAGTTTGAAATTGAACCAATTTAATTTCTTTGTCATAAAATTAATTGCCGACTTAACTTAGTGTACAGATCAGCGTGTCTTAATTAATATCTGTATTGTGTCTGGCTTACTTGAGCTTTTGCGATAGCTTTGTATTGTACGATAAAGTGGGTCTGCTGTGGAATTTGAAGTAAGCACTGATTAGAGATAAACCCTCATTAAAGAAACATGTCTAGAAAATTGTATTTGCACTAACACTTTATACGTTTGACCTTAGATTTTAGACCCTAGATTGGCAAATCAGATAGTGAACTGAATCGAAGAAAAACATATTCGATTTATGGACTTCTTCCATATATTAATAAAGTTATATTTGGACACTCAGTTATATAAAATGGAAGGAAACATGATAAGCTAAATTTGTACACTTGCAAATTAATTATTTTCTACCTTAACTATTGCGTTTTAGTTTTACTTCCTTAAAAATATTACACTGTTACATATTCAGGGATTACGAGTGATAAAAAATACTGAAACTTTGCTTTTTGTTACACAGAGATATTATGTCAACACGGACTGGGAACGTTTACTAGACGAATCGCCCTGGGCATTGCAATTTAAGCAATATTTTTCTTTGTGTAACATCACCCTGCCTAGCATACCAAATCCTCTGTGACTCCAGAGTGCTATTCATATAAACGGCGATCCCTCGCCCCCGCCGCCGGCGCGTGGCAACCTTTCACATCTTTTTTGTTTTCAAAAACCGTACGAAATTGTACGCATAAATACGAGACAACAACGTTTGTAATTTAAAAATAACATTCTACTGTTATTTTACCAAAAAAAAAAAAAAAGATAAAAAACCAACAGCAAAAGAACGCCAGTGATAACTAAAGGTGCTGCTTTGACTAGAATTCACTTGACTTAGTAAGTTAACGAAACGTTTTATGACTCCTTGTTATGATTTGTAGTGTGGATCGCATGACATCCGGTCATGCTACTTTTGCCTAAGCTTAACTAAAATTACGTTTACCTTTCATCTTCGGGCAGCTCGATGTAGAGCGGCTGAAGCGTGATGTTGCGCAGGTGCAGCGGATAGTCGGCTGCGAAGTAAGCGTGCGAGACCTCCGCCAGCGAGCGGTTGAACGCGCGTACGACCGCGGCTGCCGACGCCGGGGCGGCGATGCCCACGAAGAAGACGGCGCGAGCATCCGCCTGCAGCACGCGCAGGTCGCGAGCCGCCACCAGCGCGCACCAGCACGCCACGAGCAGCGCTAGGAGAGCGCGCATCGCGCCCGCGCGCGCCCCCCTCACCGCACCCCGCGCCCCGCACACCCCCACCGCGCCCCCATCCCCCGCGCTGCTCCCACGCCAACACCATCCACGCTTAACTAACCCAACGTCAAAAATAAATCCGTCCACCACATCTAACGATTTCTCTCCTCACATTCACACAGGTCTTTAACTCTTTCTTTATACACTAATTGATGTGGACGGTAAATAGTATAAATTATTCTTCATTTACACAAAGACCATTCAAACGTGATCTGCAACAAAGAAAATATTTATTTCATTAGTTGTGGAGCAAATTGATTGCCAAGCTTAATTCGTTAAGCGGGTTGCGTAATTGGTTGATGTCGCTTTCTATCAGACTTTCAGCGACATGTTCCATCGACATGTCTTTAGTACGAGGGTTCCAATTTAGTTTACTATTTAATAGCTCTCCGCGTCTATAAAAGATAATTTACTTCTCTCGCTATTTGTCCTCGATTGATGAAAATTTAATTGTTTTTCCCATGATTTTATATTGAATCGAGTGATCGCTTTACCTAAAGTTAAGGTTTATGATGCTCCTACATGATTATTTTAATTTAAGTAATTCAAATACGCATACTTATGACCTAATAAGTGCATGTAAAAATAAAGAATATTCCTTTCTCCCCCAGAGGGTAAGAAGGTAACAATTCAAAGCCAATGTAAAAGAAACGAGAATAGTCACTCACAAATCATGCTCTATAAATAAGCATTAATAATTAAATAATCGATTATTATAAATGTCATAATGATTTGATGATTGGCCTGATTTGGGTCCCTTTATCTTTACCACCCTTTTTCTTATAGGGAGAGGTTGGGAAGAGGAAGTGGATTTGACGGTGGAGGAGATGCGTAGGAAGGGTAAATATGCTCTTTATGTGCGTCACCTCCTCCGTCGTATAAGGGTAGGCAACGCATCTGCAATTGCGGATGTCTATGGGCAGCGGTCGCTTCGCCATTTTGGCGGTTTCAGGTGGTCGCTTGCTCGTTTGCCACCTTATGTTATATATAAAAAAAATCGAAGTATTATCGAGTCCTATAGTCTAAGTTAGCTATTTAAATAGAAATTCCATTCGATTTATAAAGTTCGCACGCGGAGCTAAGTCCTAATGACTTCACGGTAGAGTAACTATAGCAGCCGCAACTATCAGTTAATTTAAAACTGCTTGGTGCATTGTTCAAACGTGAAGTTGCTACGAACTTTTGAATCCAGTAATTATTCTTTAGAATCTTTTCCTACTACACTTTAATCTTCATACTAGTACTTATTTTAAGTGCACTAACTTTCAGGTTACAATAATATTATCATTAAATCCAAACTTGAAAATATATCTTGCATTTAACTCAATAAAGTAAATAGATAAAAAGGAAATAATTAAATATGTTTTCATTTAAACATAATTTATAGCTTTGTTAAAACAGAACGTGAATAAATGTGTTGTAACTTATATTTTGATCTACAATATTTCAAAATAATTTTTCATGTTCTATTTTTTATCAGTGATAAGTTTTTAAATCTGCTAAGCATTTCATAATCTACATTGAAAACTGTATTCGAGAGAATTACAATAAATAAAAAAATCTATATGTTTTACATTTTAAACGAATAATTAATTTAGATCTACATTCTTTCATTTATGCTTCGATTAAAGCTTTTAATAATTTTTTACACTGTCATCTAATTGATCCAATTATTAAAAGTTTCATTGATGTAATAATTACCGGCAGACTCGAATAATGTAGAAACTTTTCACCTCGAAATTCAAACTTTATAAATGGTTTCCGTTATCGTGATTTATGAATTCTTAAGACCTGACACTTTGATCGAATCGAGGAATTTTACTTGATGGACTATTTTTTTACTCGTAAAAGATTTATTTTATTAAAAATCTATTCTTGTTTATTTTGTTACATTTCTTCAAGTGTTTGCTTAATTATGAAAGTGGGCAGCATTTGTATTTAAGTGTATAATTATTTATTTAACTGAATTTAAAAAATAAAACGACTGATTGAAAAGTCATTCGAAAATTATAATCTGTCAATAATAATAATGACATATCAAAATTATTTTTCTAATCTTCTATGTAATAAAATTCTTGTGACAAATTCGTAATCATTCCTTTGAGGTGTACGAAATTGCTGAAAATACGCGTAATCGCGCAAACTCGGGGAAAAAATATGATTAATGGCGTGCCTTTGCCGAGATGTAATCATAGATTAATATTTAATAACTGATCTGTTTTACTCCTTAATACAAATACTATTTGGATCTTCTTATAATTTAACTTATAATTTGTAGGAATACTGGTATCTTTGATTATGAAAAAGGTTTCTATATTCGATCTTAAACATTAATCTCTAGCCTTATTTTATGGATCAGGATCGGTAAAATAGATCGTCTATGTCGGCCCTAGTATTAAACAGCGCTAATTAAATCCTTTCGAAATCATTTAAGTACATACTAAACAGAGACCTAGTTTTAGGCCGTTTTCCTTTCTATAGTTTTCTTAAGAGTGTATATGACGGCGCAGGAGACGCATAGGAAGAGGATATATCCTCTTTATGTGTGTCTCCACCGACGTCGATTAATGGTAGACAGCGCGTCTGCAATTACGGAAGTCTATAGGTAGCCGTCACTTCGCTATTTCGCAGTTTCAGGTGGCCGTTCGCTCGTTGCCACTTTATAATATAAAAAAAGAGATTAAAAAGAATTACTTGTAGAATATAACATTTCATCTTTTAATTAAAATTAAGATAAAAGATAACGGAAAACTTAATATAAATTACCGCGAAATAGAAGAAAAGAACCTACTGAAATTCCGCGAAACCCAACTTTCATCCTCAATAACTCTTCATACATAATTTTAATTAAAAATGTAAAAACTTTTACTGTTAATATAATTAATTGGTAGAAAGTTTTTTCACGGGAACGACAGATATTTATGTCGTAACCGCACAGATATGAGCTGGTTTTATTTAAGGGAATTAGTTTAAAAATAAAACTACTACAAAGCCTGTTGGTGTAATATATGAAAAAGGCCCTTTCTTAAAAGTAAGGTCCACCTATTTTTTCTTAATATTATTTAGTAAAGGTAACTCAAGGGTATTAGCGGTCAATGATAATTCTTCAATATTAGTAGTATATAACTAATATTATAAATGCAAAAGCTTTGATGGATGGATGGGTGTTTGTTACACTTTGTAGCCTAAACGGCTAGACGGATTTCGATAAAATTTGCTACAGATGCAGATGATAGTCTGGGAGAACACATAGGCTACTCACTTTTTTTTTAATTCCACCTAGACAGGGTCGCGGGCGAAAGCTAGTAAGTATATATTTTTATATCATATCAAATATATGAATTAATGTCTCGTGATTCTCAAAAAGTCATGTACGTTGATAAATTTTACGATCATCTATTATGTATCAATTGAACTGAAAACAAAAATGAAAACTGTAAATTCGGTGAAGATCACAAGGCATTGAATTGAGATATTTAAGGCAAAAATGAGACCACGAAGGTGTAAAATGAACCTAAAGACGAATCATTTTTTTCTTGTAACAAGTTGTAACAAATTGTTTGCCTTATCTTGATTTATGAGTTCTTTCCGGACATATCATTCTGTGGGTTTTTCTATGTCGCTTTCTATTGGACGATTTATGTTTCTGAAATTATCTTGCGTAACAATGATATTGTCTATATATATATGTATACTAATGTTATAAAGACGAAAGATTTTTGTATGTGTTCGATTAAATTAAAAATTACTAGGCCGATTTTAAGAATTCTTTTACCATTAGAAAGGTAATTTATCTATGAGTAACATACATTTTTTATTGTTTTTGAATTTCACGCGGACGAAGTCGCGAGTAACAGCTAGTCTTATATAAAACTATTTAAAATGCCTGTATTAATGCATGTAAGGAAAAAATATCATAATAATTTTATGAACATTTTAAGAAAAATAGAGCAAAAAGTATAGTTTTGTTGTAAACGTAAAAACTTTTCGCAGTCTAACCTTTTATCGTGGTGGCTGAAATGGCGAGCTCTTGAAACTCGAGCTTCGTCCTAAAATCCCAACGATGCTATTCACAACAGACCTAACAGCTTAACATTTTCATAGTTAATAACAAAAATTGAAGTCGCCTACACTCAAGCTAAAAGAAAATCTAAAATTAGTTAAATCACCACTACTTTGTACATAAATAAAGAAAAACATAACCTCTTTCCTACTAAATAACCTAAAAAGTAGGAAATCAGAAGAAAGGCTGAATATCGCTCACTCGCTCAATTAATATTGAAAATATGTTTAAAGTTAACTTTTTCCCAATTGTATATATAAATTCCACAACGTTTAAAGCTTATATAAAAGGATACAAAGAAACCTTGAATGTAAAGATAATTCGAACAGCCATTTAGTTTACTTTATGTCGTTAAACTAAAGATTAATACAAAAGGGATACTATTTCAAAGACGTAAACAAAAGAGAAGTTTAATGCGTTTCACTTAATTAATGGTTGATCATTGTTTATTTGGTTCAGTAAAACGAGTAAAAGATCCTGTTCAAAACAACTATTGTATTTAGTTATTGAAACGATACGTAATATGGAGAATATTATACTACTTATGAATCGCTTAAATACGAAATGTTTGAAGTAATCTAATTTAATTTATATCTGTATCTATACTAATATAATAAAGCTTAAACACACACTACTTCGTGACGTAGGATGTCAGTAATCACGCCATGTATTTATGGTATTGGTTTTAATTAATCTTTATGCTAAATACTGGCTGATATTACGAAGTGTGATACGGCAAGAATTCATGCATTCAATACGCAGTGTTAAGGGTAAAACCAACAAGCGAATACCTCGAACAGTTTCTTTTAATGAGTAATTAGATAGATACTTAATGTACTTTACTCATAATAAACATTTAGCACTCATTAAACGTATCCAAGTAGGGAAGAAAACTCTTTATGTCCTTAGGTGAAAGATTTCGATGACACAATTTGCTTTATTTTATATCCGCCAATAAACTCTACTTCGGGTAAGGAATCAAAATGTTTATACATTACCCTTGAGGGCCGGAGAGAAATGTTTACTGCCAGAATTAGGGCTGGCAATTTTTCGCAATACAAATAAGATATTCTATTAAATAAGTCTTTAAAAAACAATAGAACATCATAAGAGATTACTAAAATTTTGTAGTACTCGTACTTACAATGTGAGACGATTTGAAAATTTGTTGCCGTGCGCGATGCATTTACAATCTTATAACACTTGTTAACACGTTTACTGCGGCAAGTAAAATCATAATTCTTCATCTGGTGCGGCGGCAGGCCTAAATGCGCCCCCGATGATGTTTCCGCCAGTGCGTGACAGGTCTTTCTAGACCCACCAGCGCAAGAATAGATTAAATTGCTATAAGTTTGTGGAAACAAAATGTATACATTTTATATAATGTAATGTATACACTCAAGATAATCTTTTCGCGCTAGCGAGTGGGACATATATTTTCTTCGTCCGTACCAGCTTAAGTACCGCGTCAGGCCGATATCGGCCTGTTACGCAGTGAGCGTTTTAAAAAGTATAATCTTCACTATTAACTCTCTGTAAACACATGCATATGCAAAATAACAGTGGAGGCCTACGTTAATCTCATAGCTTACGAACAAAGGCAGTTTAATATTCGCGCACTATGCCAGAATGTCAAATTCATAAGTGTGCTAGTGCAGTGACGCCAACTGTGTATCATCCGTTTTAATATCCGCACAGTGTAATTCGCCTGACGTTTTCACTAAAATATAAAACGCATACTTGCTTTAATTAAAATTTATGTAAAGTTTTAGTCTACTATGATAATAATCTGGCTTTAAAAAAACAAAGTGAACACAATGAGCGTTTAAAGGTTTAGCTACTTTAATATGTTTAATTAAATGAGTTTTTAAAATGCTAGAAAAGAAGAAATACCAAGTTATTCCGCGGAAGGGGGTGAAAAATTTTTTTTACTTCTAATTTGGTAATTAAGTATTGCAATTTGGCAACAGTAATTGTTGAGAAAAAAGTATATTCGAACGCGCGTAATTTGAGGCTCAAAAGGAAAGTACCTATAAATATTACACGGGAAGCTAAGGCTCGGGTTAATTGTGCACAGGATAAATTGGCGTTCCCTCGTGCTAATATACATCAAGAAGTTGTTTATATCCTTTTTTACAACTTTCGCAAAATAATGAAATACATTTTTAACATTTTTACGTACTTTCCTTACTTGAATTACTATTTTTGAGTTATGTTTTTATTTTTAAGAGTAATAACAATCTATCTTACTTCTTACTAAAAAACAATATTATAAATGCGAAAGCTTAGATGGATAGATCGATGTTTGTAGCCTAAACTACAGAACCGGTCGCGATGAAATTTGGCATAGATGTAGAGGATAGTCTGGAAGAACACATAGGCTACTTGCTTTTGTTTTTTTTTCTCGCGGATGAAGTCGCGGGAGAAAGCTAGTACAGAATAAAGTCGTTAAAGTATCGAATTTTAACAGTGGTAGTGCCCGCTTTTAACAGTGGTAGTGCCCGCTTTAACATCTTAGCACGAATGGGCCGGCACGCCCGGTGTAATACCACGACCACACAGAAGACAGGCGTGAAATGGAACCGATGCCGTGTTTCGTCTGATGAGTGTGGTGCCGGAGGCCTAATTTAAGTCCCTTTCTCTTTACCACCCTTTTCTTATGAGAGGATGGGAAGGGGAAGTGGATTTGACGATGGAGGAGATGCGTAGGAAGAGGAAATATCCTCTTTATATGCGTCTCCTCCTCCGTCGGATAAGGGTAGGCGACGCATCTGCAATTGCAGATGTCTATGGGCAGCGGTCGCTTCTCCATTTTGGCGGATTCAGGTGGCCGCTTGCTCGTTTGCCATCTTATGTTATAAAAAAAAAAAAAGAACATGGACATAGGTTTAATTAACTCTAAAACAGATGGCGCTGTAATTTACAGAAAATAGTGATAGATGTCGCTAATTTAGCACAATAAAGCAATGTAACTTTATTATTATAAAACGTGAGATATTATTAAGAATACAAAGTTATGTCTTCTTCTAGCAGTTACAAAAGATTTCCCCTAGAATAAAAAGATTTGTAGAAGATCTGACCAACTTTACGACCAAAAAAATTAAAAAAAAATTATAAGTAATGGCTAGGAATTGTATACAAAGTCGGATTTTATACATATCCATTAATAGATATTACATGAAGGTTTTAAAAAAACAAACTTACCTGTTAATTTAAAAACACTAAAAAAATCTAATATCGTTACTAAAATTAAAAAGCTGTTTACAAAATTGTGTTCTCATATTTCTAAAAGCGCCTGCCAACTTAACACCAGTTTGTTGTTCGTTTCAACTAATAACTTGCCTAAAGTTTCTGAATCACTAACTACTCGATCACAGTAATAACAGCAGTTTGCCTTAAACAAAGTTTAAGCGAATAACAAAACTTCGACATGGAAAAACAAAGGCCGAGTTACATATAAAATTTTGATCATATAAGTTGAGTGGTGAGTTCGTATTCACACAAAGGCATATTAATATAACAAAAGTTATACCGCCTATTGATTTTTACTAACCGTAATATTTTATAGAACTCAGTTGAACCCGACAAATATTTAAGTCAATACTGAGATGCAGGTATCTAGAAAACTTACATGTTAAAGTACCTCACACTGTGTGATAATTTGTGTCAGTCAATTATACGCCTTGGACTTGAAGCCTAATGGTTTGGGGTGCGGACTACCGATCTTGCGGTCGAGGGTTCGAATCCCGCCATTCGACTATTGTCGTGAACCAAATCCTAGCACAAGCCTATAACCTTAGTTGGAATGGTTAAAAGAAATATTAGTAAATTAACAAAAAATCTACTGATATTCTCAAAAAAAAAAATAGCAGCCATCTGAATCCACCGAAATAAAAAGCAACCACTGCCCATAAACATCAGCAATTGCAGATGCGTTGGCTACCCTTATTGAGGGAGGAGGAGACGCACATAAAGAGGACATTTCCCCTTCCTATGCGTCTCCTTCACTGTCAAGTTCACTCTTCCTTTCCATCGTTTTCTCTCAAGAATAGGGTGGAAAGGGGCTAAAATTAGGCATCCGGCACCACACTTCACGCCTGTATTCTTTGTGATCTTGGTATTGCACCGGGCGAGCCGGCCTATTCTTGCGAAGATGTTAAAGCGGGCTCTACCACTATTCTCCTTAACTTTAACGTATCTAACTGTAACCCGTCTTTGCTTTTATGTTGATCTTAAAGTATTTTATAATCTATCGAATTGGGTATAAATATCAATATTACTGTACCATTACCTTAACACGTACTTACATATCACATATTGGTTTTATAGCAGAGCAAATATTTTTATTGCACCCGATAAACATCTTTAGTGTACTCAAATAAAAGGCGGAACATAAAAACTCGCTCGTAATAAAACCTCCTTTTTCAACGAACACAGAACAGCGAATTTATTTACACGACACAAGTAAAAAGCTCATTACAGTACAAGAGAAGACAAATACTCAGTCCTCTAAGTGGTTTAAATGAGATATTACAATGTCCGCTTGTTCTTTTTTCGTTCTCTATAAAATTATTTTCTTAGTGGCCAGCAATAAAATTCAACTTAAGCTAGACTAACGATCTACTTTTAAACATTCTGGAAATTATTAACAGATTGTGTAATATTGTGATGCATTGGCAATCTGTGTATTTAAAAAATAAAAAGGAATTATAAATACGAAGTTTTTTTTCAAAGCAATCTTAGTATTCATTCTCTAAAAAACTTTTAAATACATTACAATCCTTGAGGTTCATCAAAACCCTTGAATAACAGATAGAATTTTTAGGGCAACTGTTTTTTTTTTTGTGTTACGAGTATAAGGTGGCCATCCGAAATCATTTTAAAAGCGACCACTCTTAATAAACATCTGCAGATGCGTTACCTACCCTTAATCGACGAAGATCGTCTTTGCTTTATGTATGTTGTTGAATTCGTCTGATTAAATAAAAAAAAAAGTTTTGCATTTCTCTACAATAAACAAAAACATTATGCACAAAACATATTTTCAAGCGTGCAAAAGATAAAAGGAATTTAGTTAATGCAGCGCTAACGTTGTAATGGCGACCGGACCCGTAGGACCGCTACGGAAACCCCAATGCTGCTATTTACCAATGCGCTAATGTCTACATACTGGACATTAGCCACAGAAATTGCTTCTACAGCTATGTATATTTATAATATTATTGTATTAATAGCTTTCGCCCGCGACTACACCCACATGGAATAAAAAAAAAGTTAATAGCCTTTGTTTTCTTTCAGACTATACTCTACATACTCGTATATGCCAAATTTCATCCGTTCAGCTGTTTAACCTTTAAAAAACATCCATGCATCTAAACTTTCGTATTTATAATATTAGTTAGATAACCTATTAAGTGTTGAATTAATAAATATCTTAATTATTTTGTGTGAAATAGAATACGACTATTGTAAATTAAAAACTTAGAAAGCCTGCAATAAATTTCAACCGTGACAATTAGTGCAGTTGAGAAAAAAATATACCAGAAGTTTCTAACAATGTACTTTTAACGAAGACATTCTTATTGTAAGAGTTATATCATTTTTACTAGATATTTATTTTAAAGCTGTTTTAAAATTATACATCCGGTTTTGTTTCATTTTGTATCTTATACGTTACTAGCTTATTAGCTAGCGAATTCATGAAGATTTTATTTTATTGTTTATTGGCAGCAAATTATAGTCTCTTTCCCACATTAGGGGTTTTACTCAAAATATTTACCAACTAAGTTTAATGGCATGAAAATATATAGCCTAAAGCGTGACGTAAGTGTTGGACTTTTTATTAAAGAAAGAATTATTCAAAAATATGCTGTAATTGCTGACATCTTAGGCAACAAAGAAGTGTGTGTTTACGCTTTATTGTAATAGTATAGATATAGATAATTTATACGAAGTGTGTTGGCTTATATATGGTTAAATCGATAATAGATTTTTTTGAAAATCATAGCATTCTAATCATATATTCACTTCAAACTAGTACATATTCATGAGGGTGGAATAGAAACGTGGGCACTGTCGTCTCTTTATGCAATTACCCGTCGGCATTGGGACGATGGTTCATGTATAATAAAATCTGGCGTAGACTACTGGTGTACAATTTGAAAGCATGTTTCTGCAGTACTGTAGACAAGAAATTTTCAATTCTTCGTTTGAACATAACATTAAATTCACCTTGTAATGTGAACTATGATATTCTTGAATTACAAAAATAAAAATAAGAAATATTCATCTAATACATGCAATATTTTTTTCGTAATTTAATATATGTAAACACCATTAATGTTAATATGCAAATTTATTAGATTTTTGTACAAATATACGACTTTAATCTAATTTTGTACTTTTAGAAAATACTGTTATAGTGTGTCTAAATAATTTAGATTAGTTTGATAAATGATGCATATGAAGTACCGAATTTAATTTATATGAAGTCAAATGCCATACTTAATAGACAGGTAGCGTAGTGACGAAACAAACACACATAGCAAAAAATTTTGAACTGTCGATATTCGGTTTAAATAATTAACAAACTCAACTAAAATCATTATTTTCTTATTCACTAATTTAGAGGACAATTCTAGTATTGATTATAGTGTAGAGAATTTAGCGATGACAGAAATAATAGCGAAATCCGAATCGATTACGTACGGCTGTAGTAGTAATAAACATTTTTTTCCTCTTATTATTTGTTATAGTCATCAATAATTTGAGAAAACAGTGTTTTTTTTAATTCATAAGTTTTAAATATAAATCTATCGATTCCAACTTCTACAAGAATAAAAATCGAAAATCGATAAGATTCATCACTGTTTTTACATAACCCATCCCTACTAAATTTGAAATGAATTCTCAAACTAATCTGAATTATTTAGATACACTATAATAAGGCAGTTCGTATATATATATTTTTAATCATTTAAATCGAAATATCATTAAAAAGGTTTTATATAAATAAATTATATAAGGTATAAAAGAATCGAAAATTGCATTGTTACATTGTTAAAGACCAGTCAAGTCGTTCAAAAGTTATTTAATTTCGTTGAACATACAAATTTAATAAGAAAATTAAATTAGCACGTGATAAAAGCGGAAGCGATATTTAATTTAAAGCACTTAGAAGGCATCTGAAGTATTTGTCTTTTGAACGTTATCCGATAACGCTCATATTATTTCGTTGAATTTTCCCACAAGATTGAACGTATCTAGTCTCTTTATATTCTAGAACTTGAATAACATCTTCAAATAGTCAGCTTAAGCTGTTAATTTTAAAGAATACCCTTTTTTTAAAGGCAAACGAGCGAAAAGACCGAGGTGATCAGCGAAGCCCAGGGACACCAGCAATACCATACCAGCATACGAGAGGAAATACAGATGCGTTGTCCGGCCTTTAATATAATAATATATTATAGGCCGTATCATTTTAATGTATTATACAAATATAACTATCTATACTTATATTATAAAGAGTAAATATTTGTATTTCTCGATTTTTGTATGAAATAACTCAAAAAACACTAGACCGATTTCAAAAATTCTTGCATCATTAAAAGCTATGGTATAACTAAGTGATATAGGCTATGTTTTTACCTTTTTTTTAGTTTTACGCGGGCGAAGTCGCAAGCAAAAGTTAGTATACTATATCCTGTAAGAACACTATGCTTATTTACATAAAATATATCTCACCAATATTTTATTTCATCCGATGAAATCGAAATTGAAACAAAAAGGTATAACAATAAATGTGGAGGCGTAAAAAATATGGCGATGAAATTTTGGTCGTCCATCAAACTAGCGCCACCTACTCATGAATATCGTACTACGTAAATTGTTTCCGTTAGTCTGATTTATAGACCTTTTAGCAGGTGCGAGTTGAACGAGGAATTTCAAAAGTTTAGGTTATTTATGGCAAATAAATATATTTGTTCTTTCTCTCTATGACTATTAAGATAAATGGCCCTAATGATACAATTTTAGTTTAGTGGAAACTAAAATATTACCCATTGACAACAAAACAATAACAAAGATATCTTATATTTACTCTAAGAAACAAAAGAAAATCGAAAAATATACGGAAACATGCAACTGATGTAGTGTATTTAATAGGTTTGCAAACATCTTCATCAACCAAATAAATAATCTACGATGGTAGGTGTGTAAATTAGGATGCAGTAGGAAGTCTGCGTTGGAACGTTAAATCCCCTGAACGACCTGCCTCGTTACAGGCTCGTTCCATTAGAGCAGTCTGGTAATAGCTTGCGTATTTCAGCGAGCGGAACGCACATAACAGAGGAGACATCTCGGAAATAAACAAAAAGCTCCAAAATCGTAAAATGGAAATTACAGTATCAAGATTTGCATTCACATTTTTGCAATAATAAAAATGGTTTTACATTTTTGACCATGTGATTTAACTAAGACATTACTATTACTTTCCATGTATAGATTTTTATGATTTACTAGCGTTTTCTCACGATTCCTTGTGTTCTTTCTTCCACACCTTTGCCAAATTTCATCAAGATTCGTAGCCCGTTTAGCCGGCAAACTATAACAAACATCAAACCCTCCATCTAAACTTTCGAATTTATATGCGTATAAGATACATCTCGCGCCTATGTCTTACGCGCATAAATGCGTAATTTATTAGATTAATTTTCTAAGAGACATCCATTCGAAGAGATTCTTCACTAGAAAGTAAAGCTTTCAGTATTAGCTGGCCCATTTGTGATTAATTTGACAATTTCTTAATAAGTATCTATATTTTAACCTTAATACCAATTCACTAGTTATGATTTATGTCTTTAATACTTCATTACGTTCCAACGATTCCAAATAAAAACTATCTTTCTACATTCTCAGACACAAGAACTCTTGAAACCAATTCTACGAATATTGACTTACTTGATTTATTTTGATAAAACCACGTAAGGCAAAATTTAATATCTTTTCTTCTCAGAATAATAGAAATTTATTACTAAACGTATATTTAAGATTTCAATCATAATTGATTTTATTATTAAAAGTACAATAACTATGTAATAAATAAAGTACTTTCATTTTATACTATTTCTTAATCTGAATTTCATATAAAATAATCGCAAAATAGTTATTAAATAAAGCTCCTCTACATTTCAATTATAAACACCTATATACTATAATATTGTTTGCCAAATATATAATGAACTTTTATTAAACAGGTTGTGTTAATTTTAAATTGATACATACAATATTAAATTATTAATATAAATTATTAATTGATACATGTATTGAAATTTTGAGCCGGATATAACAACTGTAGTTATCGTAGCAAAGCAGTCTACTGGCGTAGCACCCTACTGGCGTAGCACGCTACCGGTGTAGCAATATAGCATAGTGCACAAGTTTAAATTAGGATATGTTTCTGAGCTTCTCAAGTCTACGTTTGTCTTCATAATTAATTTGTCAAGAATTTGGTGACAGTCGGTAATATTTCCCACAACGATTTAATATTTGGATTAATGAAAATTTATTTTCCGCCCTGAATGTGACTACATTTAAAAGTAAAATATCCAACCAGTTCTAGTAATTTTATTGTTATTTGAACAATAGCACAGTAGATTTACTACAATCAAAAACCTCCAAGTGTGAAGTAAAATAAACCGAATTTCAAACCCTTCGTAAGCACTGCTTACATACAGACGTCAATTTTTTATAGTATTGGGCATTTAAGCGTGGCATTATCATGTTAGGCACTGTATTAAGATGTCGTTTCAGTTTTCGGCTCTAATCATAAGTCAAAAAGATTATCACTTTTAAGCCTAAATCATACTGTTTACGTATTTAATTAACATTGAATAAGGAGACCGTAATTAAGAGATCGTAATGGCGACCACTGTTTGTATTCTCATTGCACGAAGACCCTAAAATAAAAGATCTTTTGAAATTCACGTCTATTGTATGTGGGATTATTAATGAATGATTTAATAATATTCTGTGTTGTAATAAAACGCAACCTTATTTCACATGTAATAAATTAAAAAGCATAAATTGCCTAAGAAACTTTATACATATTTATAGAGTTCAAAATATCATACCACTTTATGTTCTACAATATCTAAATACATATATAGGAATGTAATATATTTTATCGAGTAACTAACAGATAGTGGATTCAACCGCTGCAACTAACAGCTAAATTTAGAGCCCGCTGTATGTTATTTAAAGTTATAGTATTTGCGAAGTTTTGGCATCGACAAACATTCTATGCAAAGTTTATTGGCGGTACATAATACATAACATTATTATTGTTATTTATTAGTGCAATATATTTAAATTATTACAAAGTTTAGTGTCTGGTGAATGTTACCGCTTAACAATCATATCGCTCGACCGATCGGAAAAAATATTATATGGAATTTATTTCCTAAATCCTAAAATATGCTTCATTGTTTATGTACTCAAGATTTTTACTTACGAAAAATCGTTCGTATTGTCTTGAAATTATCTTCATAATAACTGTAATAACTCAAGTGCCTGTCGGCCAACTTTCGTACATAGAACGTAACTAAAACTTCCCGGTGAATAATTAGCGAGGATCATTAAAGCAAGTCTAGACGTTAAAGCTCTTGAGGGTGATTTAAAAACGTCGCTTTGCTTTTGTCAACCACCCAAGCCACACAAGTGTAATGTAAACGCATCCTTACAAAAAATGTGCATGTTAACGAAGGATTTCAAACGTGAATAAAGAAAGCTTTAAGTCATTAAAATAGAGATTTTCCTAATCTATCTAACTTGATAATGTCTTTATAATTAGTTTGAAAAGTAAATACATTTTTAAAAGGCCTAAACTTAACAGTAGTAATTACATGTTGCTGAAATTTTAATGAAAAACAATCCCAAAGCAGTACAACTACAATAGTTCTTATATACTAGCTTTCGCCCGCGACTCCGTCCGCATTTAATAAAAAAAAAAGTGTGTAGCTTATGTGTTCTTCCAGACTATCATCTACATCAACTCATAATTTCATCAAAATTCGTTCAATCGTTAAGGCTACAAACTCTAACAAACATCCATCCATCTAAACTTTCACATTTATATTAGTATGATTTAGAAATATGTTCATACGTACAAATTTGGAATAGAATGTTTGAATAAGATCATATAATACCGGAAACCAAACTTGTTTAAAACCAAGCAAACGCAGACCTATCAAGTGAGTGTAATACGCGATGAGTATGCTACGAAGTATGTCCCCAGAGCATCTGCACATATAAAACTTTGCCAATTAAATTTTCAACACGATGTTTGTTTGTACTGAAAATTTTAAAATTTATATGCAAACAAAGACTTCAAACAGAAGTCATATGTGCCACTTTTGATGCAAACTTTAAACATAAAATTAATATTTTCGTATCATTCTCTTCAACAGAGCCTAATGTCTAATGACCTAATGTTAATTTCTAATTCTTTCGGGGAAAGGATCAAGCGGCTACCACAGTTTAGCAAAAAAGCGAAGCGATCGCTGCCCATATACATCTGCAATTGTACATGCGTTGCCTACCCTTAAAAAACGCTGTAGGATGCACCTAAAAGAGAATATTTCCCCTTCATATGCGTCGCCTCCGCCGTCAAATTTCCTATCCCATCCTTTCCGGACTACGCCTCCAAGTTTGTCCTTAGTATAGATTTTTCACACTGCATCCTTACATTATGAGACTCCCTCAGTTAAAAAACTATGTGGCTGTAAGTATTAAAGTTATTTACAAACAGAGCACCGACAAGGTTTCTTGTACTCTCACATCCGAAAGCCACTATAGTGAGGTCGGGTAATCGTGTAACTAAACACACGTAGCATGGACGGTTTATTACGGTCTACGGCCAAAGTCAAGGTCGAGCCGACGCTTTAGTACTTTGTCGCAAATTAAGCAATAACCTTGTATAACTATTTGTTTAGTTCATAGGAAAAACTTACAAGGACTTAATTAAATTAAATCCTTTAAAAAAGAATTAATCGCAACTGTGAGGCGCAATTCAATTGAATTGTTTACGGATCGTTTCCGAGAAATTGAACTCTGTTCGGAGAAATTAAAACAAAATTTCAATAAATTAATTTCTCAATTAAAAATTATAAAACGTCCGAGATATATTTTTTATAATTGACTCGGATTAGCTGTTATTAAGCGAAAAATCGTCAGTCACTGAAGACTGAACAAACACGAAAGTGAGTTATAGCAGTAATTTGAAATACGTGTAGGATATGCTTACAACAAAGTTATGACAAGGAACGTGATAATGTCTGCGAGCGCTCGACTTGAAATTGTCATCTTAAGAGGTTGCTGAAAAGAGTGCAAACTCCTTTATATGTGGTTAATTTTTTAACTTATTTTGAAGAATTCAAATGGTTCTCTGTATTTCTATTATTAGACAAAGAAAGTGGCATTGTCTAATGGATATATTTTAATTGCTAGATGAACAATGGAATACGATAAATAGTCCGTTAAATTAAAGGACGTTTGTCTTTGTTAGTGTATACCTAGTTTCTTAATAAGAGATAAAAAGAAACAGTTTGAAAAAGATAAAGTAAGAACGTTTAAGTATGAAAAACTTATTTTAAAAGCGTATCTATGAAATCTTTTCAGAAGTAAGAATGTTGTTTCAGTAACACTGTGTAAATATTTGTGTGAAGTGTATAATATACGGGGCTTATAAATCTGCTAGAGTGCCCGCTATCTACCGCGCCAGAGACATGCGACGCTCTCAGACGTGTCCCAGTAAAAGATATCATATTACCACTCTTAGGATATAACTAAAATGTTTGAATTACATTAACCATTATTAACACAATCTTAACTCAAATAAACAGATTAAAAATATAAAATGTATATTTAAATAGTTCCTTAGCGATGTTTAAAATGTGAAATTAAGGAAGTATTCAACGTAATAGTGGATTTCGTAATAATAAAAACAAGTAAACAGAAACTTATGTAAGAAAATACTGTGACCGTGATATTATCTAGGAGTAGGGTTTTAAATAAAGCGCAGTCCCATTTCCAACGTGAGGTCGCGGAATTTTATTATCACATTTCGTGAAATGGAAGTAAATTTTCGTTTATAGTGCGCACACTTCTACCTTAAAATAGAGTCATTTTATTTAAGCTTATAAATACTAGTAAGAGATAAGGAATATAATTCAAATAGGGATTAACAGTACAAGAATTTTGTGAAAAAAAAACATGTGAATTAATAAAATATGTAGATTTTTACAACGATAATTTGGTGCTTGAAAATATGAATTTAACCTTTCTTTGTTTAATCTATAAACTAGTATATGACTAAGTTAAACGAGACTGATATTTTATTAATGCTGGATTGCCGAAGTTTTCATTTATTTTAACCTAATCTAGGGATTCACTAGTATTAGGTAAACCTAAGTTTCAATGGAGTCAAACTCAAGGTACGTAGTTCGAAAACGCATTTCATGAATTTATGGAACGTAAAACGCCAACAAATTGTCAAATATACTGAGGAACCAGACATAACTAGTATTTGTTACACAATGAGTTAGAAAAATGTTTCATTTATTCATAACATGTATTTATACGCTCGTAGGTTTAACACTGACCTAGATACTAACATCCCCGTGTTCCAGCTTAGCAAAATTGTGTAAACGTACATCTATTCGCCCACAGGAACGTTATTCATAAATCAGATTAAAATGGTAACATTAAACTTCAGAATTGTAACAATTTATTATGAAAATATATGACTTTGGTCTCTCCCAAAACAATGTGCATTTTCACTGACAAAACAGTCATATAAAAATATTGTCATACATCGCATTAATTTTTTTTGAACAGTACATTGTGATAAATATGTTTCATCAGTGGAAATGCACGGTTAACTGTATCTATAAATCTCACTAATTTTGTTGTTACGAATACTACCTAGGAAATTTTTGTGTAAGGACCTATAAATGCCCGAGTATCATAACAAGAACGTTAGTAACTAAACTTTATAAGTATACATTATGTTTAAAGATTACATCTTAAGTAAAATTATCATAGCGAAATATACATTAGAGAATGAAGACCCGTAGGCTATATGGAAATGAGCGATAGAGATTACTCGACTCTCTGAATACTGATGGCCATTCAAAGTAAATGTGATTCCTTGAAATTCTATTTTAATTGAAGTCTGAATTTTGCTTTTTCCATTTTTTTAAAACTAGATGTTGCCAGCGACTTTGTCCATGAAATATTAAGATAAAAAGTAGCCTATAACATGCACGTCTATGTCAGCTACCCTTCATTGGAAGTCCGGTAGAAATCGGCCCAGCTGTTTCGGAATTAACCCGAAACAAACGCGGCTTGCGGACAGACATACTGACAGACAATTTTCTAATGCTATTTTCGTTATCAGTAACGCAAATACATCATATTTCCGAAATCTAGAATTTTTCTTTAGATATTACAACAGACACTTCTATTTTATTATATGTCTTTAGATTTACAAATGTTTGTTACTTCGATCTTAATTAATCAACTCACAACACAGTGCTTTCAAAATCCTTGTGTGCTTTACATTTGTAACCGTCTTGAGTTTCAAAACTCAATATTTCACTACGAGATTTTAAAGTACATAAAACATAATATCTCTATTCTCACTATGTCTTTATAAAACAAACAAAGGAGGTAAAATTGCATGCTCCGAAGCGGAGACAACTTAAATTGCTTTACTTAAGCACAAACTACGGAGGTGTAGCAAGGGAACAATCGGGCGATATTTTTATTTTAATGGAGCTGCCCCGTGGATGAAGTCTCAACGGGCTGTAACAATGAGCTCCCAAGATGCTGGTGTATAATTCAAGCCTGTCAAGTTCCAAGTGAAGTTTTTATTATGCTATAAAACAGATATTTTGTTAAATAATTTTCGATATAAATATGAAGGAAAATGTGATTGTTTATGTCCTGTAATTTTATTCGTAATATCTTTATTATCAGAGATGTAGGGAGTATTTTGGTATGTTCATATGTTTGTAGTTTTGAAAGCATTTGAACGGAAAGCTTAAAAAGCTTAAATGTTAATAAAGTACGAGGTACTATTCGATTCCATCTCTTACTTCAAAAAGTTATAATACATCTAAATGTGCCCAGTGAAGAGGACTAGGGTGTAGGTAAATTACTAAATTTATGATTTTAACTTTATTTCTGAAACTGTCATCTTTACTTTTTTGTTTATACATTATTATTAGTTTTAATTGTATTTTTTTAAATAAAGTATATTCCCTATCCCCAAGTACCTTACATAAAAATATGTTAGGAGAATGTGAGGGCGACATAGCGCCAAAAAAGGTGATCGCGCGAAGGCGACACGCAGTGAACGATGTTACACTGCGTAAAATCGCTCTTCTTTAATTTTATTACTCATTAAATTTAACTCCAATTATCGATGTCAGAGAAGAGGTAGTAAAAACACATTACGATAAAATAGTAGGTGTATTTCTCGGGCCGGCAGGAAACCGTCATGCATATTCAAGAGCTAAGCTCGCGCAAAGTGGCTCCTAATTACTTTGCAACATTAACTCGCTGTTTTATTATTTTAATATACACATTTCCATTAATTAGAAGCGTTGGATTGTGGCCTAAGTCTTTAGACTTAAGCGATATTGCGTTGGTTTGTAGGCGCGAAGAATCGATCCGCTTAGGACAACAATTATACATAGATATTTGTAATGTCTAAACTTTAGATATTCTCTTCTATCTGGTCTATGCTACCGATTTTGATTGCTTACGTGCAAAAAACTTTAGTTCCTTCTCTTTTTAAAAACACCAGACTAGATGTCCCCGTGCATCTGTAGATACCCGAGCGAAATTATAAGAACTTTATTTTATTTTGAACATTTGTGAAATTTTCAATTGAAAATTCAAATGCTCAAATGTCAACCTTGCTGCCTTGATGTTGTCAGCTTGCAGTTCATTGTTCCTTTCCCACATGAAGGTTTTTTTTCAATTTATTTACCCCGGAAGTTTAACAGAGTTGAAATATGTTGCCTGAAGCGTGTTGTAAAAGTAGGGATTTTTATTAAAGAGAGAATTATTCAAAAATAGATAAATAAGTGCACGTTCTTTAAACATTCACTATTAACAACTAATCGCTATTACAAAGAGTGACCCTGTCGTGTAAGCTAAAGTTTTTAATTAAATTATCGAAGAGTTCAGGAAGCCAGCAGACAAAGAACAAAGTTCCACTTGTCTTGTGAAATAAGAAAACTGGAATGCTGTTGTTCGTTACAATAATGAGTTGAAAAGTCCATTGTCATATGGTGATGGTGATGACCATGCCACTATGATTTATCGAATTAAAAAAGAAGTAAAATCAACCTTATATGTATGCACATTAGTTCAATAATTAATCATACTAATATTATAAATGCGGAAGTATATATCGATGGATGGATATTTGTTAGAGTTTGTTGCGTAAGCAGCTGAGTGGATTTCAATGAAATTTGGCATAGACGTAGAGGATAGTTTGGAAGTACACGTAGGCTCACTTTTTAATTCCACGCAGACGGAGTTGCGGTCGAAAGCTAGTTGTCTATAAATCGTTTCGAATAATTTATGACATAGATTTCTTTCAACCTCATTCTAAAGCAATATCTATATCTAGATGAATCAATCGTATGAAAAAGCGTTTATGATAATATTTATTGCATAACTATTAAGAAAAAAAGTCAATATTCTTCTTTCTAATTAACTTGTTAATAAAGTTTTGTATACATTTGTTGAATTCTCACGAAATGTTCTGTAGTAAAATAAAAGTTAAGCTATAATGCTCACCATTTCCTTTTATGTAACAAACACGGCCACGTTATGCGACTATATTAGACATTGCAAAGGAAAACATTTCCACGAAACAAAAACATTACTGAGTACATGTTAATGATAACGACTGTTAAAATATATTTAGAACAGGTTTTAGATGATGTTTTTAACCACTTTATTATTTATTTTTGGCATTTAAAGCACTAAGTAAATGATTAAATGTACCTGATTGTTCGGTCTTAAGATATGGTGAAGATATATATGTAAAAAAAAAACAACAAACATTAAATTTATGTCTTATAAATCTTCACGGCAAAATTAGCGACATTTTTGTCAATAATGTCCGCTAAAAGTTAGATTCCCAACCTATGCTTTATTCATAGTTATTGTATTTAAAAATATAACACAAAGAAAGCAAGTTTTAATACACTTTGATGTTGAGGAAAATAATCAGTTTTCGGGAGCATGCAATTCTTGATAAAATGTTTTCGGTCCCTTTCAGTTGTTCGCTCAATTCAACAAGGAAAACGAGAAAAACTCCACTGACAGTCTTATATTTGATGTAAACCGAGAAATTTTCATGAAAAATAACACAATTTTCTCTGCGTTCTTTTATTATCTTTGAGGAAGGTTAATAAAAAAATGTAAAGGACGTGTTAAATGCTTTATTAAGGAACTAAAGCGTAGTTACTTTAACACTGTATAATTACTATTTAACTATTTATTCAACACTAGCTGTTGATCGTGACTTCGCCCACATAGAATTAAAAAATGTAACCCATGTTACTGACAACGTAGCTTTTTAATAGTGAAAGATTTTTTTAAATCGGCCTAGTAGTTTTTTAATTATCAATACATATAAAAATATAAATCCTCTCTATAACATTAGTGTAGAAGTATAGAAATGGAGTACAATTTTATGTACACTTTTAATATAAATTGAAAACATCTACATCCGCTACTTACGTTTTAAATATTACATAAATATCTACAAAAAGTTGATATTCCATTAGTTGTATATTTTGAAAGATATTCATACTTTAAATTTACGCTGCAATTTGTTATAAACAAAGGAAACTTGTCGGTAAAGTAATTATGAATGCACTGAAGCGGTAATAGGCATTACGACTACTTGGGAAAGGATTAAAAGTTTTAAGCGATTATTATTTATCCCTGTCTCGTAAAGCGAATAAAATGGAATTCACTTTTTTGAAAATGTTTTTTTTTAATCTATATCTAATTATAAAGTGGAAAGACTTGGATTTTTGGATTTTTGTATGTATTTGATTCAAACAAAAACTACTGGGCCGATTTTAAAAATTCTTTTACCATTAGAAAGGAATTTATCTGTAAGTAACATAGGCGTATACATTGTATTATTTTTTTATTTGCACGCGGGTGGAGTCGTGCTACAGCTAGATGTATATGTTTATCTCATTTACAACACACTCATTTATAATTTTTACACTTAAGCAGTCTCTTATTAGTTTTCTTACTAAATCTACATTAAGAGTTACCCTTAGTGACCAATATAGGAATTTACTTGCGTTACTAAGTCTGCTAAATTACAATAGACATGAGTGTTATAGAAAGAAGATATATTTTTTTATTAAAAATGTTACATTATAAGAAACGTTATGTTACTTTCCTTTCATCTAACTTTTATTTTTATATTTCCGCCTTTCATAATTTATATGTATAGAAGTGGTTTGAAACTGTCTACAGATTTGCTATATGAGTTATATTTTCGCTTGTCAGTATAAAAATGGAAAGAATCTCCGTCCTTCGAGATCTCGTATAGTAACAGTGTTGTTTAGTGGAGAACTAGCTCGAAGGTCGCGTGTTTGTATACATTTATTTTTGTCTCTCATTTAAATATTAAAATATTGTGGTCTATGAGATAAAAGACTAACAAAAAGGTCAGGATACTCGAAATAATTCATTTTTGATAAACAAAAAATAAATTGTGAATAATGATTGTTAGTTGGTTTGTATATTTTAGGACGTTAACGATCAGAGTTTTTGGGTAAACTTTGGCCGTAATATAACTAAAGAAAATACTGTAACACATTTTTAAATTAGTCAACTCAATTTAAATATTGTTATTAATTTTATTCAATTATCACGTTCACTACCGACGCTTCTTATGAGAATACTTACGTATACATTTTAGTAATTTCACATGTTAAAATGTATAGTGTATATTACTGAATACATTCCGTAAATGGTTCTCTATTACAAGTTGAGTAACAGAGATGTACCGAAGGAATCATTCCGAAGTCGTCTTGTAATTACGTGTTAATGTTGTTTGCCGTCGTTCTTCGAGCACACTTTCTATAAACAACAGTCGAGTAACTTCATGAACTCAATTAAAGACTTAACTTACTCAACAGTTTAGACTACAGGTTCATGTTTTGCTTAGTTTTCGTAATTAACTACAAGTTACTTTACAAACTACAAAAAATGAAAAATATTATTTAAAATTTCTTTAATGTCAAAAGATGTTTTTTTTTAAGTTATAGAAAGGCTAGCTGTTCCAGTGCGGCTTCATCCGCATAAGTCAAAATTTAAATGCAAAAAATGACAATTGCTTCCTTAATGTTGGCAGCATGTAGTTTATGGTCCCTTTCGAACATGAAAGTTTTTTTTTCAATTTATTTACCCCTTAAGTTTAATACCGTGAAAATATATAGCCTAATGCGTGTGTAGTGTAGGGTTTTTTTATTAAAGAAAGAATTATTCAAAACTATGTTATGATTGCTAACATCTTACGCCACAAATCAGTGTGTGTTTATTTGTATAGATAAATTTAACGAAACAAGAAGCTAGACAATATCTAATATGAAATCACTTCACCTCTCATCTGACTTCACAATGTACCAACCAACATACACTACGCGTGTGTACCAACATAACATCATGCGAATATACACACGCCTGTGTTCCAGTAATAGTATTCTAGTCACGAGGTACGTTTCCTAACATAAAGACGCGTCCCCGAGGTAACATTATGTTATCAGACATGTTAGTATCCTCTCTTGTTATTTTGTATCTGATTTATGGTTATAATAAAACAGATGTTATATATCAAATCATACCGTGGGCATTCACTGCATTAACAATTGTACAAAAGAATATTACCGTTTTATAACTACCACTATTTAAAAAAATGTAAACCAACACTTATAGATACTTAATACAGCTAACTACGAACTTTTTGTAAGTTCACGTTCAAAATCATGAAAAAAAAAAGTTTTATCTACCTAGAAAATATCGAACAGTGCTTTCTCATTTGTTTTTCCATTATTTGCGGGATCCATGTTTTTTCTACAAAAAATGTTCCCTTAATTATGATTCCTCGATTATGTATAATTTTATAAATTTCAATAATGGTTGCAAAGTATGTGTTCTTTTTTTATATTTCCTATAGTATTTTATAACCGGAAACAAAGCATGTAAAGTATAAAACAAAATATGTTTAGATAGAAAATTTCGTTATAAAAATGCAACTTTTATAGCGTTAAAGCTCTTCGCTACAGAGAAAGCTCTTATTTTCATGTTACGTGGGAAAAAATCAAAACAACAGTGAGGCACGTATCACCGCTACGTAACTCGCGTCTACGAGTAACTTCACTAGTTTAACGACGGCTCTACTGAGTGTTATTTACATGGAAAGTTGCGAAACTCGTTTGCTTCTAAGCTAAGGCCATGTAATCTTTACCTATTGACTCCAAGTTTATCTGTACAAATTTTTGATACTGTTATTTTCGATTTTATTTAGGATATCTTTTACTTCTTTAATATCTATTTTTTGTTGATGATCATGAAATTTAAACAAATTTGGTTGAATACAATTCCATGTAACAAATTTTAAAATATTCTACGGAATTTCTTAACGTGTGTAAAAAATAAGCAGGATTCAAATAAGGCATAAACTTTTTCTTCTAGATTATTCTTCGATTTCTCATTTTTACATTGGATGTTGACCCATGTCTCGTAAAAAGTAAAGCTAAATAGAAACAAGGCGAGGTATTAAAACATTATTTAATCACAGAGCTACATACAACAGAGTACGTGAGGAGAAAGCAGATTATCGGTTCATTCGTGCGTTTCTCTCGTCCAGTGCATTTAAAATATTTCACTTATAAATTCTTATAAAATATTTTCAGTCATATATCCAAGTTACTTAAGCGTTGGGTTGTATCAAGCAAACGTTTATTTTGTTCTAAAAATAATAAAATCGGAACTTCAATCAAACAACTCGATAGGTAACGGACTGATTTATTAAATCTAAGATTACTCCCAGTTTGGTAGCGATATTATATTACAAAAAAAAAGAGTATCTAAAAACGTTGGAAAATCTTGGACCTAATTTTAACTTCAATGTGTAAATTGTGGTACAGAAATTTTAAAATACATTTTCTTAGATTGCAATAACATAAATACGAGTAAAAATTTCTATTTGACTAAAAACTGTGCAGTCGTTCTCCATACTAATAACGTAAAAGTGTGTTTGTTATTCCCAAACTTTAACTTTCTATTTCATTAATAAGAAATATTAAATAACACTAAAGGTCTATAAAAAAATTAGAGTAGGGATATCGCGTTTAATATTTGAGTTACATTGAGGGATTTTTAACTTTAGAAAAACCAAACAAGAAACCGATTCTGCAAACTATTTGTTAATTCAAATAGCTTCGCAGCCGAACTGTTTTCTTGAAAAGTTTGAAAACTAACATCCGGGATTTCTCGGATCAGTGTTTAATCTTGCCTTACCGTCACAAACTTTGGAACGCGAAATGCATTATTCAAATTTGTAACTAAACAAGAAGTAGTTGAGCATTGATTATTTTACTCTGTAAAATGTATTATAGAGCTAGTTGATATCCCCGACTTTGTCCGTGTGCATGTAATTTTTTTAATTTTAAACCTCGTAAAATGTACATAATAATTTGAATTAAATATATTTATTGTACGTCTGGTTCCAACTTTAATACCATTTACTAGCTTTCACCCGCGGCATTGGCCGCGTGGAATCAAAAAAAAATGACAAAAGCAGCCAATGCGTTATTCAAGACTATGCTGTACATCTATGCATAATTTCAACAAGATTAGTTTAGCCGTTTTGGCAAACTCTAACAAACATCCATATGTCATAAACATTCGCATTTACAATATTAATAACACTAACCTCGGTTAATAAGAAAATTATGTGAGTAACTTCAAACATTTTTCTTAGCAAGTTATTAAGCTAGTTTTGCTTCAGTGTAAATAAGTCTTTACCAACATTAAAGTGGATTTTCTTGTACATATTTCTTCGGAAGAAGATACTAAGACACGAGATAACAAAATTTATATCTCAAGGCATAAAATATTAATGTTATTAAATTAAATGTAGCGTTATCTTGCTGTAACGTTTCATTTTACTTAGGATACGCACAATTTGTGTTAATTTAAAGTAGAAAAACAGTCACTTTTGTGACTTAAATTGTTGTAAAATAGGACGGCCGAGAACCAATCCACTCAATGTCAAGAAATGAATGTTTTAGATAACATTTTGAATAATTACTTTAGAAATAAAAATATCATTTGTTTCTAAAATTTAATAACGAAACACGCAATGTATTTGTCCACATTTAAATTCCATACGAATTTAAAAAGGTCACGAGTATAAAAACATTTTTAAGTTATTCAAAGTATGTTAGCATTTTTAAGTTTTATAGCCAACCATGGAAAAGTTACTTTTCAACTTCATGAATTACAAAGAAATATTACACAGTTTTAGTTTGGAAATCTCATTGTTTACATTTATCTTGTTTTTACTGTAGCACTTTGAACTGATATTTCATATAACAATGAAGTCTAAAAATAGCTCGGGATAATATAACAAAGCAATAAATAGTCTCGCTAAAATAACGAAACAAATATAAAAATAAAAGATTTTTCTTGTCACCTGCCTCTAAATTATACTAATACAATCAAAATTCATAATAAAATCAAAATTTTTAGATTAAAACATGTAAAAAAAAAGGTGTTGGAGAAGACATCTCTGGAAACTAATACAAGTAATGATATTAAATGTATTTTGCTTGTTTTAATTAATTTTGATTTATTCTTCCTTATAACTTTATATAAAAGAATGTTTTATGTCACTTTATGACAAGTATTTTTATGACAAATGACTGACAATAAATTGAATGCTGTTTGGAGAATTGTTATGTCAGGTCCTTACAGTAAATCTATGCGGGAAATATAGCGGAATCGTGATAGCATTCACGTGATAGCTATGTAAATGGGCCCTACGACAGCCTCGTAAATATTATCGATCGCAAATGCTTTTATGAACGACTGAGATTTGGCGGTGAATTCTAAAATCATGCAAGTCTCTTACTTTCCGATGTTGTAGATTTTGTGTACAGAAAAAAGTACACAGTTATTGTCTTATAGATAGAAAAATCTATGTATCCTAAATTATGTCACCTACAATTTTAATTATAACTGTACTAAGCTCATTTATAGGACGGTTAGGTACTTTAATTCCTTGTCTGAGTATTTGTCAAATTAACAATAACAAACGGTTTTAGTTAACATTTGCCAGGAAAGAAAAAGCTTCTAGTTATACGTATATGCACTTTAGTAATTGGATATACTCGAGAACGCAGATGGGATTCTAGTTCAATACGTTCCCTTCACAATTAATTTCAATTTGTCATTGATGCATAACGAGATGGTACTTCTTTGCAACACAATGATTGCAGCATGATTCTTCTTGTATTTACTATAGGACATACCTCATTACCTCTTTTGTTAAAAAATGAGTTAAAATCTGCATACTTTATTTATAGCTTACGCCCGCGACTTTTGTGTTCTTCCAAACCATCCTCTACATCTATGCCAAATTTCATCGAGATTCCTTCATCTGTTTAGGCTACAAACTTTAACAAACATCCATCCATCCATCTAAACTTTCACATTTACAATATTAGTAATATTGGTAAGATTTTAAACAAAATCTATACATTATAGTTACACCTCTTCCAATACAAAACAAGTTACAACCTTTTAAGTTAAAATTTCTGTGGGTCCCTAACTAAGCAAAAGCTTGTATCTAAGGACCCAACGTTTAAAGTCTTATCAGTTAATGAAGCTAAAATCTATGTAAACGAAGGCGACAAAATGCGTAAAAATATCGATGTGATAACGATTATTGTTAAATGAATATTTGATGAAGCTTCTAATCACTATGAACATTTTATGAGCCATTTTGTAGTTGAGTTAGTCATCATTTTTACTTTTTAGGTAACCTCTAATAAGTGTTTTGTAATTGATTAACAATCGTTTTCTTCATTTGGTTCTTTAGAACATTTTTCAGGACAAGGTCATCAAATTAATTTGAATCAACTTCTGCTTTAATATCATCAACTTCGAAGAATAATTACACAAAAATACAATTAAAATATTGCATTATACACCGCTTTATAATCTTTCGCACACAGTTAATCGAGTCGCGCTAAATGTAGCTTGGAATAACACTGTCATCGCACGTCGTCGGATTTAACAAATGAATTTTCAGATGGAGAAAACGAAAAACCATGTATCCCACCTGGCATTTGTCTCTGCCAAACATGCGACCAGTCGCATACGACTGTGACGCTATAAACAGTGTATGTTTTGGTTCATACGCGTAGTCGTGACTGCGATGAAAATGTGAATTGGCTATTGTAAGCGAGATTTTATGTTTAGTGTATTATACTTTGTAAATAATTATTTAGAAAAATATTCGTTTTCGTAATTTTATAAATTGTAATATTAAGCTTGGAATAAAGCATGCAATATTTATATGTATTTTTAAATATTACCAGCTGTGCACAAATGCTTGTTACAAAAATAACGAGTTACTTTGTCAGTACAATAATTGGACGGATTTCGTATTGAAATATTTTCATGGAAAAAATATATTGTGTATTTCAAGAATTACTTTGAATACTTGAGCTTGGAAAGGCATAATAAAAATAAAGAGATCTAACTATATAGTCTATTTATAGACAGTGTTGTTAATCATTTTATTAATTGGTGTCACCAGTTAGATTTATTTATTATTTATTTAAAACTTTATGAACAAAATGAAATATTAATAATACAGATAATACAGAGTTGTTCAATACATAGTAATTAATTACAATAGCTAAGCATTTAATAATATTTGACTTATTGTTTTTGCTTACATGTCGAGGTAACTTCGCTCCTACACTCTTACTTAAGGTTAATTTGAACTAGGATACGAGTAGTTGTCTAAGTTAGTATTAATTCAAACAAGTACCGAGAAATTCAGTAACTAAAATGCTCTCTTTCCAAAGATCGTTCTTAATACCGGAATGTTCGAAAAAAATAGATTAACGCTAGTTTCCATTCCCCTCAATCAAATTTTCGTTATTCAGACTGCTTTAGTAACTAAATTAGTATTTTGGTACGAACTAGATATTAAGTAACCGCTTACTCTTTTGTTAACAAATTTAAAGTAACTATAGAAAAATAATTACTACAGATTTTTTTATCAGAATTTTTAATTCCTTTAGATATTACTTTTATAAATGTATCATGGTCCATGTTTTGATTAAAGGTAACGACTATTACTTTACGTTGAAATCCTTTCAAAACTCTTCTTTCACGACATATCTTCTATTAATCTCTTTGGAAAGATAAACACACTGCCAGCAAAGCGCCTCCCTCGGGGAGAGCCCACGATCTGGGATAAATATGTCAGAGTCACCTGTCATTTCATTCCCTTGGAATTTAGATGTAATCAATCTTTATTTTTACGGACGTTTAACTTAAATAAAAATAGAAAAGTACCACTATTTATCTTATATACTCGTACTAGCTGGTGCTCGAGACTTCGTCTGCGTGACAGTAGATAATAATAAGAAGTATAGCTTATGTTACTCGCTGATAACGTAGTTTTTTATTGGTGTAAGATTTTTTTATTGTTTTTGTTTTACTTCAATACATACAAAAATACAAATCTTTTCTATTTATAATATTAGTATAGAAGTATAGATATAGATTAAGTATTTCTAATTCAATATTACTTGTTAACACTTATAACATAAAGGTACATCTTTTTAACACAGAAACATTTGGAATAACAAGATTTTCGTATGTGTATGAACGTTTAATCCGTTCAAACGGCAATCTGTGAATTTACAGTGTCATAAAATAAAAATTGCTGAATGGTTTTGATACGTTTGCGTAAAGAATTTCGTGAATATGTTGTACATACCGGGATGATTTTATCGCGTTTTAAAACTTTTTTTATTATTTTAATTCTTTTATGTATATCTATACTTCTATGCTATTATAATAAAGCGTAAACACACATTTCTTTGTTGCCTAAGATGTCAGCAATCACAGCATATTTTTGAATAGTTCTTTTTTTAATAAAAAGCCCTACACATACGTCACGCTTTAGGCTACATATTTTCACGCCATTAAACTTAGAGGGTAAATATTTTGGATAAAAACCCTAATGTGGGAAAGAGACCATAAGTTGCTGCCAACATCAAGAAAGCAAAATTGCCATAGTAAGGTAATTGGTATTTTGACATTTGCAATGGAGAATTTGACAAATATTAACAATAGAGTAAAGTTTTATAATTTCTTGCAGATGAAGCCGCACGGGAACAGCTAGTCATTACTAAAAGAAACAGAAATTTAGTTTAACAACTCTCATTACAGCAGTCAGTGCAAAAATCTTAACTTAACTTAACTTAACTAAAGGACTGATTAAGTTACCATTACTAACTCTATGTATGAAATAAGGGAAGTTATACGTAATATCATTAGAATAGTATTTTTGATAAAAAAAACGAACGAAAAGCGAGAGGCGTAATAAATGAGAACTTAAAGCCAATTATCGTTTACAAAAGATGTCCAAATTCGTTGAACTCAAATACTGATAACGCTTCTTTGATTAGATAATCAGAATAACAAAGGACTATAAAAGTCATTAGGAGATGTCTCAACAAGTTCACGATACTTGATATTAAAGTCTTTCTATTTCACCCTAGTAATAAGTTTCTGTCAGCTTATCGGGTTTCAGCTTGACTTCTCTATTGATTTTATCTTTACCAGGCTTATTTAGATTTATTCCCGTTTTTACTTATCTTCTCAGATGTCTTTCGATGAATCAGACAATTGTTTACGCAAATGATAATAAGAAAATGCAATATAATCGTTTTTAAAAGTCTATAGGATTAATGAAAAAACTAGTTTGTTAAAATTTAAATTAAGCTAAATCATATTGAACTATTTTCTATATGGAATTTCAAATTACTTGAGCTAAATTAAGTATATATAATATCTAAATGTTGCTTACAAATATTTACATTAACGTCCTACCAAATCAATAAAATTCTTAGCAAAAACCAAGTTCTTTGACCTTATCTGTTGACATTGTTCACTACAAATAAAATGCAAATAAAACGACTTTTTTATTAAATAATTTTCTCTCGGCAAGCACTTCGTTTTTATGTATAAAACTTCTGAACCGCTTTGTGAAAGTGAGAAATGGAGTATAAAATACTGAATTGGTCTAATATAAAACCAATGACAAAATAAAAGAGCAAAAAATAACAGAAAACTACAATGTATTCTTCAAGGGAATTAATAAGAGCAATATAGTTTATTGTCCGTGAAATTTCATTGGTTCAGTGAACTGACCTGAATGGTTAGCGGGGAAATTACGATAGCCGTACAACTTTGTGTTATTTTTATTAAATTTGTATTTCACTTGATAGTACACATTTATTACTTAAGCTTTCTCCCGTGTCTACGTCCGCGGGGAATTACAAAAAAAACAAAAGTGAGTCTATGTGTTCTTCCAGGCTATCCTCTACATATAGATGTATGCCGTATTATGTATACCGAATTTTATCAAGATCGGTTCAGCAGTTTAGACTACATACTCTAGGAAACATCCATCCATCCATATCAAGGTTCGCATTTGTAATATTAGTAAGATTTAAGCAAATCGGATGTATGTCTGTATTTAATTTCTCAATCGCTTTTCACGTCAATAAAATTTCCCATTGAGACACTAGGATTATGTAATAAGGTGTAACACACACCGTCATATATACTCATATAAATCACGTAAAGGTATATATCTCATTGGTTCAACAAACTAATATAAAATAATAGTATTAATATAAATAATTTTTGTAATACAATTGAGTGAGGAACAATACGATTTATTATTACTGAACACTGTCTTAAAACAACGAGAAGTCTTCTTAATCATTAATTTTTAATGTAATTTCATCTTGCTAATGTAAAAGTTGGTGTGTTTATATTCTTGTCGTTGGATCGTGTTGAAACAGTCTAATGGATTTGTATAAAATTACGTTTATAAGTAGATTATCTTACAAAACATCATTCAACTGTATTTATATTCTAAAATCGAATAAATATTCTATTGTTTTTAATATTCTGTCAATTGTTTGCAATTAAAATAAAGAAAGTTCTAAATTGCTTTGAATTAAGCTGAAATCAAATTATATAAATAAAATGGCTTTATGAATACTAATTAAAGACACGATAGGTATAAAGTCAGGGATTAAACGTATTATAAAGGAGCTATTGAACTTTAACAATTGTTAGATTTGCGTCGAAAACCTCTAAATGGAAATAAGGATTTATGTATCCACAATGCCCTTCGGTACATGTGTGGGAGGCTGCAGACAGAAGGGGAGGTCTAAATGGTAACCTTGGCGGGACGGCGCCAAATATTGTTTGGTAACTTAATATAGCCCTAAAACAATGACTTCGGATCCATTGAACTTATTTTGTTGTTATACTATGAATGTGAAATGTTTTTTAACAGGATATAAATGTAAATTTAGCCGTCATCATTTCTAAAATATCACGAAATCACAACTCTTTGTCACGTTCCGTCTGAGATGGCATACTATCGTGTTGTAGCTGGTGACGTTATAAGGTAAAATTATTGTCCGTAAACAAGTAAATAATATACGTTTTTCGAGCTGTAGCTTTAATTCAGCTATTTTTAGTAGTATACACTAAACCGTAAATTTGTACGTACGAAAGAAAATTAAACAAAAAAATGGGACTCACCTGCAAGCCCTACCTTTCAGATAAAAAAGTAATTATCAAAATCGGTCCACGAGAGGCGAAGTTGTGCCGTAACACACGTAAAAAAACATACAGACAAATTGAGTACCTCCTTCTTTTGGCAAGTCGGTAAAAAAAGATCAATTCCTACATTTACGTAACCATTTAAGTCTTACCATAAAATTAGATAATTGTATAATTTATTACCAGATTGTGTTCAGGGAAATAAACAAAGATTTAGCAATTAATCTGCCTAAAGATCGCAAATAACAGATGAGCCTTATTTGCGCTACTTAATCCCTAATTCCTATCAACATTGTTACTTTCCTTAAACGTAATTGATGAAATAAAAAAACATTCTCGAATCAAATGGAAAAGTCACTTCAAATAAAAAAAACAAGGTTTAAACAAACTAATTAAATCATGAGAGTAGTCAAAGTATGTTTCAAGCAACAAGTTATTTTAAACAACTTGTTACTGAACATTTTATATTTTCAACACAGCGAAAAGAAGTGCATGTTAATTTTAAACTTTTGATTTTTTGTATTCAATCTAAAGCGCAGAAATACTTTTTTTATAATTTTAGTGGAACATAATAAATATAATTGGTTACTAATAAAATTGCTAGTTTGAGATTTGAAAGTAAGATATAGTCGTTATACATATTTGATGATTTATTATTTAATGTAGACCGCTTCTAGATTCTGTTTTGATTTCCGTGGGTTGTACTAAGAAGTAATAGTTACGACTCTCAACTACAATCGAAAATAGTTACCGTAATTTCGCCTTACGTACAGGTATTATTGCGTAATTGAATAAAGCCAATTCTAGTCTCGTATCAGCAAATAGTAGATAAGTAGAGGATTCTAACTTAGTTACAAATGCTTTACGTTTAGTGACTGAATAAGTCACGTCACGTTTCTAGGAAAGCAATCTTGATTGTATCATGGTTCTACAAAAACTTGTCATTTTATAGATACTACAATAAGCCTACGACGTGACTACGACGAGTCTACGATGAGGCTACGATTAGACTACGACAATAGGCTTATAAGTTGCTTAGTAAATGATTGTGTTACGAGGTATGTATGAAAATAACTGATCATCATCATCATCTCCCCTGCCTTATCCTACTCCCGTAGGGTCGGCGCACCGGGTTTTCGTCCTCCAAAGCATTCTATCATCCGTCAT
>NW_013526359.1:378541-596732 GCF_000836215.1 Papilio polytes
TAGCAATCTCATTCCAACATTCATTAACCGATTTACTACACATATCAACATCCATCTCAATCATTTTATCTACCACTCTCTCTCGAAACTTGCGTTTCAAATAAAAGCTGAGAGGACTGTGTAAAGCAATACGTCTATTTCTCACAATTTTCTCATTCCATTTGCTCTAAAAGTTTGTCAGAAGTTACACCGTGTACCTTTCTCGTGAAGGACAACTCATAAACAATTGATATTGTTTGTTCAGTTAAAGTTTACTTCTCAACGAATTTATATCAATGAATAAATATTTTCCGAGAATAATTGTAATTCAAGATGCGATAATTCGAATTCGGAGATATTTAGTAAAGTAATTTTTCTCAGAGTTAATAAGCTTTTATAAAAAAATGACTAATAAGATTATCGTTTTTTTACATCGCCATTCTTTCTCAATTAGCGAGGTCTACATTTAACAATCTATTGTTTGACCTATGTCATCTAGATGTTGATGATGTTGATGTGAACCTTGATATGTATATCAAGACTGTTTTTTTACCGACTTCCCAAAAGAAGGAGGTACTCAATTAGTCTGTATGTTTTTTTTTTTAAGATTGCATGAAATGCAAAACCCCTGACTGAATGTCCTATTGAATTCATATCTGCGTAAAGAGTTGTCTCCGTCAACGTAAGAGTTAATTAGCTCTTCATTTTCCCGACCCTCCGCTAGCTTTTAACCCGATTTTATCGAGGTCAATTGCCTAAGTGATCTTCAAGTGACACTCTGTTTAAACAATATAATCTTAAAGTTATGAAGCAAATATTATGCATTTAATATATGCTTATTATGATTTAGATCCAATCATATACAAAAATACAAACGAAATGTCATATTCGTGAGGTTCTTAACAGTGGAGTTATCCATTCCAACTTACATTATTACACAATCAATACTTATTTTGCAGCCTATTTATTAAAGTATTTTTAAAAGTGTTTTTTTCTATTTTTAGTTATGTTATAAAGCTTTAATGCAAAAGTTGCTCATAAATGCCGTAGCTTTTAATTTATTTCATTGTAAGTTAGAATGTTGAGAATAAATTTGAAATCTTTACCAAGAGTAGTACCAACAACCTACGCAAAATAATTTCCCTGTGGGACCATACGGTCAAATGGTTAAACGGTTAGGGTTCTACGCTTCGTAGGAAAACTCGTGTGACGAAAACCTTTTTACATATGGTAACCATAAAATTCCACTATTTAAGGACTTGTACGTATTAAAAACGGATGGAATATCGGTTTCCTATAAATGCGTAGACAGCAGAATATAGCAGTTATAAAACCGATGTCATCGAAATTTCCATTTCATTTCCCTTATAATCAACTGCTTAAAGCTCGCAAGTTGAAAGCTTTCGACAAATGGCAGTATAATGAAGATGAAGTGTTCAACGGAAGCTCACGAGTATTCCGTAATTTTAAATAAAATGTTGAAGAAGAAAAGTTACTTATGATATTTAAATAATTAAATCCGTATTTAAAACTTTTTAAAATAATGAAATCTATTTAAAACATCACGAACATTATACCTAAACTTACAGTCCTCCCGTAGACATTGTTGAATCCCCCAAATTATTGTCATCCAATAAATCGTACAATCTCTGACTGAATGCCCACACGACTACTGTCCTTTATTAAAATATGTAACGGCGTTCCTTCAATAATCCTAGTCTTCTAATGCTAGTTACACAAAGCAGAACACACTGCATGCTATTCTTAAAATAATAGCATTACAGTTATGTTCTACCTGTCACTTTGCTGTCGTGTGAAAGAGGCATAAGAGTCTATCGTATAGTAACTTGTATGTTCACAACAGCTTTGTTAATTTTGTAACAAATTTGTAACAATCCATATTCAGTAATTTATCTTAGTAAAGATATGTAATTGCGTTTGAAATAGTGACATTTTAATGGCATGCATTAATTACAGATAATATGAAAGTATGTTATTGTGTAAACTGTGTAACAATTTATTTTATTTATTTAAAACTTTCAGATGCATCGTAAAACAAACAATTGTAGTATTGTAGTGCAAATTGTTTTCTTCCCACAATAAATGTGAGAGGAAATTCTGACGAATACATTATTCGAAACTGTACCAAAGTCGACGCTTTACAAGAAGTCAGTTAACGATGTTGAATAAAATAACAGTGCTATTTCAAAGTTTTTCGCAGCGCTTGCACTAAAACTTTGAGATGTATTACATCGCTCACTTCACTTGTTGTTCGTCGAACAAAGGTGGGGAAGTTGCAAAGATTTGTACAGTTATTAGAAAGGTACAACAAAAGTTTTACATACTAAAACTTTGCAAAACATTATAAATGCGAAAGGTTAAAAACATATATCAATTAATGGATATTTATTACTTGGTATCTCCAGAACTGATCTCGCTGAAATTTGACAAAAGAGTAAAATATAGTCTGGAAGAAGACATATGTATTTATCCAAAAATAAAGTAAAAAAAAACCATCTAATATAAAAATTGCTTGTCCAAGCCAAGGCCCACAAAGGGCTGTAGAGCTAAGGAAGAAGAAGAAGAATATTCAAATGTGTAAATATTTTTTATTGCACAAATTTATTTCAAATAAATAGATTAGAATAGAATACAAATTTATACACTTATGTGTAAAGGGGCCAGCTGGAAACCAGCGTAGTAACGGCATGCGCCGTTCCTGCGTTGACTGAGCTTGCCACCTTTTGCTACATTTCTTTTTTTTCTAGCCATAAGGTTTTGTTGTTAGATGTCTTATGTAGTTGTTTTGTGGCAATAAAAATCCTATTTATTTATTTATATGGATTGGTTATTTTATTGATTTTAAACAATCTATGACAAATATATAAGGAACATAATGGCGCATAAACGCTGGGTTTATATACCGTAATCAATTTACAGGCTAAACTGTGGCTATCTTTAAATATCTTCGCTGTAAGGATAGCAAGCGTGTGATTGATGAGAGAACTTATCAAGCAGCACCACTTCAATCTATTACGATCAATTTTCGGAGGGCAACTACTAATTTAACGAAGGGACAGCGTTTCAGATAGTGCGGCTTAAATGCTATCTGTATTACTTTGTCTTGTAAGCCATGATTTATATACAAAAAATATATAGTTCCAACCAAAATAAAAACATCTATTCATCTATACTATTATTATAAAGGAAAGATTTGTATTTTTGTATGTATTGAAATAAAGCAAAAACTACTGGAACAATTACAAAAATTTTCTCACCGTTAACAAGCTACTTTATGAGTGAGTAACATAGATTACATTTTTTATTTCATGCGGATGAAGTCGCGAGCAACAGCTAGTCTTTAGATAATAAGATATACAGTTCATTGAATATTGTATTTAATATTTTGTTTCTTGTTATTTATTAACTAAAGATAACCTAATTATTTGTGTTAATCATACTAATATTATAAATACGAAAGTTTAGATGGATAGATGGATGGATGTTAGAATTTGTACCCTAAAAGGCTGAACGGATTTCGATAAAATTTCGCACAGACGTAGAGGATAGTCTGGAAGAACACATAAGCTACTCAGTTTTGACTTTTTTAATTCCATGCGGACGGATATTACAAAAGTCAGCAATACGCTCCAGAATACAATGAATTTGGAAACAGAATATGGAAACTTAAACGCGGTTAACAGCATCTTAATATAGGACAAAAACCTAACCTGTCATTTGTACGAATGGCAGAAATTAGGGCTACTGCAGACGTAAAAAATATGATGGAAGCAAACACGATTCTTGATAAGTCCCATTGAATCGTGATTTATGTCAAGTACGTCTGCCACGGACGCCGGCGTTTTATTTCACTCCGCGGTCCACTGGGCGCTAACAGATACGTATTGATTTGTGGTTAATGTAAATACATGATTTACATAAAGGTTTTGCGCAAAATAACAGTATTTAACTGAACAAGTGGCTTCAGCTGCGAACATTCAGAAAATAGCTAGAGAATCAGTAATTCAATCTTAATAATATTTTAAATACGGTATTTAAATGGATGGATGTTTATTACTATTTATCTCCAGTATTGCGGAACGGATCACGCGATCTATATTGACTGAAACACATAAACTACTAAGTTTTTTTTTTTGCAGGCTTAGTCGTGGACAAAAGCTAGTCTTTACACAACAATTTAAAATGCTTAATATATCTACAAGAGTGAATTCTAAATGTTTTAATTTCTGAAGTTGTTGGTATAATTTAAATTAAAATGAAAAAGCGTCTAAAAAAGAGACATTAATAGGTCGCTGTCATGACTACTCCAGACTTTAACAGAACCCTAACTGCGAAGGGTAAGAAACTTTTATTACTGCCGTTAAACTCTTAGCCACGCAATTCCGAATTACTTGAGCTTAGCGTATAATTTGTAGAGCGGATGATAGCGTAATGTTGGTAATGTTTGTAGCCGTCTAATATTTTCAGGATGAGAAAAGAATTTCACTGGAATTAACTATTTAAAAGTGAAATAAAACTTTGTATAGTTCTTGTTAATATTGAAGACCGAAGAAAGTAAACATCTTACTCAATCGAGAAAGCATGGATGGATCGAGGAGTGTAAGAAGGTATATATTACTTGCGATTTTCTTCGAATATGATTAGTAAACACAAATTGTTGTTTTAAATAAAATAGCTAATAAATTTAGTTATTAAAGTTGCAGTTCATTTATTTATAGTTTTATTTCCTATTGAATTAACATACATAACAAAAGCCAACAAGAGATAATGAAAAACAAGATAAAATCAAACAGGATAGGCTCCGACCATACCATTGAAACGTGATTTATATCAAGTGTGGCGCCCGTGTGGACACAAAATGTTTTATTTCATGTTTTTGCGGAACAAACAGATTGATTTCTGTTTAATGATAGAACACGTCCAGTTTAACAGGTTTGCAAACGTATGTTGATTTAAAATGTTCTCATCATGGACCGAACACACCAATATTTGGCATTAAACCAATATTGGTTACTGAACAAGTTTTTATCAGGATTTTATTGAAGAGAAGTATTTCACGAAGATATCTATAATCTTACTATTTTAATGCTAAAGTTAAGATTGGTGAATAGATGAATGTTTGTTGCTAGGTATCTTCAGAACATCATCATCATCATCACCAGCTCACTATATGTCTCCACAGAGGGGATCGGAGCCTAAACTAAGTTACCCAGGCCTTAGTCAACTACGCTGTCCCATTGCGGATTGATTGACTTTACATATATCTTTGAATTTCTTCTCCGATTATACAGGTTGCATCACGATGTTTTCCTTCACCGTAAGAACTTTGGGTAAACTATGTACATATGAAATTCGAAAAATCACATTGGTACATGGCGGGATTCGAATTCAAGACCTGTAGATTAGAACTCAAGTACATAAACCCCTGAGCCACCGAACATAGTCTAGAAGTAGTCATAGTCTGGAAGAACACTTAAGCTACAATGATCTTTTTTTAATTCAGTCCGACATCTATACTTTTCATAAAACAGTTTTTCCTTTACCAATTTTCTTTCAATAGACAGAAAATATAAAGATGATTCCAGTGAAAGAAGTGTTTGCATAAAAACACGGATCTTTCTTACTAAGAGCACTAAAACTTTTAGATGAGTGAGCAAATATCTTTACTCCCTTCAAAATAGAACAGGAAAAATGTAGAAAAAGTCCTACAGTAAAGTACTTTATTTACCTTATTACGTTAATAAGCCTCAAAACTACTAAAAATAATTGACCGACTGAAAACTCATTATTTTTTAAAAAAAAAGAAAAATAACTCTGCTTCATAAAGTTTCGCCAACGAAAGTAATAATTAATTATTTTCGTTTAATAGACGCGATTGAATGAAACGGGGTTTATTTTTGTTACCAAATCCACAGTGAAATCAAATAAAAACATGGCTAAATTTGACTTTAAATTTTTTGGTGCTTGATTCGTAGTATAAATTGAAAATGCTTTACACCCGTTTATTTTTGTGAAATATGTAGCAAAAGCAAAGTTAGCAAAGATTTGGTTTTTTAATTTTTTATGGTTTTACTAGCTAATGCCCGCGAATTCTTTCGCGTAGAATTAAAAAAAAAACAAAAATGACTAGCCTATGTGTTCTTCGAGACTATCATCTACAACTATGCCAAAATTCATTGATATCCGTTCAGCAGTTTATGCTACAAACTCTAAGAAACATCCATTCATCTAAACTTTCGCATTTATAATATTAGTAAGATAATTGCTTTAGTCAACCTCAGGTTATCTCTACTAATTTTACAAAAAAGTAAATTTGATTGTTTTTATTGTATTCTATTGTAACTGGACGAAAAAAAACCGACACCATTAGAAAGCTACAAAACATGATATAGGCTATATTTTTATTACTAGTTTTTTTTTCAGCCAGTAGAAAATAATTTTGTTTGACACAAGAGCAGGTTCATACTAAATGCAAAGCTCTGGTATTTAAGAGGTTGGAGTAAACTTTCAACAGGATCGCATACCTACATTAAAGTAGGAAAAGATTGCATCGCTTTACTATTAGCTTGAAGTCGCCGTTTATTTTTAGACCTTAACACGATCAGAATTGGGTTTAAATTTATAGGTTGAATTCTGTCTTACACAATTTGCAATCATTTTATATCACGTGTACAAGTAACCTTGTTCGTTATAAAAATTCGGCGCAAGCAACGTTTTGGTACAATTTTTACACGAGTATATTTGTGTTCCCCACGGACAGCGTTCCACGTACATTATGCAAATTGAGAAAACGTCTGATAAAAATAAGTTATTTTCATGTACTATTTTTTTGGTATTGCAAGAAATCGAATACAAAAAAGGATAGACGTTTGAATAAAAAAAAAACAATTATTATTATAATGTGCTTTCAGCTTTTTAACTTTGTGCTTATTTCAGTTAATTCAATAAAAGATTTTTACAAATATATTTAATAATTTCATTTGCAGAATAATATTTCAACAATCCTGTGTATAAATTTGACTTGATAATTAAATATAATGTACTCAATATTGTTAAATAAACTAATTTGCATATAATTAATATTGAACCTTGTTCGTATCCAATGCCTCGTACTAAAACTATCAATTTTAGGTACAACTTACGTAACCACTAACTTAATTGGAAAACAATATATTCTGTTTAGTTATAGACATAAATGATAAGCAATTGGTATACAACATTGATAGTTTAATCTGATACATACATTTTTTTTATATAACATAAGGTGGCAAACGAGCAAACGGCCACTTGAATCCGCCAAAATGGCGAAGCGACCGCTGCCCATAGACATCCGCAATTGCAGATGCATTGCCTACCCTTATACGACGGAGGAGGAGACGCACATAAAGAGGATATTTCCCCTTCCTATGCATCTCCTCCACCGTCAAATCCACTTCCCCTTCCCATCCTCTCCTTATAAGAAAAGGGTGATAAAGAGAAAGGGACTAAAATTAGGCCTCCGGCACCACACTCATCAGACGAAACACGGAATTGCTTCCATTTCACGCCTGTCTTCTGTGTGGTCGTGGTATTAGACCGGGCGTGCCGACCCATTCGTGCTAAGATGTTTAAGCGGGCACTACCACTGGTAAATCTTTTAAAGATATGCTTTATGGCGCTTGCAATAAAGATGCAAATACTTTGAAAAATATAGTCAAACCTAGACTCGACCTCAATAAGTATCGCTCGATATTTATTTGATCTCTCTATGAATGTATCGTGCATTTAACACGTTCATAAAATATATGAGATAAGTATTTAATATCTAAAAGTGTGTAAGTAATGTTCCATCCCTTGGGGATGCGAAGTGTTCACGTTTAGAAGATATGGCCAACACATCAACAGTGATTAATATTGATGGATGCTTTATATAAATTTTATGTGTGATTACACAAATTAATTCAAAGAAAAATTCTGGTTAATAAATTACTTAACAATTTCTGTCTCTTTGTCATTTTTTGTTAAATCTCTGAAATGAAAATGGAATTCAAAAGTCTAATTAGAAAAAGGGATCCCGAAACTTATAATATCATTTCTTGTTACATCAATTTTACTATATTATCTCCTTACTGCATTTCTAAACTTTTAAGTTTAAATTATCATTCTTTGATTTCAATAAAAAAAAAACACCCTATGTAAATAGTCAATCTCAAATTATCAGGTGAAGAAATTTAGGTTGACATTGTTTGTCAATGAAATTGTTATTTGCTCAAGATATCTCAGATCTTAGCCGTATTGAGATGTCCTCAAGAATTTCAGAATTCAAACGAAATTCCGTATGCATGAGGTTAAAGGTTGACTCGGAATAGAAACGATGGTATACTTTCTAGTATATTTTCTAAACACGACTTCTTTTCATTTGATTCTTTCAAGCAAACGTTAACTAGACTTTTAGAAGTGGTATTAATGTGGCTTCATATTTCTTTTAAAACGGGGAAATGGCGTCATATTATTTAAAACTAGAAGCTTATTCAAAATAAAGTGTATATTCTTTTGTTTTTTTAACAAGTTTTTCATTAATTAAGGGAATAAAAGGAATACGTTTTAGATCATTTTATTAAACTAGACAAAAAGGCATTCCAAATTGTAGCTTGTATAATACGCTAAATTTGATATTCATGGATAAAAAAATAAATATCTTTTATATCCCTACATTCTTTATTTAAACATATGAGTAGAATTGACACATATCACAAGTTTTTAAACATATCGCTTTATTCAAGTTCAATTCGACTCTAGCTATAACCATCACCGTACACGACTCTCATAAATTATAAAGGTTCAGTGATAAATAAAAAGTCTCTCCTAAATTAAAAAAAGTTTCATTTGTTAGTAGGCGAGGCCGCAACTAATTGGAACTCATAAATCGAAGTTAGAAGTTAAAATGTTCTAACTGCGGATACAAGTGTTAACTTTATGTTACAAATTCTAATGTTCACAGCGAACTAAAAATAGTAACAAGCAATTGTTTGCGGGCTTGACAACTTTTTGACAATTCTTGATGCTAATTACAACTATGCAATTTTGAGCTTGTACTTTAAAAATGTTTCATAGTGCTCATATGGCCGGTTTCCAAGCTACTTTTAACTATTCTTTAAAATTTTGGTTAGATAACTTTATGTAATGCTTTTCTCAACTAACTTGAGTTTTACTCCTTTGAAACATACGTCAACCTAACATTAAAGAATCGCTAGTTAATGTTAAAATAATCTTCAGAAATCTAGCAATAGTTGCCTTAAACAGAGAGATCAAATAAGAATTTTAGTAATTTCGTCTATGTTATAATAGATTAGTCGGTACGATTTTTAATATGTATGATCAGACTTATTCTTCAAATAAATTACCAGTAAATTGCGTAAAAGCAGGCACCAATTTGAAAGCTTTGTTAAAACAATTTATTCTATGACACACTATGTTTCGGACAGGAATTCGTGATCAAGCATAAAACAATATTGATTTACAGCATTCAACAATGTAAGCAACAACAAAATTCAATTACTTCTATTTACGTTACTTGTAATAAACACATTTAATAAATACTAATGTTTGTATTAACCAGAGGAATAAAACATTCCTGGTCATATTTTCCATCATCTTTATATACCTTTCCTATTTCTCCTACTTAAAAAGCATTCTCTTCGTTATTTTTCGCTAGTAAATTAAAAATCCCTGTTAATTTTATTAGTTGTTAGTCTTTACTATATCAATACGTGAACGCTCTCATAAAATGTAACTAGCTTTCGCCCGCGACTCAGTCCGCGTGGAATTAAAAATACAAAAGTAGCCTATATGTTCTTCCAGACTAACCTCTACGTCTATGCCTAAATTTCATCGAAATCCGTTAAGCTGTTTAGGCTATAAATTCTAACAAACGTCCAACCATCCATCCATCTTAACTTTCTCATTTATAATATTAATAATGGGCATTTAAATGACAGCGATATAAGGAAAAATGATTGTCGAACAATTGGAGCATGAGAAAATAAGACTACGGTTGTCCTGGTAGAGAATTCACTGATATAGACGTCACGGAAAATATCAAGTGACGTCCATTAGCAGGCGTCAGTGAGGAGGGTCCGTAACACGACACACTCCGCTGTCCGGTTTGTGGGGCAATGTTTTTTGTTTATCAACCACACATAGAAATTGGATTAAGCTGTACTTAACGTTGAATCAAATTACTGATGCTAAATTTTGCCGAATCGCCCTCAAATGTAAATAAGTGCGTTAGGTTACGTAACTATTTTTCTTCTAAAAAGTTTGCATTGCCTGAAACATGTACATAAGTTTTTATTATTTTTATATCTTAAGAAATAGATTCGAAATTAAACCTCAAATGTAAATTAAGTACAAAATCAGTTTACAAATACCTTAAATAAAATAACATTGTCTCCACTTTTATTTATACATAGAACATTTTTCTGGCTCGGATACTATAATGGAAAGCACTTGAATGATGACGAAGGAAAATTGCGGTCACGTCAAAACGGCACAAGGTCACTGTTAAAGTGTCTCCCACGTTTGTTTTCTACCTACGAAAAAACCTAAATATATGTGTTAATCTGATTTATACACTTCATGTTAACATAATCTCAAGGGATTACAGCCCAAGAGTAAATCGAGTAAGCGAGACAATTTGTCGGCTGTACTTAATCCTTGTTGACATGTGATTAACATAACCGCGAACAAAATATCCATATTATTTGGTGAATGTAAACATTAAAAGTTTAATTTTAGTCACCTGGTGCTAAAATACAACTACCCATGTAAAATAAAAAATGTTAACACGTTAATTACATTTATTTAACAGAAGAGAAGATAAGCAAAAAAGAACCATTTTTCTATCTCTTCCTATGTCTAAAATTAGATCTCGTTAGTAGCAAAGGACTATAGAACTGCATTTATTAAAAATACAACTACAAAATATAACACCTGGTTTTTCACCGCTTCGTAAGTCTTACAAAATGGCAGCTTCATTTAAAACGACACGATAACGCGTGTAACTCTGAATGATTTATTTTAAATCTTTTTAACAAGTCAGAAGCGGAGAGAAACGATGAAGGGAGATTGAAGATAAGTATGATAGAAGTCTTAAGATAGAGATCCGGGCGAAGAATTACATTTGGGATTTGCTTCGTATCATTTTATCTAACTGGGACGGACTTTTTGTGACCTTGTTTCGATTTATTACTTTATAATTTTTTTTAATGTTTTCTTTTGTATTACATAAGCTTGTCTACTTTAGACAACAAATTTAGATTTCGTGAAGGCCTTGTTTATACACCTTTGCCTTGTCCTGTTTTACTTTTAACATTTGTAGGAAACGCTATTGTCTTCAGTCTTCACATAACTGTATATGAAAACTTATTTTTAAACTTATTGCTTATTTAATCTCCAAGTTTTTGTGCACATTTTGTTTTGTGTTAAAGTATTTACACAAAAAATTTTTCATTACCCTAAAACAGAACTCGTGATAGGTGTTTTAAAGCGAAAATCGTTGACCTCAATTGCGGTGAGACGTATTTGAACTTAGTTTCAGAGGGATTATTTACGGTCAACTTGGTTTGAGTTGAATTTAACCGGCAAATTTCCGTTAATATTACTCATATGATCTTTCGAACATAAGCCAGTAGATTATAATATGCTGTTAGATTATCGTTACGTGTTTACGGTACAATTGTTCTCATTTAACATGCATTTAGTAATTAATTTCCTTAACTAAGCCATGTACTCTATTATTAATTAGGTTAGAGTGCGGATTAAGGAAAGAAAATGTAGTCAAAAAAAATCTGCCCCGGTGGGAATGACGCTGTTATCAATTGGTTTTGTAAGAAAAAATGTAACATTCGTGGACAAAAAAAATGGCACCAAAAAAAATGAAACATATCCTGTGGTACTTTTTCGACAATAACTGATAAACGCTAGGAAGCTGTAATATTTAGTTTGTTTTGTGCTCATTGGGTCAAATAATTTAGTCGAACTATATGTATGAAAGTTGTAGATAAAATTAGATGTTACAAATGTCAAGATCACGTAATGACAGTCATCACTGTCAATGAGAAACTATAGCATACGAAGTAAAGGTATTAACTTGGTTTGATTTTATAAAATTGGACGATATTCCGATCTTTTTAAGTAATTAACTTTAAATTTAAAAAGCATTTTCCATACTTAACGTCTAGATAAAACATTGCAGCGAATTTCTCGCAGGCGATAAATCACAAACGCTTTAATTTGCCGCCAATTGTCTTTTGTAACCTTTTAAGAGTCATCCATAAATCAATACGGAATTTTACTTCGGACTGGAATATTTTTAATTTAGCTTTCCTTGTCCGTTCGTGAGCGGAGTATAGAATTCGCAATGTGGATCTTACTTGCATCGACCACAATTTAATATCGAGTCAGTTGGTAAATAAATATTTTATTTAAACATGTTCTATCATATTAAAGTATTTGTAAAAAAACCTTTTATTTATAAAAAATTCGTACTTTACATTAATTATTATAAATTAAAACATTTAAATGAACTATTACTATACTATACTAATATTATAAATGCAAAAGTTTAGATAGATGGATGATTGTTAGAGTTTGTAGCCTAAACGGCTGACCGGATTTAGATGAAATTTGGTATAGATGTAGAGGATAGTCTGGAAGAACATATAGGCTACTCATTTTTGTTTTTTTTTTTTTTTATTTGACGCTTATAGAGTCGCAGGCGAAAACTAGTAAATTATAAACATAAGTTAAATATGGTATTTTCATCCAAAATTGTTATTAAATTCAAATATTTTAGAATCCGGGTTTTCGCGTTACCAATGAACGATAAAAAGGCAAATTTAAAGTATCGCACATTAACACGGCCCACAAACTCCGATATTAAAACATATTTAAGTGTTCTCGTACGTGTGTAAGTTCAAAAGATAATGGCCGGGTCGGTTACAAACGAGCAGTTTAATTTTGGGCCCGGCGTTGGGGGGTGTGAGTGAATTATAACCCGGTGGGCCATATACCACTCGTAAAACGTAAGCCTACATCTTTAAAGAATAAATTAGGGGACAGTATAAGAACTAGCGAACCCAGTAATTAAAGTCACAAATAAAAATGCTCATTGCTAGTCTCGTAGTCCAGCTTATATCGAATAAAAAAAATTACTATAATAAAAATACAAATAATTGAATAACAATAACGAGCTTGGAATGTAATTGATGTGCACCACTACCACACAGAAGACAGGCGTCAAGTTGAAACAATTCCGCGTTTTGTCTGATGAGTGTGGTTCCGGAGGTCTAATCTTAGTCCCTTTCCCTTCGCAACATTTTCCTATACGGAAAGGATGGGCAGGAAAAGGGGATTTGACAGTGGATAAATCACATAGGAAGGGGAAATATCCTCTTTATGTGCGTGTCCTTCTCCGTGGCTTAAACAATTAGCAACGCATTATTTAGCAACGCATCTGCAATTGCCGATGTATATGAGCAGCGATCGCTTCGCTTTCTCGGCGAATTCAGTTGGCTGCTCGCTCGTTTGCCACCTTATGATATAAAATGTAAAGGTAAGTAGATATATTGTTATATGGCGCGCGTGGCCCTTTATAGACACAGTAAATCCCCAGCTATCGACTGCCGCGTCCTACCAATAAAATGCCATGTATCATTTTGTTTTCGTCGCTTCGTACACGTCTCTCGAATACGTAAAATATTGGGTAAATATTACCAGAAATACAAATATAACGAAGCTACGATGTATGAACTTTTGGTAGTGTTTAATGTAAAATTAAGCTGGGCACTGAACGATGTTACGACGTGTAACATAGAGTGGCTCGTTGCTCTCCTGTTTCCCCGTAACACTAATTACAGACTGCATGAGTGCTCGCCGTATAATATTAGTGAAATATTATTTTAATTGGTTCCACATTTAATTCTGGTTGTCAAAAAATGTTGTAAAAATAATTGAATTGATTGATTGATGATATATTTTATATGATCAGCGATTAAATTATAAATTTAACGAATGTTTCTGGAATTATTAATAACGTCAGAAATCATGTAAGCTTCTTATGTCATTATACAAAAAACCAGAGCTTTATATTCCGTACACGGAATTACTTTGTTAAATTTCTGTGGCCCTTTGCTGAAGTTAATATTTTATTTCGTCGTTTAGTGATCTGTTGTGAAATAAAGCAATTTTTTCCAGAGGCCATTTTCACGATATTGCTTTTTTAATCTGATGCCCAACTTTCGTAATATCTTTGTCCGTTTACTTTTTATTTAATCAAACATCAGTTATTCCTTTAACATAACATAAGGCGAATTTTGTTGAATTCAAGTTTTATTTATTAACTAGCTGTTCCCATGCGACTTCATCCGCAAAAAAATATGGAAATTCTAATTTTATTGTTTACTCGTACATGTGTAAAATTATCAATTGCAAATGTCAAAATGATATGACATGTTGACAAACCACGGCAATCTTGCTTCCTTGATGTTGGCAGCTTGTATTTTATAGTTCCTTTGCCACATGAAGGTTTTTTTCCAATTTATTAATCCCCCAAGTTTTATAGCGTAAAAAATATAGCCTCAAACGTGTTGTACATGTAGGGCTGTTTATTAAAGGAGGAATTATTCAAAAATATGCTGTGATTGCTGACATCCTACGCCACAAAGTAGTGCGTGTTTACACTTTGTTATATTAGTAAAGATAATACGTGAATTTTGCATTAAAATATGCAGTAAAGCAGAAAATAGAAAGAAAGAAACGGTTTATTCGAATTGGAATGTACATAAATAAAGTCCAATACAGACAAGAATAAGTTTAAATTGTTGATTTATTACTATTTGTCAACAAAGGAACAGGAGTTTGTAAATTTTCCATACACTGTCGTAAAGGAAATTCGCGAATTGTCAACCAAAAGAGCAAAGGGATACGTGGAAGCGGCCAATTTGCGGGTCTCGATACTTCCGTCACTAAATTGCCTCAGGCCTAACAATACAGTAAATAGTACGGTAACAATACTGAACTTTGTGAAATCGAAATTTCGGGAACAATTCAATTGCAATCTGCGCTAAAGGTTCGCCCAATTACTTTGCATTCAAATGAGCACTGACATCTCTGAAATATAAAATAGCTTACAATTATCTATGCTGTCACAATTTGGACAGTGTATGAGTACTACTGCACTTTACGGTTTTTGACATTGTAAATTTAATTTTAAATGAAACAAATGTAGTTATATCTAGACTAAAATAAACTTTTTTTATACTCATATAACTTAAACGACTGTCTATCTCTATGTTTTAAACTAGCTGTTTCTCGCTACTCTATCCGCGTTTAAAAAAATTAATAAAAAATATAGGCTATGTTACTCACAGATGAATTACCATGCTAATTGTAAAAGAATTTTTAAAATCGAACCAGTAGTTTTAACGTGAATCGAAAACTTACAAAAATGGAAATATTTCCTCTTTACAATATTGTAGTAATCATACTTCATTCTAATATTGTAAATGGAAAAGTTGAGAGGGATGGATGTCTGTTTGTTTGAGTTTGTAGCTTAAACAGCTAAACGTATCTCTATAATGTTGGGCATAGACGTAGAGAGATAATCTGGAAGAACACATAGGTTACTCACTTTTGTTTTTTAATTCTACGCGGACGGTGTTGCGGGCGAAAACTGGTATAATATATATGCATTACTATATTATAGTATAGAAGTAAAGATAAAATTAAATGTCTTGTTGAAATGATGGTACACATAATCCCATTGCTTAAAAAGTAGGAATGAAAATATGAAATGTTTACAGTATTCTTTACCGCTTAAAAGACCTTAAAAGTTAAAGACATTCCGCGCGGTAAGATGGATGAGTGCTTCTGTAGCTTTTGTACTAAAGCGTGTACGTTCCATGATAGCGAACTAGCCGAGCGAAGACGGTAATAATTCAACGTTTTAAGTGGTGTTGCTTTTAAAGTCGCATCGTTATATGAAAACTTTAACCTTGGAAACCAATAACAAGTTATATGAAAAATTCAAAACAAAATTGTTGTTTTCAAAAATACTTTAAATAAAAAAACCGAGCGAAATACGATGGCTAAGATATGTAAAACGTATTGGTGTGACCCTAGTAAAAGGCGAGGGATTAATAACGAAAAACGTTAAAAATTTCCCTAAAATATTTAATTGTACGCTGTAGCGTTCGTGTACGAAACACTAAAATTGTTGCAAAAATTAAGCACATATTTACGACGATCAAATAAAAACAGGGATCTGTAAATTATTATTTTTTCGCCATCAGAATTACACATACAAAAATACTAAAACGTTACTTAAGACTATAAATGTGTAAAATAATAAGTAAATTCAAATTTAGTAATGACCATTTATTACAAATTGATTTGATAAAAAAACTAACCGATAGAGTAACTCTTTTTGTTCTCGGCTCAATATTATAGTTACTTTCTAAAATTAATTTCTTCTGTTATTTCACAAGATTAACATTGTTCATATTTTAATATAATGCGATAAATTAAATTCTAAATAAAATAATTCGAATGTTGATTTTGACATAAGTTACGCAACCGCATCATATAAAAAATGCATTTATGGCCCAGAACTACTCCGAAAAAAGGCCATTTTTAAAGTAGCAATTAGTATAAAAAAATGTTTATATTTCACTATAAAGTATTGTTATTTTTAGATCTGTTTATTGTATTCAAAACAATCTGCGCGCACGCGTTCGAAATAAAACTAAAAAGAGGGTAATAAAAAAATTAAACCTCACCTGAACCGTTTCAAAAATCGCCAGGTACATTTTACAAATATCACTGAAACTTTACAAGTGAATATCTATGTTCAGAATTCATACACTTAAACGGAGAAAGTTAGGACATTCGTAGCTTTGACGCGGGTAGGCGAAAGTTATATTGCACGAAGGAGCGTGCGGACATAACCCCGTACCGACAGAGTAATGGCGCGCGAGGGACTAAGGGGAGGAAGGGGAGGGGAGCTTGGTACGCATGCGCGGTGCTCGCCGCGCCCGGAGTCGCTTGACGTCACCCGGAGGCCGATTCACGGACCCCGGCCTCAACATACTCGCCTCGTTCCAAACGCCTATATCAATCTCCTTTAGGGTCCTTATAAATCTTAACATTAACGGCTCACTGCGATACGTTAATCAACTTTTTTATCTATTACATAGAATACAGCATACATTCTTGTTTTAGCTTTTAATAAATATATCTAGATGCTACCTAGATACTACGCAGTAACTGTGTAAATATACAACCGAAAGAATCCTTACAAGTCTTTTCGGCATTCCATTGAATTATATTATAAACATTACATTAAAATCAGAAAGAAAATTTCTATTTAAATTAAAATTAAACAGTATAAACATGTTTTTAAAATTTGTAATGGACGTATTCCTTACTACTGAATTTCTAGAACAATAGTCGGGTAGTCTAAGAATGTGACTTTCACAATTTTCAATCCAGTCACGATGCATTAGTTCAACGTAGTGTATAAAATTCACAGTTCCCTCGCCTTCTAGAAATGACTCCGATAACAAACGATTGCAGGCCCGTCTCACTCGTGCGGCCAATCTCTTTGTATCCCCGACATCTGACAATCGTCGAGATTACAGTGTCTCTGAAAAAATCACAAGCGAACGTGCGTGTACCGATTTCGTTTTGTCAAATGCGTAACTGTATTTTCGGGAGTAAAGGAAGTTTATCTAATCTTGGGATACAATTTTATTAGTCAAATTCGTACATAATCCAAATAGTAAACGAGTAAATGGAATTCAAAACAAGTTGTTTTGTGGGATTTTAATATTTGGCATTCACAAAATTTGCATTTAGCGATCTTGTGTTGCCGTTGCCCATGGGCGTCGAATCAATTAGCATTTAACGTTTGCGGATATTCTATTCTCCATAAAAAAAAAAAAAACAAAGAAGTCTGTCTGCTACTGACGTTTCTTAATGAGGACTTTCTTTTATGTTTGCATTATTTCATAGGTAATTGATTATTATTTGCTACGAAAAATGTTGTAATAGATCATTTTTACATTTTCAAGGAACCATAGAATGTCCAAATATGCGATAAGTATCTTAAAGTTGCTGCAACACATTGTGTCACTTCACTTTACGGACTATCAACAAAACTTAAAGCCTCACTGAATTCTGAAATGTTTTTCGCAAACACCGTAAAGTAAATTCCGGTAAGTGAAAATACGAACAGATAAAACCTCTCCTGGTTTTATTTTCAATTTCCAAAAGTATTTGTTATTGTAACACTTTTCTACTATACATCAGTATAGTGTATCTATTTAAAACAGAAAACTTTTTTAGCGATTTTCTTACAAAATGTTTTCATTAAGTAACATACTTAGTTAATAAAAAAAATAGATAAAGATTTCTTTAGATTTCTTTAGAATCAACCTATTTCGTCTATTGTTTTAATTTTATTGAAATAGAAAGCAAATTGCATACGTTTTTCTCTCTCTACAAATTATATTAATATTTTCTATACATTTGTATCTATACAATAACTTTTGTACTATCTCATTGTTTTCATAAAATACATTACATTACGTAACTTTACCCTGTAAACTGATAATAACGCTATTTATATTCAAATTGCAATTTATTGTGCCACGTGCGAACAAACGCCAGAGTTTTTCAACATTACATGAAATGAAACGTCGCATACATGTTGTATTTACACGCGGTAATACAAACAGATAAATTGGAACACAGGTAAAATATCCAGTCAAAGAATGAAATTTGCTTCCCACTTGGATCGAATATCGTTCAGCAAACTGTCACGATAAGAGCTATGATTAACTCGACATAGTTTTTGAGTATCAAATGGGTCGGAAATAAATGTCTTAAACTGTACAAATAACGGTACGATATTATTACTTTTTTATTTGTTTAAATTCATTTCATAAAACCGCTCTATTCATAATTTTTATTCACATTTGCATGCCTGCCGTATCATTATGAATAGAATAAAAGATAGAAATGAATAAAAGGCATACTTTTTACGAGCTTCGTCAACTTTACAATGTAGAATACATTTTACTTTATTGTATTCATCTATTTTTAATATGCATTTGTAAATGCACATAAAAACTTCAGTCACAGCGAAAAAAAGTACAGACAAAATTAAATTACGTCTGCCACCGATAGGATTCAACCTGACGCTAGAAATTACCTCGCGATCTGTCGAACACAATCTGGTTATAGATAATTCATTAAACAACAATCTTTAGTAGAGAAATTAAACTAGAAAACCTGCCCTAGATGGCGCTGATGTCTAGTATAATTTATGTTTTTGATTTATGTAATAATTGTTATTTTATTCTAAACTATTAGCTTTCGCGCGCGATTCCGTTCGCGCTGAAAAAAAACTAAGTAAGTAGCCTATGCCTTCCAGACTGTGTTCTACATCTGTGACAAATTTAATCGAGATTTTTTAGCAGTTAGAGCTATCAACTCTAACAAACATCCATCATACTTTTCATATTAATATTATGTGTAAATGCGAAAGTTTAGATAGATGGATGGATGAATGTTTGTTAGAGTTTGTAGCCATAACTTCTGGACGAATATATTTGTAATTTGGTATAGATGTAGAGAACTGGAAAAACACATAGGCTGCTTTTTTTTTAATTCCACGCAAATTGAGTCGCGGGCGTAAGCTAGTATAATATAACAGCAATCCAGATTTACTTTTAATATCAATATTTGAATTTCTGCAAATAATAGAGCACTATAAATAATCAGTAGGTAACATTTCTAAGTGCTCTTAGACGTCGACAATAATAAATTGAACAGTTGCATTCCATAATGACAGAGCTATCCAGCTGGTTTTATTGTTAACTGAATGGGTCAACTCGAGCGAGGAATTACTAAGACATAGTTCAAAGTAAACGTACTTCTAGAGCTTTACTGAAACACGTAAATGCATTGAACGCATTTTGAACTCCACCATACAAATATACATCTTACTTTATTATATTTAAATGCATATTTTAGTCCCTTTTCCTTTTCACTCTGTTCTTAAGAGGAAAGGATGGGAAGGAAAAGTGGATTTGACGGTGGAGGAGACGCATAGAAAGGGGAAATGTCCTCTTTATGTGCGTCTCCTCCTCCGTCAATTAAGGGAAGGTAACGCATTTGCAATTGCGGTTGTTTATGGGCAGCGGTCGCTTGCCATTTCGGTGGATTCCACCGATTTGCCACCTTATATTATAAAAAAAAAATATATATTAAAATTGAATCCATGATATCAATTAAACGGATATATTTACCTTTTTTTAATACACACTGTCGCAATATTAACAATACTATCATCATCATCATCACCAGCTCACTTTATGTCCCCACTGAAGCGCTCGGAGCCTACCCCAACTCAGGGATGACTAGGCCATAGCCAAACCACGCTGGCCCACTGCTGGTTGATTGACTTCACACATATCTTTGAATTTCTTCACCGATATGTGCAGGTTGCATCACAGTTTTCCTTCACCGTAAGAACGTCGGCTAAAAATCACATTGGTAAATAGCGGGATTCGAACCCAAGGCCTGTAGATAACAAGTCAAGTGCTTTAACCACTGAGCCACGGGCGCTCTAAAATAATATAAATAATTTAATTCAACGCTTCAACTCGGTACGCTAACATCTAAAGTATGTCGACTTGGAGAATAAAATATTCGTAACAAATAAGCGTGCAGTATTCGTGTTGTATAAAGTGATCCGTTTGTACGGCCTCTGATACCTCATGCGAGAAATTGTTTATTGAAACTTCGTGAATTCGTTTTTATAGGCTTATTTAACTGTATTCTATTCGTTTACTGTAAATCGATTAATAATCGAGTTATTTTATCGTTTATCCTTAGTTTCATTGCTTTTTTATAAGAAATCCTAACAAAACTGTAATAAAACACGATCACAATTATTTAAGGAATATTATTCTTCATTTACAATACACAAAAAAAGGCAAATGATCATCGAATTTTTGCGTACAAGTGAACGAGAGACTTGATTAAATTTTCATGAACGAAAACTTCCCTACAGGAACATATTTACACGTTTAGCCCTTTGCGTCATTTATATGTGAGCCGTTTTATGCCGTTAGATTTACCGACCTGAATATGAAACTACTTCAGTACTTTGTTGTTAAAGTATAGTAACTTTTAGTTATATGAAAACAAGCTGTATTATGCAATGATAAACATGTGATTTAAAAGAACGACATGAGAAACCATACAAATAAACCTGTGGTCATATGCCATCTAGAGTTTTTTATGTAAGATTTTTAATTCAAGATAATTATTTCATCTTTCGAATCTTGCATTGTTAAAAAATGCAAGTGTAACAAAGTAATTAAATCATGCTGCCAATTAGTAGAAAAGGCTCTTTAATTAATTACTAACTTTGTGGACATTGTATCACAATAGATTGTAGAACTCTTGTTTGTACATTTAAGAGAAAATTGCACGTAACCTCTCGTAACGTTTGATTTATACTCTTTCTATGAACGTTAATTTAAGTGACAGCCGCTAAATTAGATATGTAATGTGTTTGTTTTCAAGCAGATTTATTCTACAGATTATGTTAACATACCTTACTATTACCAATTAAGTACAAATTAATTTATAGCCGTGTCATTCATCACTGAATTTACATTAATGTGACTACAAGAGATATACAGTGACATGTGAACTACGAGTACTACAATAAAGCATTTTATTTGTTTACTAGCTGTTGCCTCCGACTTCGCCCACGCAATATTAAGATAAAAAAAAGCTATAATATGCCCGTCTATGTCAGCTACCCTTCAATGAAAGTATGGTCGAAATCGGCCCAGCCGTTTCGGAGTTTTCCCGGAACAAACGCGATTTGCGGACAGACAGACAATTTTTTTAAATGCGATTTTCGTTATCAGCAACGTAAATACATTATCTTCTCGAAATCTGGAATTTTTCTTTTGATATTACTAACAGACACTCTAATTTCATTACATGTATAGATACATAATGTTTTTAAATTATTTTATTAATGCTACTTAACTATACGGAAATTACAATAGTAATAAAAATTTGATTATACTTTGATGTGAATTAAAATGTTTAAAATTTGCGTCATTCGGATATCATTGTTTGACATGTTCAATTCCAGTACATTTTCGGAAGTAGCCTTTTCTGCTTTTAACGTATCAGTATTTACTTTATTTAAACCGAATAAAATACGAACTGCAGAATATTTAACATTCGCGATACGTAGAAATAACAAATGATGTTCACATTTTCGAGCATTCGTGCGAGGGTTGATTAAATTTGCACAAACGAAACTTCTCCACGTATTTACGTTTATTAACTTTTCCATTGTTTATGTTACTAAGGACTTTGTAATGCTCTTCAAATTCATAAACATACGAGAATTGCTGATTTTTATCTGAACATTTTCTTCGCCCATTTTATAAGTAATATTTTTTTTATTAATGTCACAAGTTGTTTTCAATAGTTATATCGTAATATCTACAACAAACATAACTTCACGCCCGTGACTAGAGGGGTAAGGAGATATTATAGGGAGGAAAAAGAGGTTCAGGCACATTTCTCTAGCCTCCTTCACATTCATACTTGTTGATATGCTAATCTTTTTGTTTAAATTAAATTTCTTCGGTATAATATTTCTTGTTGTGATTAATTAGTATTTGAAAAACTAGATTGAAAGCTATACGCTCTAATAGGCAATAAGCTCAGGGGCACTCTTCAAGTAAAGTGGCCGACTCATTTATACGTTTTTCAAAGAACTTAATATGAAAAAATGAGATAGATTTTTTATGGTAATGGTCGTTTTTAAATATTTTATCATCTATTTTTTTTCTATCATGAGTTGGCAAACGAGCAAGCGGCCACCTGAATCTACCAAAATGGCAAAGCGAGCGCTGCCCATAGACATTCGCAATAGCGGATGTGTTGCCTACCCTTAATCAACGGAGGAGGAGACGCACATAAAGAGGACATTTCCCCTTACTATGCGTCTCCTCCAGCGTCAAATCAACATTCCCTTATCATCATTTTATTGTAAGAGAAGGAAAAGGGACCAAAGTTGGACCTTCGGAACCACACTCATCCGACGAAACGCGAAATTGCTTCTACTTTACGCCTGCCTTCTGTTTGGTCGGGGTATTGCACCGGGCGAACCGACCCACTCGTGTGGAGATGTTAAAGCGGGCTCTACCACTGTTATTTGCAAGTAGTAGTAAGCAATACATTTTTAAATTGATAATTGTTATTGATCATATGTTAAAATAGTGTTTTTATTGTAAATCCTAGTTTATTCTAAATTATTTATTTCATTATGAGCGGTTATTTTTTTATAAATTATAAAATATAAGAGGATCTTGTAAATCCAAGTGTCTCGTTTAACTATGTCAGTTGTATTGTCTCAATGAAATTGAAATGGAGCTACGCTATTGCTCGGACCTGTTCAAACGTCTGTGGCTCTTTAATGCCGCTTAAGCTGATTGCATTGGATATTGTACTGATGTAATATTACACAACCAATACCGTTAAAGGAATCTGTTTGAATTTTCAAATAATCATAAATTGAAAGTTATGTCCGAAGTGTTAGTTCTTCGCTTTCACATGCTTTAAATTTGGCGAAAAAAGAATATAACCTTGTTTTAATTTGTCCTTAAATGTCTCTGGAACTTTGTTATTTTTTCAGTCTTTTAGGCCAAACGCCTATTTTAATTATGGCTCACAAAGGGATTTGTTTGCATAGTAAAAGTGCAGAATGCTTTGTATAAAACGCTTTGTACATTTTGTACTATTTCTTTGTCATTTTTGTTATACAGTATGATTAAAAATTGAATAAAATTTTAATATTAATATTTTGAGTATATAGCTTAGACTTAAAATCTAGTCTACGCCTAACATTTTATATAACTCCATATTTTATCACAAATAAAATAAATTTTGTCACCATCTTGAAGAAAACTAATATTAAAAGTGCAAGTATCTCGTAAAGATTCCGAATGTCTAATAGAAAACTCATAGCTGTGCCATTCTGCTGAAACTTTAATCAGTTGGATGACCTTTTCAAATAATATATTTCTTTATTTGCGAATAACTTTATTATCTAAGCTTTAGGCTATAAATGAAAAAAGACACATAAATATTTATATCGAGAAAATGACGAGGATTTAATTTTTTTTTACAAATCTTTCCTCTTTATACAGTACAGATAACCGTAAAAAAGGTTAAACTAACAGTCAAAATTCGGCGGTCAAATGTTCAATATTCCCATCCAATAAATCCAATAAAGGAATATTGACAGGGCTAATAAATTCGAAGTATTTTTTAAAAGTTGCAAGTGTGATTAATGTGCCAAAGCTAACGACGTCACTGGCCTGGGCGATGTGCCAATTTTTATCTCGCCCCCACTTACAAGGGCACTCGACTGACTCTCATAACCTGACCTAAAAGGCAAAAACCTTTTTATTCTATCCCTCATGACCACTAATAGAATAGAGCACAGACATATCAAAACAGAAAAAAAAAACAAAAATCCTAATTTCAATAACATTTGTTTTTATACTCGATTCCGAACAACTAATACAGTTTCCTTTTTGTCATATTTTTATAAAGACGCATATAAAACTCTTCTCTCTCAAAATATTTATTTAAACAAACATGGTACATGTTGGTAAATAAATATTATATATTATATATTTATTTAAATAAAATAATATTTAAATATAATACCATTCATTCTAAATATTATATGTCTAATGCAACAATGTTTCTGATTCCAACTTCACTATAGGCATTATAAACGTTTATTTAAGACAAACCGTTCAACTGTTCCCTTAACCCACATTCAGAACTAAAGCTAAGTGTTCCAATAATAAGTTCGAGTGCTGTGGGAAAAGGCGGTTTGATTTGTTTCTCTTACAAATGTAAGTTAAGTGGTTAATTTTTCTCAGTCTGTTTCAGTTCTCTTGAGTATAAAAGTTTTTCGCTTTTATTTTACAATAGCGAAGAAATTAACGTGTGTCATTATTAGCTTGGATTAATTAAATTTAAATCAGGTATACAAATCTTTAACAAGTCGTCTATAGTCAGATTTAGTCATCTGACTCAACAAAACATTTCAGAAAAGACGGTTATAGTATGAAAAGGATCTTGAACATCATTTTTGGGAGGGCACTAAAAAGATTTATGTTTTACTTATGTCTACCGGGTCAGACAAGTGACAAGACTATAGTAATATTGCAATGAAGCCTAGAAATATTATTCGAAATAGGCGTATTGAAAAGCACGTAGCTAGTATATTTATGTAAATGTAATTTAATGAATTTATTATGCAAATGTAATAATTTCATATTCAAATAATACACACGAAGAAGCTTCAATTGGAATTTATTCATTGAATTTCAGATATTGAATACGTGTGAAAACTGCTTATAATAATGTTTAATTATTGTAACATTAATACTAAGTGTAAATCGTAGACGATTTTCAACATTTGCTCTTTATTTCTGCGCCAACACCAATTTTGGATAACCGGTGTTAGCGCCTGCGAAAACTATTTGGCAATGTTTTTCTAGCGAAAAAGGCACCAAAGCATAGACAAATCAAGGGGCGGATTATTATCCGAAACGAAAGCTGCTAATTAAGTTTCAGATACATTATTACTATCAAGTTTAGCTTTATTTAATTGTATCTGTAAACATATATTTTCATTAAAATATTTCTTAGTTAAGATTTTTAATCCAAATATAGTACGTGCCCGAGAACTCAGCAATTCCCGTGAGGTTTGCGGCGTTTCGTCTCGAAACTCATCGGGAATACGTTCGATGCTTATTTGGTTGTGCTAGCTATGACCTAATTAATGGAGTGTCTTTTGATGACCGACTTTATTCTGAAAACTGAATACCTCTTTGAAATTATGTGTAATTCCTATCGTATACTGATGATCAAATTGACAATCCTAAACATCATGAAATTTGTAGTAACCTTTATGATAGTAAATTAATTTGAAAAGACTATCAATAATTACAAAAACCTTATTTTTCTGCACAAATTCACTGCAGCTTGTTAGTTATTCATTAAGGAATTAAAACTAACCGCTATACAGAATTTAAAAACTCAATTACCCGTGCTTTTCTGTTGAAATCCTTTTGAAAATATTTTCATGATTTCAGGCTAAAAATTCAGTGAAAATACGAAATGAATGTCTCGTTTTCTTTAGAAAAGATATCTATAGACTCTTGACACAATATTTTTATGTGAATCGCAGTTTCTTTATTATGATAATGTAATGTTTACTCAAGTAATCGTGTGTTTATACCAAATACACAGGACAGAAATGACTGGCCGATTTTAATTGTCTTTAAGAAAGTTCTGTGTCTAAAATAATATGCCTTCAACAAATAATTAGAATACGCAAAGGTGTCAGAGACAGGCGAGAAATCCTTTGCTAATAACGCAAGCAAAGATAATAAATTGGCACCGAGCCACGCTGTTGACATTCTCGCCAGGGTTATTAAAACTTAGCGACATTAGCGCTTTTGTAAGCTCACAAAAACACTTTCAAATTAGCCTGTAACTTTTTTATTAGCTTACACTTACGTAGTACACTTAAATGAAGCAAAAAAATCTAGTAATTTGTACAATTTAAAAAAAAAACCTGAGTAATTGGTCAAATAGTTCAGTCTAAAGAAGGTATATGTGAGTGTGAGATACTAACTGTTACTCGCGACTTCGTCCACGGGGACTTAAAAATTGTAAATAAATATAGCTTATGTTACTTAGCGATAACGTAGCTCTTTAATGGTAAATCGGCCTAGTAGTTTTTGAGTTATTTCAATACATACAGAAATATATATCTTTGTTTTCTGTACCATAACTATAGATAGACCCACAAAATACTTTACTTTAACATTTAGGCAGTATCGTTAAAATATTGAAAATTTATATAAAGAAATATTTAACAATAACTATAAATAATTAATGGAAATGTATTTAAAAGGGAATTTCGTTATAATTGCGTCCGACACATGCAGAATCCAGTCACACAACGAGCGAAATTAATTTACATGAATTTCAGGACTTGTTTAAAATATCAAATTTGTGGTAATGCAACGTTTTAAACTTGAACACAATTTCATCGTAAATTCATAATAACGTTTACTGATAAACAATATTACGCGTAACAAACAAACAATTTTACGGTTACTTCTAATGTGCCAATACAAACGTCAGTTCAATCAGCATTAATTTTTATAGTAATACGTGAGCTACTCTGAGATCCTAATATCGTAACAAATCTATACTAATTATTCATGATTTCTTTCTATAATGAATTAAATACAAAATAAGTGAGTTACAGTCATATTTTTAGTTTAGACAAGAAGGCAACGTGTTGGAAAAGGAAGTCAATTAACTTCTAGTGTTGCCATGATACAAAAATCTTAAATTATTAAGATTGCACAGACAATAAAAAGGACATATTCAATATGTATTAAACACTAATATTATAAAGAGAAAAGATTTATATTTTTGTATGTATTGATATTACTCAAAAACTACTGGACTGATTTCAAAAATTCTTTCCACATTAATAGTTACGTAAAATACATTTTTTTCACGCGGACTAAGTCGCGAGTAACATCTATAAGAAATAAAAAATCTGAGCCACACTTCCTTTCTGTGGATATAATTAAAGTTGACAAAAGACAAACCTTAAAAAAAGATAAATTATCTGCGAGCCACTGCCATTTGTTCGTTGGCTTATTAAAAGTTTAATAAAAGAACCGTGTCACTCTGTTCGCTAACTTTATCTTACTTTGTCACTACATACATGTTTGCAGAATTTTTTGCAACTGTATAAAAAAAAATTGTTTTAAAATAATGTTTATTATTTTTACGGAAAACAAGTCGACGAAAACTATATAAAATAGCTTACGTTTTTGTTAGTCTCGTCACATTGTTTAAAAATATTTAACTTTGTTTGATTTTGTTTTTTAACGACGACATTTTTAAATCTTTTAAAGCATGTGCTTTAAAAGGTTATAAAACATTTGCTATTTAAGTATAGCAACAATTAGAACGCATAAGCAATTTCATCTCGCAGTATTCGAGTCTGCGAACAAAGCTAGTTGACCGCACACTGTTCGTTCTTTTTTCGACCCCAAGCCGCGATATTGCTTCCGACAAACATCTCTTTGCATGATAATTGCTACATTGAGACTAGCATACAAAATTACTGCCATATTTCCCGTAAACTTTTAGTGCGCTTTCACGCTTAAAGTCATCTATTATGTAAAAATACTAATATGGTTAAATCGAAATTTTTTAACTATTTTATTTACATATTTCAAGGGGCAATCTTTTCTATTGCGGCTTTAAAAATAGTGCAAACAATTTACAATAAACAACACGTGTATATGTCAATCTTACTTATATTATAAATCCAAAAGTTTGAATAGATGGATTTTTGTTTTAGCATGTTTGTAACCTAAACGGCTATGGAGATCTTGATGAAATTTGGTACAGATGTAGGTGATTGTCTGGAAGAACACATGGGCTATTTACTTTTGTTTTTTTTTAATTGCACGCCGACGGAATCGCGGATGAAATCTAGTATGTTTTATAAATGCAGTATCATACTTCATATCCGTCAATTCAAAAATTGTGACATTTATATTGATAGTATTATCTTTTTTTTCTTTTTGAAGAAATAGAGAATATAATATCAAGTTACAAGGTCAAATGTCAAGGCCATGAAATTCTATGGTAGCGTAAAGTCATTTATCAACCCATTGGGTCCCCGCAAAAATTAAGATGTTGGAACTGGCCATTCAATTTGCTCCGGATGTAATCCATTACTATGATAAATCGTTTACTAGAAATATAATCTTTGTCTAGACAATCGGTTCCTTATCAATTACTCTTTCATATAATAAAACATGTCAAATAATTTGTTATATAAAAAACACAATTTGTGTTATTACGTAATTTAAATAACTAATACTAAGATGAACAGATTTGATTATTACTGACATGGTGTTTTTAGTTATTATGTTTTCTGCTAATGCGCTGTAAAATCATGTCAACTAAGATATTCTCAAATGATAAGGAATTTAGAGTAAGTTCCAACCAACTTCCGCTTCGAAGCACTCTGCGAAACTTAGTACAAGCCTTGTCAACTGACATTAGATAAGAAAATGTAGTTAATCAGAAATATTCTTGAAAACTACTAATAATTTTGTTGCTGGTCTATCAATTAAAGATATCTGAATAGGATAATATATTTATTAATTGAAGAACACTGCAACACAGAGATAGGATACGAATGAAAAAGCACTCAAAGGTCAAAACAAAGCCACATATTTAAAACATAAAATCTCAATGTGTTAGAACATAAATGTATTCCAAACACAAATGTCATTAAATGTTTCATAGGAACCCAATCGTTTTGCAACATGTAAACTACAGATTTTCGTTTCAAGAGACTCCTACAATCCCATTTCATTTCCATTCAATGCTAAAATGACCACTATCAGAAGCGAATCAAAGCAGAGGATACCGAGTAATAGCCTTTATATAGCCCGGATTGCTTTTAGTTCCATGAAATTCGAAGGCTGTTGGATATGAAATAGGTTATTAATCAAAGCTAGATTACCACTGTAAAGTGAATGGAATGATCGAGTAAATTATTCTCCGTAATATCAACGTATAAACATCATGCATATCTTTTTGTTTAAATTCAAAGCCGAAATTAAATAAACAGATGCACGTCAGACCATATGGCGGCCATTTTGATATCTAACTTTTTAGGTATTTTATGAAAATTGGGACAGTTATATTATAAAACACAAGCTACTGTTCTTTAATCAAGTGAGAAAAAATGTTTACGTAGAAAATGTTATGTATGCGTTTGAGCTTTGATTCTAATTTATGTATAATTAGGGTTTTGATTAGAATCTGGTATTATTATTATGATTTTTTTATATTTAAAGATGACTTATAAGCATCAATAGACGTAACATAATGTTACCAAGTGGCAATGGAACATTACTAACCCCTTAACATTCTACTTCGATCCATTGAAAATGACTATCATAATCAGTGTTTTACATGTATGTATGTAACACGAGCTGGTTGGTCATGTGTACCTTTTTGGTGGATTTTTGCGCAATATTGCTTCGAACCAATAAAGACCCCTTTGCATCGTGCGACCGACGATTCCTATGTCGTCTATTTTCAAGCAAAAATTTTACCAAATTTTTTGCATAATATCTTTATATTGAGATTCTGTAAAGTTAGTTAATTATTCGTATTCCAATTACTTTGTCTTGACCTCTAATCAATAACTTAAACACTATTTAGAATCTTCTAGAACAAAATATCTTTAGAGTTTATATGCTTTAGAAGACTCTACAGATATTTAAATGGATTTAAAACTCTGTAAATAAAATTTCGAAACATTTTCCCACTTCATTTGAAAACATTTTCCATTTATTTTTATTACGAAAGGCAAGCGGTTTTGTTAACTGGAAACAAGTTATGTTTTCAGTATTCAAACATTTTTACATCTTTTAAATTCCATTTCGACGATTTAAATCGCGATGCTGCTTTTAACATCAACCACTTGTGAGTAAAACCACTTAATATCTGATACTACCACTACATTGTGCAAGAAATAAACAGTTCGTGTAAATTCAATTTAAAGAAGTAACGACATCTATAGACTTCGAAATAATACTTTCAGTTTCATGTGTCCATGCCTATAGTTCTTATAAGTTTAATATTCCACATAATAGATGGCGTAAGAATAGTATGAATATCAACGTTGTAATAATACAATTAATTAAAACAAAATAATTTCATTCTAATCCAAATTACTACGTGCTGTTTACTGTCTGTAACTATGTTTTTTAATAACTCATAACTGTGTCAGATTTATTGCTAACCAATTCCTTTTTGCTCAAAATGCAATTCGAATATTATTGCTGATATTAAAGTACTAGGCGCCGATTATAAAATTGTTGACGGTTTTTAAAACAATAATCAGATGTAGATGCTAAAACAAAATTTAAGTTCAACGTAATGAATTTATTGCTGCTATTTGAAATTATTTAGTTAAACATTAAGGGCCTGTCCCACCACTGGTTGATAAGGTAACAAAATCCGATATTTCCATCATATATTTGACACGTTGAATTGTTGACAGACAATTTTCAATTTAGTGGGACAGGCCCTAAATGTTTTTCCGTAGTATAAAATGGGAACATCAAATGTTTTATCACTAAAGTTTGTATATTGGGTAAACAGTAACTTGATCTAATTACAACAATTTTAAGGCTTTGGTATGTTATATTTATACGTTATAGTCAACAGACAAAATGTTTCTATATGTTTGGTCAATAGATAATACAAAAAATTTACTTTTCAATTTAAATGAACGCGATCAGAAATTCAATTTAGTTAAACTACTTGTATGGTTAAAAATTCAGTCCGTATTATACAAAATTAAATTCAATATCAGCGAGTTGCAATAATCATTTATGTTTCCCTTTTAAGGACGATTGAGGTTAACATAATATAAAAGCTTTTTAGTCAACTCAAAAAATCTAAATGAGAAAATTAATACAAGTAGTAATAAATGATTATAATAGAAGTATAAAAGGAAATTTAACAGACAACGTAAACCCTATAATGTAATGTTAGTTAACAAAATAATACATGCAATAAACTGTTATAAAAAAGATTTCAGTTTGGAAGAGTGACAAGGACGCTTAATCCTTATTTAATTTTGACAGATGATCTTAATATGAAATATAATTTTGAAGCTAAAAATGTAATAAATTGTGGCAAGATATAAATCTGCTATTTATATTATGACAACGCTTTGAATAAATTCGAATAAAAAATACGCACATTATACATGTTTAATTTTACGTCTAGTTGTCAGTAAATATTTCCACGGCATTATTCTACGTTGCAGCACGAAAATAATATCAATTGTGTTCACTAGTTGGTATCTTTAAGTCCTTCATTGTCAATGTCTGTAGAAAGAAAGAATAGAGTGTCGAATCACGCACCATGAAAACCCACCTTTACATTCCTATACTTAGTAATTGCAAAGAAACTCAGCCGACCTTGACGTTCACTATATTCACATAACATTTTACTGATCTCGTATTTCCAGCTCAGATTACAGTTGAAAAACATCTATCATATACGTATTATGTCACCGTAAAATTGAGACTATCGGTCATTTATCTTATCACTAGATTTCGCCCGCGTCTCCGTCCGCAATTAAAAGAAAGCAATTAGCCTGTGTTCTTCCAGACTATCCTCTACATTTCTACACAAATTTCATCGAGTTGGACTCAGACGTTTAGACTACAAACTCTAACAGTCATCCATCAATTTAAACTTTCGCATTTATAACATTAGTAAAATTAGTAAAAACCCCGTGTAGAATTCGACATCCACATTGCAAACGAGGACCTCGAAGTTGATATAAATTTTGCACTCCAATTCCAAAAGCCGTGCAGCGCTATTTCCATTACAATAGCCTCATCGTAACTAATGCAACACTCTCGCCGTATTTCCTACTGGTACATCAGGATACATCAACTATGACGTCATCCGAAAATCGTTAAGCATAAATTCAGTATTGACACACTTGTATATCCTCGTGTAACAATCAATTCACCCACACTGTGAATATATTGAACTGAAAACCATCTTGATACTTATCGCATTTTACCTGTCTGGTCCGTTTGACATTAGGGACGATGCAGTTTTAATTCACACATGTATTATCTACCGCTGATACTACGGAAAATACTTTGACTTTCAACTATATTGGACAATTATTATAACAATATTCAAAACAACCGTCAGCTAGAGAGTTGTTGCCACTATACTTGTCAGATATGCAAATATGTCAACATCAACATGGACTTTTAATGTAAGTCAATGCAACAACCGTATCCATTGATTTTTCGCCAAAATCCATGCATTTAGTACACCGGAAATTAGGTCGATAACACATGATTGTTTAGTCTCTTATTCTATTCTCTATTTGTAATCCTTGCGAACAATTTTTCACAATCACTATTTCATTGAGTTTTCTAAGGCCGATTATAAGAGCATAGCCTCATATTGTAATAAGTAATGAATAATATTTTTTTTTTATCCTCGCAGTATTTATGGGCATATCCTGTTACGAATTGCTTCAATCAATCTTTAGCGCAAACAAATGTTCGTTTCGAATTAATCGAGGTCTGTTATTTTCGAGATAAAAGAATGCGAAAGTTTTCCTTTTTTATCTAGTATACTAATAGAGTTAATCAAAACCGAAGAAAAATAAATCAAGAAACTTAAGTAATGTAAGAATTCTGTCTTAAAGGGATCTTGTTATTGATACTAGAAAAATTTTAAAAGATGCTTTTTACTTTCAAACAAGATATATCACAAGAAATAGAATAAAACTAATATAATTATGAACTTTATCACCGTATTGCAGAATTAAATCGTGAATTTTTTGTACCATTTGGCAAGTCATCTTACAAACCGTTTCGCTTATCTTTATTACTCACTATTATCCTTAAATGGCTCAAACGGACACCGAAAATGTAGCAGTCCATATAAGACGATGTAATAATAGATTTATTTTTTTCTAAAAAAAAATACATTCTGTAGCTATTTTTTGGAAAATTTGATGCATAAACCTAACCTAAAATTAAAAGGTAGAAAATTGGCAAGCGCGAGTATTTTTTCTTAATTTTTAAAATTTATGGCCTGTTTATGCATGGAGTTAATAATATGAAAGAACAGAATTATTTTATTTGATAGCAGTAATTATTTACAGAGTTCGATATTTATGTTTACAACACAGTGCCGGAGGCCTAATTTTAGTCTCTTTGCCTTTATATCGTTTTCTTAAGAGGAGAGGATGGGAAGGAAAAGACAGATTTGACGGTGAAGGAGACGCATACGTAGGGGACATGTCCTCTTTATCTACGTCTCCTCCTCCGTCAATTAAGGGTAGGCAACGCATCTGAAATTGCGGATGTCTATGGGCAGCGGTCGCTTTCCATTTCGGTGGATTCAGGTTGCCGCTTGCTCGTTTGCCACTTTATATTTAAAAAAAAACCAATAATTTGAATTAACATAGTAACAATCGGTATTTAAAAAATAACACGTAATGTTATGAAAAACGTTATTCTTTCCAACTATAAGATTTTTCTCAGGTTGGATCATTTTATTGGACAAAAGATATATTTTCAATTCATATCTCCATTTACGAATGACATGTAAAGAAAAAAATGACTGATATTGATCAAAGGACGCACATAATGAAGTTTTATTTCATGTGTAAAGACATTAAATCAGCAACAATCAGTAGAATTACAGAAGCCTTTGTGTTTGTGAGACAAAGGCAATTAATATGAAGAAAAATAGAAATTAAAATAAATCGAAAATTATTATTAGTATAGATACTCTACACATGTAAGGTGCAATACGAATAAAGTTTTAATGTGATAAGTAACAAGAAGTACGAAATATCAATGGGTAAGTGATACTACATTTTATGTAAAAGCTATTTTATTTGAAAAAATCCACAGCCCGTGGCCCAGAGGGTTAAATTATTACTAATTTCAAAAATGGGAAATAGCGTATTTGAATATTTAAATATATAAAACCTTCTGAATATCCCGATACAGAAAGAACGAGGGTAGAGTTAGCTTACACATTGAAGGTTTTCATATATCTTCGGACAGAGAAAAAACTAAAAAAATACAATTAAAATATAAAACTGTGTGTAGAGTTTATAGATACGATATAATTTGAGTTAACCATTAAAAACATTAATCAGTGACTTTTAGAAGATATCCGATTCTAAATGATTCGTTTCAATACGCGTAGTCATCAATGTGGAAACTATGAAAGGTTTTGGTTTCTCCTGTGAATCATGATTAAATTTTTATTGGAATTGGATACATTTTCAATTGTGATCGCGGGAAATCCGAGCAAAAGGTTATGGTCAAAAATAAACCTATCAGCCGGAACGAGCAACTCACGATCTGGTGACGGCGAGGTCGTGTCAATGTTGCATTTTACGAATTTCAAATTTAATCGGTAAGGTCACATCAGAAGTTGACTAAAAAGATTCCAGTCCCGAGTTCTATGACCTATGTCGCATACTATTTGGTATGTTTTTTGTTAAGAGACTCTTTATTAAACTTAAAATAGCAGCAAGTAAGTCTTTCACCTTTCTTACCAATAATTTAAGTCTTACGTGTTATTTATTACTTGTAGATTTTATAAAAATGTGTTTATGTTAAAAGTCATGATGTAATTACTTTTGCAAAATTTTTGTGCTGTTTAATGATATGTTGAATTTCGTAATATAAATATTTAAAGCAAAAACTATTTCCCTAGCATCGTAGTGACGAAGGTAACCGGCGTAAGTGGTACTCGCCGCTCCACGCGAGGAAGTAAGGCAATACTCGCCTAAAATTTCAATGAACCGTGACCGGTACTTAGCATAGCTATAAAATTTCCTTTTAATCTTGCACAAACATTTTGGTGTACAGCGTTTATAAATTTTCTAACGTAGCCACCGTTGAAAAGAGACGACTCTGTTTTTCTCTTTCGCGGGCAATGACAGCGAGGTCTCTAGAGGCGCGCGCGCAGTCGCAAGTAAAAGTAACTTTTAACAATACCTTGGCGGCGCCTGCGCGCTGCGTACGTCAGTTTTGCCAACTCCTACTGCGCGGCAGAACGTACAACGTTACTAACTTTTTCTTACGTCGGTGGCCAGTGTTATTCTTTACTGCAAAAATAATTTAAAAAAAGTGTTTCTTAACTTTCCACGTGAATATTGGTGACGTTTAAAGGTTTTTATACTATAAAAGTTTGAATAATTTAAAGTTATCATATGCTGAAGTTATTGGATGTTATACACGATTGGACGTAAGTAATTTTCTTAATAAAGCAAATAATAAACGTATTCTAGACTTGGCCATCTGCCTACACACATGTATGACATCCGTTCGCAAATGTTATCTTCGGCGACGAATGAAACGGACAGTCCGATACTGCATATTGCAATTTACATACACAGTTATATGATAAATTTTGTGTACTCGTAATTATTGGTTGTATTTCACACGATGGTCAGTTTACAAATCGTGTGACGAAAGTTGTTTACGGGCCCTGGCGGGGACTGGTCAAGGGGCTAGTCGATTGCCTACTGATTGCTATGGACAAGCTGTATTCAGTTCACTTGGAACTGGTTTCAGTTGTTGCAGACACGTGTAGCCTTGCTAAAGATAGAAAACCTTAATATTTCTCTGCACCATACTTGCATAAATACTTTAGTTTACTTATATCACTTAGAGCTTAATAACTTAGTAGCTAAGCGTTTGACGTCCGTCGCTATAGTCATGAGTTAAGATCCCAACTTGTATTACAATTTTCATTTAAGTTTAAAATATTCGAATGGTATTTACCATCCAAAAGGCTCTATTAAACAATTTCTAGTACTTCCAGAAAAATTATTCATATCTCTTATTATTTTATATATTCGAAGAGAAGCTTTGGTGCTAAGCATTAGTGTAAGAAGATACTGTCATATACTTCATCAATGAATAAACTTTTTCTGATATCTAAATGCCACATTTTACATTTGCATTGCAGCAGGTACAATTTATTAATAATTGTTAACTATTATTACAGAATAATAAAGGAAATATAATAATACTATTAGGTAACAAGTTGTGCTGTATTACTTAACATTCAACGATTATTTGGCAGACGTAAGCAAATTTATGAATATCATACGTAATGAGGACAATTGCACTCATACGTCATTGTAAAAATAATTTAAATTGGATAGAGAAGGCAATTTAGACCTAGTTTTTGATGAATTATGTTTATAATACTCTTCTATTTTGTTTGTTATTGTGGTATATTAGAGAATGTCAAAAACAGACAGCTAAAATCTGAAACAACAGACTTCAGGTGTCTGGTCTAGTCGAATAGATTTATTAATTTTGTAAACTTGTTTTAGAAGTTCGTACAAGGAAAGCCAGCGTCCACGATTACAATGAGCTATGTAAAGTTGATTGAAGGTCAAATGACCAGACGGCGACTCCTTTCAAATAAGCAATTAAATTTAATGTCAAACTAATTGTCTCCAACAAAACATGCTGCTGTAATAATCATCGTTTAATGACCATTAAGGAGGAACCTTAATGTTAAATTAGTATGAATAATTAGACTGGGACTTCTTTAGTTTTAAATACTATTGGAAAATATTGTTACAAAGCATCTTTTAAGTTTTTTCAGTCAATTCAAAATTCTTAAAACATTTTTTATTTTTGGAAATGATGTTAATAAAACAATATACTGACTAGATTAATTTATGCACGTTTCAAATCAAACTGGTTCAATTATAATAAATCTGAATACAAAAAATCATTCTAGAAAACTCAGCAGTCCATATGACATTTGATGTCTAGATAAATATGTGATTTTCATTTATTTTTATGTACTTATTTTAAATTTTATTTATGTTACCATGTACAATGGGTCGAATACTTTTTAAGAAACAATGACTGTAATAATATTTATTTACTATTACCAGTACTATTAATTTGTGACAATTGGCTTTAACATATCCTATTACTTCAAATTAACTAAATATAAATTCTATTATAGTAAAAAGTATGCTACTGCTTAAGAAAAAGTGTCGGTAGACATAATCATGGTTACGCAAGTAATGATTCTCTTAAATTCCTTATTCTTAATTACCTTATAATTATTAAATAATTCAAATTTTAGTGAATTACTCTCATACATAATACATTATTTTTAATGTTGAAGTAACTTCATATTTATTTATAAAACTTATTACTTTTATGTTGATGATAAAGGAAGCATAAACGCTTTCGTTTTGTATAGTCAAAAGCTCGGATGAATTATTAATTGATAATACATTTCTTATATTGGCATATGTACTGTACAGTCGATACACGATAAGCAAGAACTGAGTAACAAAGTAACCTCTTTAAGTATGAAATAGAAACCTTTATAAAATTTGTGGAACCTACATTTTTGTACGCGGATCTAATAGCTGCTCCCTATCTATACCTCAATATTCGTATTATTAACCAATGTTTCCACCTAATACACCTGTACAGAAACATTATGTTATCTCTATTTAATCAACGGGCAAGAGAGAGACGGCAACGCGGATGCATATTAAAAATGAAATTATGGTGTACTTTACGTCCGATAGGGGCTCTACACAATTCTTGTAGGTGCAAATTTTGTCGCTGTCCTTACTAATACTTACTCGCAAATTTTCGTGTTGGATCCTTTTTGTTTTGAAATAGCGAATGTATCAATAACTACGGTTGTCAATCAGAGAACGCTGCGAGGAACGTTTCCACTTTGATACTTCAACACGCAATTCAATACACGATCGATGTCGTAAATTATTATGATCTACATTATTATTATAATACCGATGATATAATCTTAGGTTAACGTTCGTAATAAATTCTCACATTTGCAATACGCATTAATAAAACGAAGAGTTTTTGCCAAATTGACATCTAAGTTCATGAGAACTAAGAACATTATCATCTTGCGGAGGTGAAAGAATCGAATAAATCTGCAATTAGGTTAACGATTCTTAACATAAAACGTGTGTCATACGTTAAGTCGATTATTAAATTGATATCGAATATATAATCGAATCGTTTAATCGATTCTCAGACGACCTTTATTCGGTGGCGCAACTAACGCGCACCCGCGATTCGCTTCAATGAACACTTTCCAACGACCCCACTGTACGCAGACAACTTGAACTCTTGTCGCTGTCAACTATTAAAGTAACCTTGGATTTTAGTTTAGAAATTAGAACTGCATTGCGAAATCCGGGTCCCACCAAGATATCAAATATTATCGCAAATATTTATAAAGATTACACAAGCTTTCAACTTCAACTTAAAACAGTTAAGTTCTTTTTACTTGTTTATTTTTAACTTTTTAAAGTTCAAGATAATCATTAATATTTTTACAGCTTTAGTTCTTTTAATATGATAAACAACAAGTCGAGGAAAACATTTGTTTGACACCTATGAGACAATAAAAACCAGTAAAAGGTCAAATTAATATCGTTATATTATTTTTCTACATTCAGAAATAACTTACAAAAATAAAGAAGAACGAAATGTATGTAAATTGGTCATCGAAATGTCATCCGTTTGAGTTTAAGCTATCTCAAACTCACTTGTTTGCGCGTCTTGAAATATTCAAACTGTAACCTTGAAGTGTGTCTTTATCTTGCCATGTTTAACAGCAGTTTGAATAAATATCTCTCTTATTTGTTACTTTTTATTAAAATTTAACGTTTAAAAAAATCCTACTAAGATTTGCAAACTCTAATCCATAAATTACAAGCGCTCTATTTAGGTTTTACAAACGTCTATTCATTTAACAATAAGAATAAAAATATCAAAACATTAATAAGCGAGATTGTACTGCCACGTAATTCCAATAACATAAAAGTTTATCAAGCACTCTATCTGCCTATACAAAGCGCATACTTATTTTTAAAAACAAAAGAAAACAGAACACCGTAACACGCGATACTTTTGTAATAACACCACACATCTAGTATTGCAATCAGTTCCCTTCGCGCGGCAATTGGAAAATGAAGTGTTTCGACAGGTTACTTAGCAGTCGACTGACACGTCGGCACACAATACCGTCTATGATGAGTTTGATGCACAACGACCTTCAACGTAATCGTATCTAATCACAAATAACCCGTCACATGTACACATGGAAAGTTGGTAAAGGTCAGGGCGAGACCTGTTGCTTTTTAAAGTAACAATGAACATTGCGATAGATGTCCCGTCAATGACCAATTCGTTTGTAATTGTCTTAACAATTGATGTAAAGTGAATGTTAACTATAGGACTTTTATCAAAAACAAAATGACAAAAGTGTTTATACTTGTAGATAGAAAGATAAAGCGCTGTTTCTATTACTCGTCTGCTTAAAGCACACGGCCGTTTAGCGCCGGCCTCATGAGCACGGGATGCGGTCGATGTAAGTTGGAAGTCATCGGCAAACCTTCTACGCGCGGATAACATTTCCTACTCTTAATTAATAGCAACACGAAAATCTAATTAAATCTAGGACTTTTATTTTGTACTGTGTTTACATAAGCATTGGCTATCGTCACTTCAAAAATGTCATATTTATTCGAATTATTTTAGTACAACAACAGAAAGAGAAATCTGTTTTTTCTCCTATTAGCGTCGCGGCCTCGCTTGGCTGAGAACAATGTTTTATCTGTTACTACATACTTAAGTAATCAGCGAGATTTACGAACAGGAATTCAACGTTATCGTGTCCTTCAATGACCCCGCTGCAAGTTATGCACAAAAATTTTAACCGTCTAGTTCAGTGATTCTCAAAGGTAAAGATTTTTATGTAATAATATCAAACGAAAAACTAGTGTAATGAATGTCAACAGTACAAAATGAGAAATAAAGATAATGAAGTTTATTGGAAGTTCGTATAGAAATATTTTACATTCGTATTGAAATCATTTTTAGGATCGAGTAAAGCTGAATTTAAATTTCGCAAAATTATACATTCATTGACACTTTTAAAAATAGGCCTAAAGTTTTTTTAATTTCAATGTTTAAAATCTCATGTATTAAAGTTTCTCGATTTGATTGTTTACATATTTAACCAACAAGCTAGAGGCCGCATCAGCCGAACCTTCTCCTTTTGGCCAAGAACTTTTATTTTTTTATTTTTATTACAGTTACTAATATGTTTTATAAGTTGTGTTGTTTTTTATAATTCTTTTGGTCAATAAATAGTGTTTTATGTTTTTTATAACAAACAATAAGACCGAATATTCCCTCTTTACGAATTGTTCCCAAAAATAGCTGTTTACAGTTTGGGAACCACTGATATATCTTATAAGGTCGCGGAATCGCGTGGAAGACACCGCGCGATGCGCCGCAGCGTTCAGCTGACGCAAGCGCGGTGAGGCAACTTGCATTACGTGTACTATACGTGCACACGCTGACCCAATTTACCCCAGCGACAACTTTAAAGCCAATGTCTGGCTTTCTTTTCAATATCTTATATGTAGGTGACACATTATTGAACGTGTCCCTTTTTATTTTTTTATCCTAAAAATTATGTCAGGTGTTGTAGTACATATCTCTATGGATATACTAGGATTTGCGATTCCGTCCGCGTGTAATACTAAAAAATAAAAATTGAGTTGCCGATGTTCTTCCAAACTATCCTCTACATATAAATCAAATTTGATAGAGTTTCGTTCAGCCGTTTAGGCTATAAACTCTAACAAACGTATGTCCATCTATCCATCAAAACTTTCGCTTTCATAATATTAGTATGATTATTATGATACTATGATTAAAGAGTACTCAAAGTCAAGATTGACATAAACCTAACCCATTTAGGAATAAGCCCGCTACACACTTTGGAGCAAAAGTTCTGGTGTAAAAGTACAAGTGAGTTAATTCATTGACTTAATCAGTTACTAATAAATGCTCGATTAAGAAACAAAACACAATTGTAAATCATTTGCATTAATAAAACCATGATGGAACTAATTATCAAGTCGTGTTCGGGAAGCGGTGCTAATTACTGCGAAGTTACCTGCTATATAAACGATGCGTTATAGCATATAGCTACTATTAATAACTAACGATAAGCAATCACGGCTGGGACTCACGCGAGCCAGAGATGCGCGGGTCGTCGACCCAGCCATGTGTAAATACTCAACCGGTGACGCTGCATACCATACGCATGCAATCGCATTGTAATTGGGTCCCCAATGCCTTAACAAATAAGCTCATTTTACACTAAGCTTTACTTGAAGTTATTTGCGAACAGTCGGCGCTAACATAACTCTTGTTCTTCGTTTTATTTCAGGTCTCGGACTCGACAAAATGTGCAGGTAGTTTTTTAATGTCACATTAGAATAACACTTTCGAATGCGAGACCTTTTATAGTAAATATTTGTGTAAATTCAGAATACCTTAGTTTGGTAGAAATTCAAACTTGATGACATCAAATTCAGCCGAGGAAATTACTTATTTAGTTACCAAATACACTCAGATTTTTAACATCTAAATATTTAAGATTTTGGTCATCTTAAAATGCGATAAAAACATCAGTACACAATAGTGTAGTTTTCAATTATAGTCTTCAATCATTGTTGCTAAAATTATTGACTAATTCAAACTCCGATTACTCGGAAAGATTCCATTGAATGACTTAATTTCATACTATTTACAGATATCAGTGCTAAATTTGTTATTCTAACTTTTTTCCCTGTGAAATATGATCACAGACACATTACGAAACTGTGAAGCAACCTGTTTCTATTAAATCCATTACAATTGATTTAAATCTCGTAATTCAATTTAAAATAGAGTTACGCTTCACCGCCTGCAATAACTAGTGTGAATTTGTCGTTTATAATAACAGTTAATATTGGAATACTAATAATTAATAACAGAACGTATGAAAAACAAGTTGTGAATTGTGAACATTCTATTAAAATTAGTTACCAATTCTCACTATTTATATCATTTATTCTAAATGTTTTTGTTGCTTATTAAGTTAAAGACAAACTAAGGAATAAACTAGAATATTATTGATAAGAAAATTCCACATTCTTTGTCGTCATATTCAGATTCTTTACATCAAAAACATAAAACACAATAATTCTCTTACGTAAAATTAAATAACAACAATAATTCAAATGGCAACGCTTAATAGATTTTATTTGATAACATTTTCCAACCTGCTAGCATTGTTCAATGTGAGACAGCATATGCCTGTTTCACACGAGGGTAGAACAGTGAAGCAGAGTAGTAGATAGTGCAGTATTGCTTTTGTTTAAACGTACAACATCGAGAGAGAACCATACTTGATAGATCAGAAGGTTGCATGTTCATATACGTCTGGGTCACCACTAAAGACACAAGCGTTCTTAATGCTTTATTGACAGACTTCCCAAAAGAAGGAAGTGCTCAATTCTTATGTATATATTTTTTCTTTTTTTATGTGCGTGCTACGGGATACATCCGTCATTCAAAAGGTAGTGCTTGCAGGTGGGTCCCATTTTTTTGTTTACATGTTTCCTTTTCTAACTACGTCTTACTAACCCAATCGAACATCATGGCTACCCTAGCCTAGCTTTCCTAGACAGAAGGGAAACACTACAATACAAACAATAGTAGTACTGTTCTGCCCTACTGCTTCCGTCCTCATGTGAAACTACCATTACGTAGTGAGTTAACTAATAGTGACACATCAGGCGAGGTGTCGCGTTGCGCAGTTTCGTCTGATTGAACGAATGTCCAAGTGATTAGGTATCGACATCATCTGGTCACGACTTCGTGGCGACTCAATGGTCTCCTTAACTTTCTACATCAACTGTTACGACCGTCAAATGACATTTATCAACTGACTATTCATTGTCTTTATTCGATTGAGCTGTAAGACGAACTAAAATGCTTGAACATAACCTCTTTGTGACATTCTATAATGTGTTAGAATCTAATGTTAACGTTTATCAAATTCTTTTAGAAAAAGCACGAAAATAGTATATAGTCTTAAACTATTGACCCATTAAATTACTAAATACACAAACACGCGAATCGAGTTTTAGAAACCTTAAACTTTAGAAGAACATTAAATAACGTTCAAAATAGTTTTAAAGGCTTGTAGTTTAACAATACGTCAAAATATAAAACATGTAATTGATCGATTACGATGATTAATTTGAAGATGCGCAGACATCGAGATTGACTTCGAAACTATTGCAAAAGATTAACAGCGAATTGACATTAAAGGATGAATTACATCAGTTAAATACTCGAATGAAATGTTTTTTTGTTAGTGGCCAGTACAGTAGTGAATGTTACATTATGGCATGACGAAGTGTATTACGGATATCAAGCTCGATATGGTTGCTAGTCTGCTATTGCACCTTTAACCTTGCACGTATCACTTTCAAAATACCGCATTCCACGTAGTTACTAGCGATGCAGGCGAACTAACATCGCGCCACTATTCTTCAAGACTTGGGGACACGTTTTGTTAAAATTATTACCTTTATAATTTTTTTTAAAGTATTTTTAAAGGACGACCGATTAACATTACTAGAGATATGAAACACTAAAGTATACGAGTCTTAAAAGAACATTTTAAATTTTGTCTACCACCGTCTATGCAGTTACGCAAATTACTTTACGTTAAAAAAGCAAAAGGCGTTAGGTGTGAACTTCCTGGATTCAAGGTCTTTGGATTTGAAGGCAGCACACTTTAATAGTCGAATTTAATTACACTTAACATATTTTATTTTACCTTTTCTTTTACCGTGTGCCAAAAAAGAAAAAAAATGATAAAATGTTAGTTATAGCTTCTATTAGCATTGTTATTAACGGGTCCTCTTGTTCATACTATGTTTGATTTCCGCTCATTGTATGCAATTGACAATTTAATACTTTGACCGTGAGATATTTATAATTTTAATTATGCGCATAAATTACGTGATAACAATTTACATTCATTGTTTAACAAAGGCATCATAAATGATGATTACGTTATTATTATTACATGATTTCATTTTAATATTACATTTCTGTTAGGACTAGGATAAAATTAAATTCAAGTAACTATTAGAAGCAAGAAAGCATGATAGAAAAGCATAAGTCTATCAAAATAAAGTAGAAATTGGCCATTAGAGTTACATTTTCCAAGTATTTGAAGTAAAATTCAATGCACATACCATTTTTACCACAAAAGTGGGGAACTTAATTAAACTAATTAACACAAATAACTATCAACGATTCAAATCACGGTATCGTGTCGCGACAAACTTCCGCCAGCTAGCACAAAAAATGACAAAATTACAGAGGAAAAAAAACCGTCACTGGTTGCGGGTGAAATTTTTGCTACAGGAAGTCGTGCACTAGAATATTTTCACTGCGTTAATGTAATATTATTAGTAAATTGTACTTTTATACATCAGAAAAATAATGGTTATCGGAAAATGACACGAAAAAACAAAAGTATTTTTCCTATAATGAAACTCTTTACCTGAATGCACCTTCTGATAATTTTTTGTTATGAAAAAAAGGGGGCAAACGAGCGGCGTGAACACCAAGGTGGTGTTGACGCCGATATTTAGAATATTAACATTATTTGACTTTAAAAACTGCAATGAATACCGATCAACAAGTACATTCTGAATAAACTAAAACATTTACAATTACAATTCTATTTGCCATCCAAATAATAAGACTTGTGTCTAGTGGGTTATGTAATGTTGAATTTACCTTTAAGAAAAGAGCGTACTCCCTTAGAGGCCGGCAACGCATCTATTTCTCTGGCGTTGCAGATCTCCGTGGGCGTCGTATAAAGATGCATTACGCGAACGCTCGATTGCCATCTTCTATTATAAAAAAATATGTTCATAAATATCTGTCAATCTCATATAACAGGGTGTGGTTGTTACAAAATGAGGCACAGAGCGACTGAGACAAACTATTTCCAGACTGGAATATCTACAACTTGTTACGAAACCGCTTTAATAAGTCGAATGATAATTGTAACAAGCTAACCTTACTTGTAATTAAAACACTACAATACTAATGCTAGAAAAAAAAACATTAGAAGGCAACAATCTCATTCATTGAGTGTAAATTGCTATTATTACTAGCTTCGCCTGCGACTTTTCTGCAAGGAATCAAAAGAATGGATTAAGTTCTACATCTCTTCAAAACTTAATGGAGATCAGTTAAACCTTTTTGAAGATACTTAATCATAAACATCCATCCATAGAGACTATAACAATATTTTAAACTAACTGTTGCTCGTGACTTCGTCCGCGTGTAACTAGAAAATAGTAAAAACACAGCCTATGTAACACATTTATATCGTTTTTAATGGTGCAAGAATTTTTGAAATCGTCCGAGTAGTTTTTGAGTTATTTCAATACATACAAAAATACAAATCGTTTCTTTTTACAATATTAAGTATAGATTAAATTTAATGTGAAATTCTAAAACCGTAGAAAAAAAAACATAACATAAAAAGGTTATTTAAATTAAAAGACGTGAAAAAATAATTTACATTCAATCATAATTCTGTATAATTTAAACCAAATGTGGTAATGTTAATACAGTAGTCACAGTAATTTGGCGGCAAACGGCGCAACCGTTGCATGTCTACGTAATTACGGCAAACTAGTGATTTACTGATTATGTTTGTGTTTCACAACACATTTTACTCAACACCATAAACAGTGTTAGCAAGTAACAAACATGAGATACGAAAATGCCGGAGCCACAATTTTAGTCCCATGAACTTCCCACCATGTTACTTATAAGAAAACAATGGGAAGAGAACGTGAATTTGACATTTTGCCTCCTTATAATATAATCAAAACCTAAATAAATTTTAAGAAAAAATATTTAGCACGGCAAACCCCTTTGCATTCTTTAAAAAAAAAACAACATACTACTACTCCATACTGCAGTTATGTTATGCTATTTTAATCGAAATTAACGTTATAAATAAACTACGTACAAAATACTTTAACGGTAAATATTTTACCTGCTACAGAAATTAAACTAAAAGACATCAACGAACACAAGTGACAACAACCTTTATGTCAATTTTAAGGCACAAAAGATAAGATCTCGTTTCACAATTTCCTGCTTTAAAGAACTTGGGTTAGCATTGCACATTTAAGTCAGATATTTCGTATCGAGCAATTATTAAATTTATAGGGTATGGTGTAAAATCCATGACACAAACTGAAGTCATTTTACAATACTTTTCACAGTTTTCTTGCAAAGATTGTTTTTCCACGTTGTGTTCGAAACTGTGTCACAATTTTTTTTTTGTAATAGGTGCCAAACCAATGAACGTAACAGTGGGCCGTGTTACGATTTTGTTTACTTTTTGTCAGTGGCTCACTAAATTCCGGCGGCGGTTTCACAATTATATTCGCAGTCACATAATAGCCTAGAACACCCACGTAAAATATAGACTTTTGTGATATTTCTTTAACCACTTTGTTAACACGATTTAGCAACGACCTTAATTTTGTCACAACACAATTATAAACACGTTAAAAAGTCTATGTTAACAATCTTACTTCTTAATAACTTTACAATTTGATTTATAATATAAATGCGAAAGTTTAGATGGATGGATGGAAGTTTGTTAGAGTTTGTAGCCTAAACTGCTGAATGGATCTCGGTGAAATTTGGTATACTTGTAGAGAATAATCCGGAAGAACACATAGGCTACTTACTTTTGTTTTTTTCAATACCACGCGGACGTAGTCGCAATCGAAATCTAGTATTTGATAAAAAATAACGAATTAATAAAATAAGGAGCTATACAAAAAGTTTCAATCTATCAAAGAATTCAAATCACTTATGAAAAATTATAAGCATGAATATTGATGACTAGCTGTTGCCCGCGACTTCCCCTGCGTGCAATTAAAACATATAGCCTATGTTACTCATAGATAAATTACTTTTCTAATGGTGATAGACTTTTTAAAATCCGCCCAATATTGTTTGAGTTATTTTAATACATACAAATCTTTCCTCTTAATAATATTAGTATAGAAAATCGCTTAAGCGCTGAATCTGATCAATTCTAGTTGTTTGGTAAGATATACATTATAATAAATAAACTTTTGTTTACCGCAATCACTCCTGACATGATCATACGGTCATAAATTTCTATCTGAGATAATGGTACGCTAATTTATAAAGTAAAAACTAAATTGCTGTCAATAACAAATTTAATAGTTACAGGGTAACATCATATTTATTTAAAACACTTGTTTTACTCTGATCTTCCGTTTGTAATTAAGTAACAGAAGCCACAACGCGACATTCGTAAATGCCGCCTAACGCCATTCCCACGCTCGGTATTCCGCACATACCGTGTCTAGTTCAATTATTGAACTTAGTACATTTTCCAACACACAATGAATCGAGACTTTTATCCGTGTTCTAGATTCAAAGTCGCACGCGACCATCAAGTGTTTAATAAATTGATAAAGTGGTCTGTAACGTTTGTGCCAACTACTAATGCAAATAGTTTCGTTTTATAAAACTACTAGCTGTTCCAGTGCAGCTTCATCCGCATGAAATTGTAAAAACATTATTTTATTGTCACCACTATCGTTACGATAATAACCTTGCTTCCTTAATGTTGCCAACTTGTGGTCCCTTTCCCACATTAAGGTATTTTTCCAATATATTTGCCCCTTAAGTTTAATACCAAAATATAGCCTAGAGCTTGTCGCGAGTGTATGACTTTTTATTAAAGAAAAAAATATTTATAAATATGCTGTGGTTGCTGACACCCTATGCCACAAAGTAGTGTGTATTTAATTTTATAGATATATAACAACATTCAAATATTCAAATGTATTTTAGATTAGTTCAACATATAGTTAAAGTTCAGGACTTAAATGCTGCTTCATTAATTGATCGCTTAAGGAGGAAAAACTGTTTCACAATAAGATAATAAAGTGAATTTCGAGTTCCGAATATAGTTGTCATGTAATTCACAGATGTTATTGTTAAACATAATACACGGAAATGAAATATTGATGGCTATCGAGGTGATCAAACAGTCAACCTTAATCTCATTTCATGGAGGCCGTATCTCAATAAAACAATCAAAATCGAATTGTGCGAAGGAACATAAGATTCGTCCCAGCCACTACAATAACTCAATTATTTTCAATGGCGGAAGCAACCGTGAAAATACGTTTGAGCTATCTTAAATTACGTTTAAACCTTGAAATACACACTACAATATATCTAAAAATAATTGATAAATACCAGTATAGTAATACGTAATCCTTTCACTTTATGTTTTGGTTTCCAAGTTATCTGTTAAGACTGAAAATGTATATGAACCTATGGAACAATTCAAAGGATTTTCACATAAGATGGATAATTTATGAGTACTCTTCACTCTCACTTTATTTAAGTTATTCCTTCTCTCGTTACCTTTATTGCTATATCATCCTAGTTTATCAAAATGTCAACTTATATACATACCTTCTCCATAATGCCTCCATAATTATTCTTTTATGTTAGTTCCTCTTCTTTTCATACGCAGAACATTTTATGATCAGGTGTAGCACGTATTCTAGCAATCTGTAAATGAAGATCAAATAGGTTACTATGTTAAACGGTTATTAATGTTGATCATTGTAGTTGAACAATATATGTTTCGCTATTGCTTATTGCTTGTTTGGAGGTCGGCGGCCGCAGCGTGAGGCACACGACCCCGCTGCGGCGCCTTGAGACAAGCTTTTTGCACCGGACAATTGTCCCAGCGTCGAACTAAGATACGCTTTCGTTTACATCTCAATAGACTGATTATATCCGCCACGTGGCAGCAAACATCTAAAACTGCTGAATTAATATTTCTACAGCAGACTACATTCCCCTCCTCAATTCTTTCCTATTCAATTACTACTTAATACATCAGTCACATTTAAATTGATTAAAACAAAAACGAAACATTCAAATTTTTCGAAAAGTTCACGAATAATTGTCAAGTGAATAGCTAAATGATTAAATCATCTCGTATTTGTTAATGCGGACTTCGGGCGATCTTTAAACAAACCGGTCGCTTGGCATTTGACTTATCAAATAGACATTGCCAACCGAACCTTAATCAGGTGAACCAAGTCACATTAATAAAATCTCGTTCCTAAATATGTTCCTATTATCATTCATTTTAATACTCTCGTATCAGTGAGATCATTGATTTATTTAGAATATAGCTCTAATTTTCAAGGCCTTACAAAATATCTATTCGTATGTGCATTTTGTTGCTTTTACATCTATTTACGTGACTTTTTCACTTGCATTCAGGTTTGTACAAAATAAACATAAGTATAAACTTATACCTTTCACGTTCCACACACTCTATTTATAATATTAGGCAGTGTACATGAATTTTGCAATAATAAACTGTTCAAATATTAAACTAATCAACAATTAGATTTGCAATTAATAATTGAGTCGCGAGATACAAAGAAATTACAAACAAAATGCACGTTATATAAGTTTCATAAGTAACCTTTGCTCAAATTTCATCAGTGACGTAATCACCAGGTGACCAAAATATCGACAATTCTTCGTCACAATAGATTTGATATTTCGCGATATCGCAAACCGTCTCATAAATTAGATACATGACATTTTCAATAAGAATCTTGACCTTATGACTTTTTGTGAGGCGTTTCATTAAAATAATGGAATACTATTATTATTAAACAGGTGTATTATTATCGTATAATAATACAATAGTATCTGATGCCTGTCAATGTTTGTTAATAACTGGTAATACTAAACTTTATTTTGTAATTTTCGATATTCGTTCTTTAATCCTTTGCTATGCGTTTTAATACCATATTAAATATTTGGTAATATTATCGTGTGTAGAGTTTCGCGATGACTCTCTCAGTACCGTCACGTCTGTATTGTGACGTCATGAGGCAATGAGTAGTTTCCACGCACGAAAAATATTTAAGAAATTCTGTGAATATCTTCTTGAAAATCAATTTAATGTGACCAGTAGCCGCCTATCTCTTAACTATCCGATTAAACCATTAACTCAAACGTTTAATAGCCAATATCTAATTTATATTAACTTTGTTTGAATAATACATTATTTATTATTATTTAATTATTATAAATATACTCGTAATGTTAATCGATAATTGATTATATCAAAACATTATACTCATAGCTACTCGATATTAATTATTTAAATAATATCGCATCACAAACTTGTTTTAAACCTAATACAACATAAAAAAATCAAATAAACATATCAATATTGACCCGGACATATGTACAAAACGAATAAAAGTGTTGTTCACGGAACATTACATTTAAAAAAATAGCAAAATACAACAGCTAGCTCGTAAAATATTTCCTTTTCTTATAACTCATAACAATTTTAAAATGTTTATGATACCTGCATCAGTTGATGACGTCAATAGAAGTCTCTAGAAATGTCTGCAAATATGACATTGCATACAGTAGTACTGTTTCCAACCTCATAAAAAAAGTTTTCAGAGCTACTATGGATCCATTTCACCAATATGTTCAAGCTCCATGTAATATGTTTTAATAACAGAACGCCCTAACAATATTCTCAATACAGATAATTATTAATAGACCTTAAAAAGAATAATCGATTTTTTTATCTCTACTTGTATAGAAACTTGGTATAGAAAATCTAAAAACCTCATAACTTTTTATTATCTGTGATCTTTCGTTGTATTTATAATCTCTAGACAAATTTTATAAATGGCTCCTAAATTTAATCTATATTTATTCTTCCAATTTCACGCTAAATATTTTGTTGGAAAGTATGTTAAATATCTCGCATTATGACATTTGAAATTTACAACATTGTATAATGATATAACACGACTAGTTCAAAACATAACACATAAGGTGTCATGGCGCGTTACAAAGTGGGACTAATTTATGTTCTTTGTCTACGTATTACGTATTCCGAATAACTCAGAAACAATAAATGGTATTCAAAATATACTATAAAAACATTTTTAAAGGGATAATTATAAGTGTACATAAAATAATTTAAGGTAATGTAATACAATAACCTCAAAAGTCGACGCTAGCTATAATTGTCTTATTTTAAAAATTATAATAAATACCATGTTTTAGAACAAGATACAATTAAACCACAAAACGGGATTATTTTGTCTTACTCTCCATTAAATTTACTTACTTGTTTTTGTTGTTTCTTGTGTAATTATTTTATATTTCAAATAATTTATAAGGTTATGTTGGTTGTAAACTCCATCAAATGAAGGCCAACTGAAAAGCATTTATAAAAAAATTAAAACCACATTATCGTATTAACCAAAAGAACAGTATTAAATAACTCACTTGATTGTTAACGTTACGACCGACGCAACAAGTACTGTGTAGAATTTAAATCAGTCCCATCACAATTAAGTAACGTAGCGTCTGATTTTTTAAATACCTACATTTAATTTAAAAACAGAAGCCGATCTCAATTTAACATAACGCTTCATTTTTAACCAGTGAACAGTTTAACATTTGTATTGTTTCCCGAGAAATATTTAATATCAAAATAATAATTTTTATTCCACAAACATAAAAAATACTCTAAAAGATAAATCACATAAAATTATATTCCACAAACATATTGTTCAAACTTACTAAAATCGTGTATTGTTCACAAATAGCGGACATTTTAAATCTTTGTTTTCTTTCAGGATATGGCCAGCCGGCTGTACTGGTGCTGGTGAGCTGGTGACGTGAGGTGGTGGGGCGACAGACACGATGCGGATGCACGGCTAGCCGACACGCTCTCACCGCGCACTACCGCTCACATTGAGGTACTATCCAATATCCACTATCCAAATTTTTTTACTATCCTTATTAAAAGATCTACGCAGATAAAATTGGTTTCGATTTCGACCATTTTGTCTTAGCACAAACGTAATTGTAGCGTTGAACTCAAATATTTTTTGTTACGAGAATTTTGTTAATCTATTTTTTACTTTTTGTTTACAAAGATTAAATTAAATGTATAAAGTACATTATTAATTCAACAATAGTATTATTAATAACTGTCAATTCAATTAATAATTCTAACTGGCTACTGTAAAGGTCGATGAAATATTGCATTAACCATCTTATTGTAATAATCTCCTTACTTGAAATTCAATTTGCTATTTGTCAATAAGAAATCTTTAATGCTGCAAGCAAACAATCATGCAGTTTTAATGACTTTGTAGGTTATTATTTGTCAGTTACATTTCACAGTTGATCTTTTAAATATAATAACAAATACGTATGTTATTACAAATCTTTGTAAAGGATTTTGCAATCTGTCGTACATTTGGCAAGTTTCACTCAAAGAACTTTAGATCAGATCGAAAACAATCTTGTGCAATTAGACTTTACTATTACTTGAAATAAATAATTAAAATTCTAACCTCCGATAACTAAAACATGATTTGCTAAACTATTACATAGTTAAATATAATTTAACTAGCTATTCTCGTGCGATTTCATCCGCATAAAATTATGAGGATTTTATTTTATTTTTTACATTTGTCAAATTACAAATGTTAAAATGACATGACATGATGACAATTTTGCTTCCTTAATGTTGGCAGCAACTTATGGTCTCTTTCTCACATTAGGGTTTTTATCCAAAATATTTACTCCGTAAGTTTAATGGCGTTAAAATATGTAGCCTAAAGCGTGACGTAAGTGTAGGGCTTTTTATTTAAAAAAGTATTATTCAAAAATCTCCTGTAATTGCTGACATCTTAGGCAACAAAGAAGTGTGTGTTTACGCTTTATTATAATAGTATAGATTAAAAGACTTCATTTTACAAAAGTCGTAGATTAATTAAGACATAACTAAATTTCTTTTCTTAGCTAATTAATATCTCATATAGATTGTATATTATAAATCAAATTGTACAAATCTTGCAAATGATTGCGATATTATCGAATATCATCAATCATTTGTACATCGAATACCAACTAATGATACGACTTTGAGCGTGCGCACACCTTTGACTAAACAATCGCACAACTATGCGATTGTCTGTTGTTTCACAGCGAATGCAACTGTTTAGTTTCACAACTAAAAATCGCGCACCTCCATATAGTCGAAGGAATCAAAGTGCGACCAAACAGTCAAGCGATAGTATAGTCAAAGTTGTGCGCGTGCTTATTATATACAAAACATTCGAAGTAATTTTGTCTGTACGTCAATAATAACACAACAATACTGAAATAACAGTAACACCTGAATCGCGATCGTCAATTCGTTTTGCTCCATTGACCAAGCAAAGTGCAGTTGAAATTTCGAACACATTATTTACAGGCCATCAATCAACAGGCTAAATATAGACGGAGTTTCTTTGTTGCATAGTACGCCTTTTGCAAACATTTAAGGAAATCATTTTGTCTTACGATTCAAATGTCCTTAGACGTTTAAATTAACTTTCGATGCAGTTAATATCCGTTTTAAAAAAAAGTAACAGTTATAAAAAAGACGGGGTATGTTACCATTTTACCCCGTCTTTTTTTAACTTTCTTTTGTGTCTTGTTAAATGCAATAAAAAGCAAAATTAATGATGAGCTGCAACACTATACTCTACTTATTTAGAATTTCCGTAATTATTATGTTTACGTTGAGAAGATACTCTTTCTCTAATACTCATTATCATCCAGTTGCCCTTATCCCTTACAGAGGGTCGGCACAGTATATGCTGCTCCTCCATACATCTCTATCAGCCGTCACATCTGAATCCACTCCTTTCTTAAGCGTATCCTCTTTCACACAATCCATTCATACTTTCTTCTGTCTTCCTCTTCCTTTGTAGCCATTCACATTCTATCTTAATACTTTCTCTCCTTCTCCAATATTAAGAAATAAAATTTTTCGTTATAAATATTAAGAATATCGAACGACCTTGATATGGTCATTTAATGTCTGCCGTTCACTAATACTCGATATCAAGTCATTCTTAAGAAAGACCTGTTAATCTTTATCACTAATTCGTCGATTTTTTATGACTTAATTTGACAATTAAATTGTTTATAACTAAATTTCGTATAAGAATAAATCAGTTTATAGTTTTAATAACATAGGAAAACATATACGCATACAAACTGTGTTGGCAAGACTCTTTGAAGTCAAACAGTTTGACGTTCACTATATTTTTATAATAACTGTTCATACATCATAATTGTAAGGTTTACTTACCTACTTTTGTAGAAAGCTTGCTTGTTGCTTGTTACGCCGGCCTTTTTACTGCACTGTGACATTTCGACAGTAACGGGATTATTAAAGGTTAATTAATAATAATAATTATTCTCTAATTATAAGTTTTTGCACGGGAAAGTATAGTTTTTTGCGCGTATTAAAGTGTTTTTGTATGTAGTTCAGTTGCCACTGAGAACTTAAATCAGTGAAAAGATTTGAGTGAGGTCAATCAATGTCTTCTTTCGCTGATTTTCTTAGACATTCAATCGAGTTTTTTAATTTCTCAGCAAATTATTGTTATTGATATTAATAATTTATAGAACGTAACATATACTAACTTCAACACAGCTGTAGCTAAACAAGAAACGTGATAGTATGGCATTTTTTTACTAATGATAAAAATGTTTTAATTATTTCCTGCATAAACAATGCGGATTGTAATCTATGCTTGTTACTTATGAAGCCGGTAATTTTATATCAGACCGATTAACCTTGGCTTATTGACATATATATATACTTTGAACTGCGAACAATTATATTTAAAAAAAACTTTTGTTTGTTCGCTGCTTGGTATAGTAAAGTATCAATTCAAACTTCTGCTCAGGAAAGAACTCTCGAATAAAGTTACTTGTATAGTTCAAACTACGATCAGTTTGTGGTTAAAGTTTACTTTATAGATTTCTTACCCAAGTATACTTTATATCTAAAATTTTTTAATTTTCCGATAGCTTTTCATTTGCAATGTTTTAAGTATTGCATGTAAAAATTTATGTACTATTTATTTTACACTTTAAAATTTTACCAAAAATATTATAAAAATCATTGAACTAATAGTTTAATTTAAACCCATTTTAACCAATAGTTATATTGTGTCTTAAAGGTGATAATCTCAGACCTCTTGCTAAATGTTATGTTTAAGATTTCAAAGAATTTTAATGTGTGTAATAAAATTGATTCGTGTATTATGAAGGTTCTATCTAAAGGTCTGTGCGGCGGTCGACTCTCTGTCGAGAGGCGGCAAGTCGGAGAGGCGGCTGGGAAGTGTAACGAAATGTCAAGGACGTTTGTATCAATAGTTGAAAGTCCCGCGCAGCATGCGGATAAATGTTTAAACACACATTCATCATTATTGTAGCCGTGGTTTGAAAAATAGCTGTCGTGACAGCCCATATCAATATTCGAATGCTATAGACCCGAGGTAATAGTGAACGAACACAAGTTTTTATTTCAATCACGTTTGAGGTCCAAAAAAATAATTAAAAGCCATGAAACTGTATTTAAATAATTACTAATTCCACTGTTCTAAAATGCCTACTTACTAATATAATTTATACCATGCCGCAGTAAGACGATTTTTAGATTTTTTAATTTCAATTTATTTGACAACTTATGCGTGACTAAAAATTTAAAGTTGTTACATTTCATCACCCACTCTAGGGTCAATGTCAGGTAATAAGCAATTATTAGTGTAACACATGTTTACAAGGAGTTTAACTCCAAACTAATTGGATGTTAATTGTTTTGAAACGTTATATACTCCGTTATTCACTACCTGCTTCATAAGATAGTCGACAAAAAATTAACGCCTCGAAATAATGAATTAGTATGAGCAAAAAAGATCGTTTTTTTATCTAATTCCGGCCGTTACGATGAAAGTAAAAGTTTGCCTTGCATAAGTAGACCTAGTTTTGTAAATAGCGGAATATTTAATGCAAGAACATTTTGCTTAAGGGCTTCAATTCAACAAAATATAGGTAGCTTAGCCTATACTTTGCAATTAAATGTTGTAAATGCTCGATCATTTAATTACAAAGTATAACGCCGTTCGATGTCTTTACAAGAATATTACCAAAAGATAGAATGCAGAAATAGGTGCCTATAAGACGCTAGGCTTGAAATCCTCAGACTACCTCGATCAATCACTAGTGAGTAAGAGTCCACGATGTTACAAGAATGTACCACGAATGCGAATTCTACGTGAATACAAATTTTGATACAGTTTTACGTAATTGAAGCATTCCATGTAAACGAGTGTCGAGTAAAAGCGGGTTGAATGCGTTCCGAGGTTGCGCAAGATTGCGCAGCGGCCGTCACGAGAGGCCCGCCCACCTGCAACGTGCAATTCTCTATGGTGTACTTACGATTTGGATCAAAACATACTATTATGTAACTACACTCGTTAGCGGATCATCGAACAAGATGAGACTCGTGTCTTCTTGACTAAGACACGCCTGTAAGCATATTCGATAGTGTGGTATCTTTACGCGTAGTAAATTGAACTGTGTGCTAGTAGCCAGATGTATCTCATTTTCTTATCAAGCGGGTGTTAGACTAAAATAATTATCATGCATAAGGTTTTTTGCATCAAAAATAAATGAAATTTTAGATATTTGGTACTATCGAATCTTGAGCAGTTCATTTAATTTACTGTGAGAAATTTATTAATTACAGTCAGGTTGGACAATCCCTCTTTCAATGTGTAAATTTGAATCGATGTAAAATTTTAATGGTGCTTGTCCCTTGCAATGTTGGTGCCTATTTCTGGCGCAAGAAGCAACATGAATACATTACCACATTCCGGTTTAACAGAATATAGTTGCAGTCTTTTAAAATATAAATACTTACATTTCGCTGGAAACATTTACTTGTCGATTTATGTGATGTCATCGGTCGTTTTATTGTCTACATTCACCTTATAAGTAAGGTTATTTTAATTGTATCTTAATTTTAATCTAATAATATCAGATCCTTAATACCAGTTTTTGTTAATGTTTGTTTTATTGATGTCCTTTTAAAGGTTTTTTTAATACTCGTTAAAAATTGTACACCGCACTGGTACCCAGGTACTATTGATATTCTACAGCTTAGAATATTTGTAATTTACCCTTGATATTTGGAGGAAAATGTTAAGTAGAGGACATAAACTGATCTACATATCTTTATCAAAAACAAATCATAAAACTGGCTTCGATTGTTAGTTAATAATATCTGATATGTCACCGGAGCAAGCTTTAGCATGTTCACTTGATAATAAAGAATCTATCACAGATTAAAAAGATTATTTAAATCAACGAAATATAATCTATGTTATACGAACTATTGCCCGCAAATTCGTCAGCGTGGAATTTAAAAAATGTAATTAACATAACGCAGGTTATTTTTTTAAGAAAATTAAATTTAAAATTATTTATTTTAAGAATATTTAAATAGGTTTTTGTAATAAAAGTACATTATATCCTATTCCAGACTGTAATGTATCCGTGTTTCAGATATAATCCAAATGTAAACACCCATTCCTTACCTTTTAACAAACATCAATCCATCTCACCCTACTTTGATTACGCCTTTTGTAATAAGTTTAAAATTACCGTGGCAAAAATAGATCTGTAGCTATAGATACTACGCGTCAACTCCACCGAGTGTTTTACTAAATGACATGTATAGTGACACTGTTTACCATTTGGCACGAACCCGACATACTGTTTGCATGCTCGTAGCTTACATACACACTCTTAATAGGTCGTCAATCTGATCCATTTAATGCAGATAAAACATGCCTACTACTACTTTCCGCGAAGAAAAACATTTTACAGTATGAAATTAACACTAAGACAATGTAAAACATTTAGCTTACTTATTTTTATCCTATAACTGTCATCTCAAATCATCATCAACTTGCCCTTGTCCCTTTTGGAGGGTCAGCACAGTTTGCTGCTCTTCCATACTTTTCTATCAGCCGTCATATCTGAATCCACTCCCTTCTTAAGTATATCCTCTTTCACATTTCATCCATACTTTCTTCGGTCTTACTCTTCCTTTGTAGCTATCCTAATTCATTTTTAACAGTTGCTGGTTTATGTCCCCATCGTCTCGTCAACTCATATTACCGCTATTTTACTATTATTTGAAAGAAATAAAGTGGTCTTTTATTTTTAGAGAAACGAACGAAAAAAGAAAGAGTTCATTATTGGAAATGAATAAAAATCGTCGAGATAAAGCCTTAATAAGCTGCATTTAGAAGTTACATCTTATTACAGAGTACACTAAAATGCTTTAGAGATTTGAATATCGGATAGAAATCATAATAACGTCCTTGGCATACAACAATCTGTTGGCAATGCGCAGTCGTCCCGTAGACATCACGCCCACTGGCCGGTTAATTTAGCATCCTGTATGATTCACTGTAATTTGTAAAACTACTAGCTTTCGCCCGCGACTCCGTCCGCGTGTAATTAAAAAAAAAACAAAAGTAAGTAGTCAATGTGTTCTTCCAAACTATCATCTACATGTATGCCAAATTTCATCTAGATCCATTCAGTAGCTTAGGCTACAAACTCTAACAAACATCCATCCATCTAAACTTTCGCATTTATAATATTCTATGATGAATATTATAATATTGTATGATCTGCATATGTGAGAAGAAGCATACGTAATGTTTATCATTACAGCATCCTTGGCAATAGTCCAAAGAGAGTAACGTCAACTAACTACACTAATATTAAATTTATGAAATCTGTTATTCTTCCCGATCAACTTAAAACTGTCGAATCGTATTAATATTATAAATGCGAAAGTTTAGATGGGTGTTTGTTAGAGTTTTTAGCCTAAACTGCGGAACGGATTTTGATGAAATTTGGCGTAGAAGTAAAGGATAGTCTGGAACAACAAATAAGTTTTTTGTGTTTTGTTTTATTTCGCGCCAAGAGTCGTGGGCGAAAGCTAGTTAATCATAAAAGTTATCCCACTAAAAGATAATCTATCAGTCCTCTAATGTTATGTATCTGATGAGTAGTATGTCAAACATTATCATGTTTTAATTTATTTTTACCTAAAAATTTTAGTTAAAGAACAAAGGCTTTTTTATATTCGGTCTGTCTGCACGAAAATTCAATAAGGCGTATTTTTTGTTCAATAATGTCAGATATATTTTTTAACTAAATGCAAGCATTATTACGCTTCTTAATGCTATGTTAGTCTGTATTAGCCGTTTTAGTACAAGTCTATTTTCCTCCTTTTTTATATTGGAGTGAATGTACCGCTTTTGTAGATGTCAAAAAGGACATAAAACTCGTTATCAACGTTCTTGAGAAGTAAGAACTTTGTATTAAACCTGATCGTATTAACTGCTATTTTATATTGGCGTTTAAATAATTTTATTATACTACCTGTAGCTCTCGACTTTTTAAAAATAAAGCTCATGTTGCTGCGGTAAAAATCCTTACAAAATTTGTCTATAGATTCAAAGATAACAAAAGTATTACGTTGAAATGCGAGTAAAAAACACCATATCTAATAAATGGGAAAGTTTAGATGGATGGATGTTTGTCAGAGTTTGTAGCCTAAACGGCTGAAATTTGGTATAGAGGTAGAGCATAGTCTAGAAGACCACATAGCCTACTTGCTTTTGTTTTTTTAATACCGCGCGGACGGAGTCGCGGGCGAAAACTAGTATCTAATAATTCAGTTGCAACATCTGAAGATTGAAATACCAGAGGTCATAATATTTATGCATTGCAATTTATTGACACAGAATACTAAACAAGAACATCGATATGACATTGTAGAAGACAGGCAGAGTACAATGCTGCTTTCACCATTGTCTATTCTAGAACTGATCACATTGTCACTAGGAATGTTGGACACGCCTTACATAGTTTGCATAACATAAACTATGATGTCTAACATCGCAAACACTGGAGCGAGGAACTTGTTCAACATCGCTGTAGCTCCGATCTCACCCTGACTTTGACCGGACAATGCAATGCCATTTTAGAGACTTACTCACTAACAAAGAGCACATACTCAAGATCATCTTGCTCTGAATTTAATTGTATACAAAGATCAACATAACTGGTTCTGCATGATAATATTATACCTACTGTAAGTTTCATAATAAATTATATTCAATCGCCAGCACAAATGTAGAATCACACAAGATATACAATAACGTCGATCTTTGCCACCCTTTCAAATAAACATTAGCACTCTGGACAACTTTATTCAATTTATCTTTGTGGCAATTAAAATAAGACACCTTAGTTTCAAATTTGAAAATGATAAAATTCATATTAGCATTATTTATGTTCCATCTATTCACGCACGTATTGACTTTATGTCTTTCAAAGTAAAACCTCTTGTAATCATTCTTGCAATACTCATTACTAAGGACTTCTTCTGTTTAATACTACGAATACCCATCACATACAAACAAAATTCAAAGAAACGAATTTACTAGCTACATCTTTAAATTAAGGCCGCTCACCTTTGACTAAACTATCGCACAACTGTGTGCGATTGTCGATTATTTCGCAGCCAGTTCAACTGTTTAGTTGCAGAATAAATATCGAATAGTGTGCGCACCTCCATATAGGAAAGGAATCAAAGCGGGACTAAAGAGTTCTGGGATAGTTTAGTTTCATAATATAATTTTAGAAAAAATAATTTCACTTAGATTCTGTATGGCCTAAATCAGTTCATAGATCATACCTTTCAAAACGTAATCAACACATAACACCATATTATTTTATAATCAAGAACACGTTCATTAAATAGCGTCGGATAGATATGATAGGCTACTTAATACTGTATGAAATAGCTTCAACCGGTTACGAAATGTTAATTATTGTGGAATTACTCTACTTCGTAAAGTTAATTACACTTTACAGTGTACTAAGTAGTAATTTGATCTTATTATTTTATGGCAGATACAAAACAATTGACTATCTAACACACTGTAACGAGAGAGAGAATTGAGTCAAAGCTCTATACTGATACGTGGATTTGAATACATATTTTTGATAACTATGACGCTTAAAAAATACTTTGATTGCAAATTATATTTTCGTTCGCAAGTGCAAACAGCCAGTTGCATCTAACCAATGGAAGGGAATAAGGAAGTACCGGATATGAAACAATTTGGTAGTAACAAATGAAGTACACACGGCCAAAGGAAGGCCATGGGAATCTTGATACCAAGGCGTTGATGCCAACTGGAAACGACAATATAATTCTTCATTAACACCTACAATTTAAACATTGTTATTATCGTGTAAAGGCCGTTTTCACGATTGAACGTGACGTACCGGATACAAGATCGGATACAGTTGTTAACTATGAAGGATTCTTATATTGATTTCCCGACGTGGAAATTATTTTATTTATAATTATCCGTTTGATTGATTTGTGCAGTAAAATTATTTCAACCTTCAGTTATTGTAATTCCAATTCTGGAAAACTTTAATCAAATAGTCTTCGTTTTTCATAAGAAAATTTTAGTTAATTATTTATAAAAAATCTTTAAAAGCAAGTAATTGTTTGTTATAAATCGTACTATGCAATGTCATAAGTAGAAAAACTTCCTGTTTAAAAATTGTGGAGATTCATTATTCTAACTGACTATATACTATCTATATTAAATTCATAATCTACATAAAAATCTTATTCATTTACTGCACAAACTACGGAACTTTTCTCTCGTTTCCGGTATCAAACGATTTACAATTTCTTAACATTTTTATGTAACTCTGCTGTTACGTTTTATTGTAAAGGATTACATCGGTAGTTTATTAAAACGATTACAATTCTTGGAATTAAACAGTCGGTAGTCAAGATCTCTATTATGATAATATTTAATTTGTGAATCGCGTACATTGCACTAAAAGACTGAGAATTATTTTACAACGGTAAACCATAAAAAGCTGCAACAATCTTGTCTAAAATGTATGTAACACTAGCTTTCGTCCGCGACTTCGTCCGCTTGGAATTTAAAAAAAAACAAAAGTAAGTACACTATGTGTTCTTCCAGAATATCCTCTACATCTCTATCAAATTTCATAGAAATCTGTTCAGCCCTTTAGGCTACAAACTTTAATAAACATCCATCCATCCATCCATCTAAACTTTCGCATTTATAATATTAGTAGGATTAGTAGGAATAGCAGGAAGTATTAGTACATAATATTTTAATAATGTCAACTCATTGTATGATATCAAATGAGTATCTTTTATTGTTTTTGGTAATTTTTTAAGAACAAATATTTACTTTCAAACAAAATCACTGGAACGTTTTCATAATATCCTTACCGAGTCGTGGGTCCATTGTAGAAGCATTCGTGATGTCACTTCGTAATTATTCTATTTAATTCTCAATCATCATTTGTATGGAAGTGAATGAACAATAAAAAATGTTCCATGAACGAAAGAGGAAACGTCGCGGAATGCGACACTCGCGGCGCCGGTCATAACTGTTCTAAGAGACAGGAATTAGTTGATTATAATTATTTTGATTATTAAAAAAAAATAATAAAAATAACCTCTTATGTAGATCTGGAATATAATTTCTCAAGCTCTAGAAAATCTAGATATGTTCTCAATGAATACTTAATGTTGTCATAAACTTAAACTTTGGAGGTTTTGTCTGATGTTTTATTTCTAACTATTAATAATTCTAGCACAAAGGTATACAATCATATTTTCTTGTACAGCTATCAGTAGAACAAGTTTGACATCGATGTCCGTCTCTTAAAAAAATAATTAGTAATTTTTTAAATTCCCGCTCCATCTTATGTCTTGGGCCACACTCTCTTCTAAATGGGTAAGGCAAAGTCCTGCCCACACGGTCCCGCTCGCTCCCGACGTGCGCGTGCCACACGACCTTCATCCTGCATTCTATTGCCGACTCATCCAGGATACGCACGATTTACTGTTGCAGAGGACAATAACCTCACTGCCACTGTTATCTTTACATAACAAATAAACAAAGCAAATTATACTATAGACCGATACATCGCGTATTTAGTAATCTACATAGTTATAATTCCAAAGGTTTCCCTTAAATCGATCTGTGACCCGCTTCAGATTTAAGGCGTTCTCATTTCTAACAAATCAGACAATGTAAATTGCTCAATCCGATGTAATAAAACTCGCAAAATGTTTGCAAAAATAAACGACCGCCTCTGAGCTAACCTCACTTAGGTACTGCTACAATTAATTACAAGGATCTCGACATAAAAGGAGCATGTCGCAACAACGATCGCGCAATTCCAGATGAGTTCACGAAAAAGCTTTTACCTTATAGGAATAACAATTGAAGTCACTAACTGCGTAGGCGTAACACATTATGATAAGCGTAATCTCGTGAATCAGTTACATACAAGAATAGCAGTTAAGTAATCCTTGTATAGTGATAATATTCAACACACGTGCCGCCATAGGCCAATGTTATTAGCTTAATTGTCTTCGGTGAATAGGCTTATTGTCCGTGCTTTTGTTACGGGAGTAGCCTGCCCGGTATCAACATTATGATTCCCAACCGAAGCGGATGAAACCACGTAACTAACTGTTTAATAAATTTAATTACAATAAAAGCTACCTGTGATTTATCAACTAGTGAAATGTTAAACATTTCATTTATAATTTGAAGTTATATTCCAAACATGTGTAAAATGAAAACAATTGACTATTTTTTTTTATTTATGATTATTGACTACTTTCTTTAGAGTAAAATTATCTCATGTATGTAACACCAAAAGGTTAAACAAAAAAAACATACAGACGAATTGAGTACCTCCTTCTTTTGGGAAGTCGGTAAAAATTACAATTTATCAAAGAAAATAACTTGAAAATTAAAAAAAAATCGGTAAATATTCAGACGCTTAATGTAACTTTATACTGCGCAGTAACATGAGACCAGTGATTGTAATATTTTTGCTTAGCGTTATACAATACTTAACATTCGAATGAGCACATAAAGGTTAGTGTGTCAAATATTAATTTACCCATTAGGCCGCGAAAACTAACGTGCAGAACTTTTAGTAAATACGGTAAAAAACTAGTACTTATAGATTATTCTAAAAGAGTAGTTCCAGTAAATTATATGTTGCCTACAACAAGGCTGTCTATTACGATAGTTGAGCTCGTGTAATGTTTTGCTTCTGTAATAACGACCAAATATACCTAGGTCTTTACAACATTGTTGAAACATAGTTTTAATTAAACAGAATTGTATTATAGAAAAAAACAGATACCCTAAATTGCAAATTAAACATTTAGATTCTTGGTAATTTTAGTGCTGATATGTTTTTTATTAAAAGTATTAATGCTATATTTTATTTAGAATCGTAGATAAGATCTCCCTTTAATATTATTTTTAAACTAGTTAACCATAGACAGCAATGTAATTACGTAAACTTTATGGTAGATTATGAAATACTTGGTACCGAAAGCAATAGAAATGAGATCAATTTCGTGAGCGAGTCCCATCAAACTTTTTTTTTTATAATGCAATATCCGCGGTATTAAGACGTTTGCAAAAGGCACTTCTAACGATGAGCCGTTATGCAACACTCACTGGGACAAGGCTCTTTGATCGACGTTATATGGATAGAGATTATCTACCACTCGACTTACCTCGTCACTACTTTAACTATAAAGCGATTTATTAAAAAAAAGACCTCCTCAATTCAAATTAAAGAAATAAATTGAAACTGAACCTTTCTCGTACTTAAATACACTTGTATCAAAGGTTTTCATACCTTTCTTTGTATTTACAAAGTAGTAGTACAGTAGCTGTTGTCCGCGACTTCTTCCGCGCAATATTAAGATAAGAAAGTAGCCTATAATATCCCCGTCTATAACTAACACGGCTTGAGGACAGACAGACAGACAGACAGATAGACAAAAAAAATCTAATGGCGATTTTCGTTATTAGCAACGCAAATACATCATCTTCCCGAAATCTGGAATTCTTCATATTACAGACACTCCAATTCTATTACAAGTATAGATGACAGGTACATATCACAAATGTTTCGACTGCGTCTTCGTTCGATAGTGGGTACACGCGATGCGCTGGTAACACAGTGACCGTCATATCGCCTCCCACTCGCTGACATAACGGGCCGCCGCTCACACCGTTACAATGCGCCGCGTCACATGCACTAGCTATACGTCCAGGACTCACTCAATGTGACCGCACGCGCAGTTCAGATGTATCATAGAATCATTAGCAGATACTACGATTGCGGTGGTCAAATTTCAAGTAACAGGATCCTGCCTTATTGACGAAAGATTTTGAAATTCTAAGTGAAAGGGAACTTTAATTCCTTAACTTAAGAACTTCTAACCAATTCTAACTTGGAATATCTAAGGAAATGCTAATGATGCTATTAAAATTCGCAATATATCGGAAATGATCTTCCTTTGAGTGTATTTGATTACGTCACGTGCTAGACGATCGCAAATATTACTTAGTATTCTCTACTTGTTTAACTTTCTACAAACACATATATGAATATAAATTAATATTTATTGAAGTAAAAAAACATACTCGTACGTCTTTAACCCAAATTGGGACAGACAGTCTGTACCGAAGTCCGTTATTATTCTCAAAAGGAATAAGGAAAAATCAAATAATGCAATTGGTAATTCCCTTTTATTATATAATAATAGTCGACCTTATCTATAAAGATTTAGATTTAGTTCATTAATCTAAAAAGAAAACAAATGAAAAACACGTTTAATTAAATACAGACAAAGTTTATAAGGCAAAAGATTGTCTTTCTTTGTTGTAGTTGGTCCATTTTTGACCGCATCTTATGTAGATCAAGGTGGTCCTACCGATTTTATAGCCAAACCAACAATATTTTATGAAATAAAACTTACAAAAAGTTATTATCAAGCGACCAACTACGTCCGAAGTCTCTATAAGGAGTTTGGATTTGTAGTACACTGGGACGAATGGAAATCCGATTGATTGCATTAAGTTATTAATCTATACTTCTATACTTATATATCTATATCTATCTATACTATGATAATAAAGCGTAAACACTCACTTCTTTGTTGCCTAAGATGTCAGCAATTACAGCATAATTTGAATAATTCCTTTTTTATTAACAAGCCCTATCCTTACGTCACGCTTTAGACTATATATTTTCACGTCATTAAACTTACGGGGTAAATATTTTGGATAAAAACCCTAATGTAGGAAAGAGACCATAAGTTGTTGCCAACGTCAAGGAAGCAAGAGTTTGTCATGTCTTGTCGTTTTGACATTTGTGTTAAAAGTAAACAATAAAATAAAATTTTCATAATTTCATGCGGATGTTGCCGCATGGTATCAGCTAGTATCTAACTAAGATCGTATTCAAATTAGAGCGATCATCGTTCAAATCGCTTTGTATTATTCGCAAAAAATCCGGTTTACATTCGCAACTGTCCGCCTAAACAACTTGACCAATAGTTAAGCAAACGAAATTAATAGCCTAGATAATACCACAGTACTGTTAGTGTTTACTATGAATGGTCCAGTTTGCGCCGTTCCACTGGCGTTGGTCTTACGTAGGAAACCGCGCCCCGGGACAATCTGACATAATATCCCATTGCAATCACTTTCACAATATCGAATTACACTTATAAGGCTACATAATGAAATGCAATTGAAAAATACTTTTTCTAATGCTGGTTTAACTTGGTTATAAATAATTTTGCAATATGCATTTAATGTACCACAGACTAATAACTTGAGAAAAGTATATTTTTACTCGTATAGTATGTGAAATAAATTTTAATTCTATCAATAAAAAAATATATAAAGAGGGTTACACATTGATTATGTGGTTTAAAATAAGAAACTGTGCCAGAAAATCACATAAAAAATCTGTTTAGTATCTAACGTTTTTTTGATAAAAAAAATACAATGATGAAATAATTGCGTGCAATTATACCCTTGATTCATATTTATTTGAAGAATAACCCACTTTCGCTGTACAGTTTTAAGTGACACAAATAATAATTTGATAATAATAATTCGAGAGCGGACTCGCAAGGACGTATCAGTCGGTCGGCGCCAACGCTCGACCGCGACACGTAGCAACGAGCCTTGCTGGCCTACCTGAACATTATTGCTTTACACGGTATAAGGTTGCTCGGTCAACTTATCGTGTTACTTTTAATTAAAGACTAATTGAATTTATTAAAACAAAACAACAAGATAAAGCCTGCAAATCCGAGGGTCCAGAGTTAAATGGGAAACTATAATATCTGTAAACAATATAAGCCTCGAGATTTGTATGTATTGAAATAACTCAATACTGGGCATATTTAAAAAAATCTTTCACCATTAGAAAAGACGTTATGGCTAAATGATATAGCTAATTTTTTTTAATTATACGTGGACGAAGTCGCGTGCAATAACTAGTATGTAATAAGGATATTTTTCATAACAAGAATTTTCTCCCAATACTCTTAATATCGACTTGTTTCTGCACAAGTCAAAATAATGATGTCTTGTACCAATATTAACTTGGTTAACATATTGAATAGTCGAACTATGGTCTATTTCATGAATAGAACGCTTAAGGCGAACAATATTAAGGTGCCTATTATTCACGTCACATACGTTGCCAGTCTGATTTAGATAACAGTAAATTAGTACAGCAGTGCTGCAGTGTCGTAAGTCGAAAGCTCGATAAGACTGAGCCAAATGCACTAAACTGTCTATAACAATGTGTAGGTTGAAATACTGTTAATGAAGAAAATATGGTATTTAAAATATTTTACTGCTCCACAGTTTTATTCATCATCACCAGCTCACTATTAGTCCCCACCGAGGGGCTCGAAGATACCCTAAGTTAGGGTGACTAGGCCATATTCAACCACGGTGACCCACTGCGGGTTGGTTGACTTCACACATATCTTAGAATTTCTTCTCCGATATGTGCAGGTTGCATCACGATGTTTTCCTTCACCGTAAGAACATCGGGTAAATTATGTGCATATGAAAATTCGAAAAATCAAAAATCACTCTGGTACATGGCAGGATTCGAACCCAAAACCTGTAGATTATAAGTCAAGTGCTTAAACCACTGAACCACCAACGCTTAACAGTTTTATTAATCTGATCAATTCCACACCAAGTTATGTTTCAACTGTAAATTGCAAATTCTTTTTTCTCTCTCAAAGACGTTCAATTATGATATCTCTAGTTCAAAATTTAGAAACAAAAAGATTGCATAGTATTATTACATCTTTGACTAGCTACACCATTTTTCTCAATCAAAAAGTGGATCTTTTATCGCCAGAATGTTTAATTGTATCGTTATGTAATTTTAGATGGAACATATCGGAACATTTCATTGTAGATGGTTAATTGTAAATGTCGAAATTCCATTGTCGTGTCCTGCTGCTCGTGCGAATATTGCAGTCCTATTGTTTCTATTATAACATTTATATTGCGATATTGAAACCAATTAATTTATTACCTACCACAATAAGGAATACTAACACTCTTTTAAGTTTTATTTATAAGTAGTTTTCACGACTGACATTTTATAAATGCTTGTTTAATTAATTTATTTCATTTAAAATATTAAATTATAATAATAACATTAAATTTAGATAATCTGTGCCCTTTATGGTCACGGTTATGTCTCTACCTTTACTTTAACATTTTAATTTCGTCCAAATATTTTATTCTACAAAATTGTTGAGTGAATAATCGTTTAAGCTTTAACTATAAAAGTTTAGTAAAAAATTAATTACGTACCTACTTTTGTGTAAATATTTATAAATCAACTAGCTTTCGCCCGCGACTCCGTCCGCGTGGTAATAAAAAATACAAAAGTGGGTACTCTGTGTTTTTCCAGACCATCCTCTACATTTATACCAAATTTCATCGAAATCCGTTCAGCCGTTTACGCTACAAACTCTAACAAACTTCCTAAACTTTCGCAGTTAAAATATTACTATGGTTAATTAAAACTATGATTCCGTTGATTTCAGATGCGGCGGCAGGCTCGGATCTCAATAGGAGGCGCGCTCGTTGTGCGTTCCGCTTCAGCTCTCCAAGGTGATCATCGTTTACATTTACTTATTACTTGATTAAGGCCGGTCCCACCATTGGCTGATAGAGGCCCAGATAGCTTATATCACTGTCAGATAGAATAACAAAATCTAATATTTTCATCATATACACACACGTTGGATTGTTATCAGACAATTTACAATTTGGTGGGACAGGACCTAAATCTTATAATATTTAATTTCATATGTTGCGACAGTGACAAGTTGAGTATGATACTTATGAAATATGCAGTAGGTAACAATTCGGAAGTAAGCTACCATAAACTTACAGAAATCTACACATGTTGTTAACATAATGCTAATATGTCAATAGTTAACTGGGGAATGCTCGTATGTGTGTGAATAGTAAATACTAATAGAATGCATTTTATGTTACAGTTTGGCTGTGGTTGCTGATATTTGTATTCCAGAATGAATTCAGAATATCAAGGTCCATTCAACCAGGCGTAAGAATTAATTATTTTATTACTCTAAAAACTTGTATCTTTAATGTAAATCTTAGTAAATAGTTTCAATAATTTGTTTATCTTCGATAAGAGAATGAAAAATGAAATTGATTTCTAAAACGTTAATTTGTTCTTATATACTTTTCAGTACTTGGACTTTGACAATCTACCCGAGACAAACTTTACATGCGCTGGCAAAGTTATCGGTGGATATTACGCCGACTTAGAGACGTCATGTCAGATGTTCCACGTGTGCACTGTCGGCCAACAAGATGAGCCGATGGATATAAAGTTCCTTTGCCTTAATGGCACTGTTTTTGATCAGGTAAGTAATAAAAAGAAATTAATAACGATTCATAACAGACATGGTACTGTTGCTCGCATCTTCATCCGTTAACAGTGATAACGTAGCTATTCATTGACAAACGAATTTTTGAAAGCGGCCAACTAGTTTTAAGTTACTTCAATACATACAAAAATCCTAATCTTTCCTCTTTACAATGTTGAATAGAATAATTCTGAAGCTAAAATATCCTTTACAGGAAACTCGAGTTTGTGAAAGAGTAGATGAAGTAGATTGCACAAAGTCAGAGAAGTTCTACAGTTTAAATTTAGAATTATACGGGAGTACTGCACCACCTATTATACAACCAGACACAAGCAGTAAACCACAAACTAAACCAACCGAACAGTCATATACTATAACTACTAAAACCAGTACAGAGGAATTATCGGATCCCTTCGTAAATGAAAATCCGACGTCATCAAATGACAAGACACAAGACTTGTCTCCAGACACATTAGACTCAACAGATGATCCAATACAAGATGTAAGAAAAGAAGAACAAAAAGTAACTAAAGGTCCGTCAACACAGACGACACCCTTAAAGAATATTGGATCAATGAACGATGGTAAATATCACATAATAAAACTGTTTGTAAAGTAATAGTTTTAGTTAAGTGGAAAATGTAATTTATATTAAAAAATAATATTTTTCAGAATACCGAGTAGAAGATGACATTGACGATGAATATGAGGAATTTTACTCCCATCCTGCTACAACTTCCAGTTCGCAATCAATAATTACAACAACATCAACGACGACTCAACCGCCTGTACCTAGAACATCAACAACTACATCAACAACGAGACGGCCGCCTTCTACTTCGTCCACAATATCATCACAAGCCCCTGTGATACACTCTTCTTCAACGCCATCCACTCCACCTTTAACTACTATCGACCCATCACTTCTTTCTCCACAAGAATTCATATATCGCCATCGTGGCCCAGGATCGGAGGCTATTTCTTTTCAGCGTCAAAGTTTCCGCCCTGCCGATGGTGTGTTCATAACCCACGCTCCGCCACAACAATTCGATCATTTTCAATATGAATCTTCAAGAACAGCACCGCGCCCTGTATCCCGCCCTACACCATTTGTACAGAGACCACAACCGTTCCGAGCTACTACTCATGACCCGAGAGATCAACTCCTGCGCCCAGGACCTTCCTCTCAGTCATCTGAGAGGCACGAAACGTCCGTAAAACATCGCTCACCTTCAGCGTTACCTTCACAACAAACATTACCGTTTAATTTTTACTACGACCGAAAACGAAGCGACGATCTATCATCCGAAAAAGAGTCACCTCCAAGTGCTCGATCAGTGGCCCCACCAACTATTGCAGAAAGACCATTCAATAAACCGAAAAGTCCCCCACGAGTTATCGTTACCGCTAGTGCCTCAGTTAGTGATAGTAATGGGAAGAAATTGAACTATACCGTAGGTAATGTAGTTAGCGCCGTAAAACCTATTGTAGCAATAAATTACGACGATTACAAAGAATCCGATCTTATTTTCGATCCCTTCTTTCTTGATGTGCCAAAACTTAATAAGCGAAGAAAAACAAGATCGAACAAACACAGAAAAGTATTTACAGTTCCTGCAACGGCAACTATACCTACGAACCTAATTTCCAAAAGTAGTATTGAATCGACGCTCCCTCCAGCTACTTCTAGAGCGACTACAGTTAAAATGACCTTTACAACACCCTCTACAACAACAACAACCGCAGCCTGGAATCCTGAAGATTATGTCGACGACAATTATGAACCTCACGCATATCTGCCACCCATTCCCCCACTAGCCGTTTTCGTATCTCAGGAACGTGTCAAACATGGAAAAGTCGAAAAAGAGTCGAGAAATGTAGGTAAAGATGAATTGAATCCAATAGAATTATCAACAAAAAACGTTGGTCGCAAGGATGAGTCCCGGCCGACGGCGTCTGCGGTGCAGATGGTCTCTAGTCAAAGTGCGGGTGTTGCGGCGGCGCGTGACGTCACGCCGAGCGCGCCGCCCCCCGCGCAGGCCCCCGCCTGCGCCTCATCGCACTCCACTGACTGTCGAAATCGTGCCTAATAAATAGCTCACTTTATATGTAGATTAGTAGACAGATATTTAAATAGGTAGTAAATTTTATAATTTTCCAAGCAGACGATGTGTTACTGTGTTTCTATTTAATTTGTTTTAAATATTGTAATTGCAACAAGTCTTATTTTTGTAATTAAGTTAGTAAATATTTGTTATTCCGAAACATACACTGTACATACGTTAGGAAATGTCAACTTTAAGAAATATTTTTTTATGATTTCCTAAAACATTCATAACTATGATAAATTTTATGAGGACGTTTTGTACATACTTTATGTATCCTAAAATATATTACTTAACATTTTAAATTTCTTTTATTTCCCATAATAATCGTTTTAGTAACCTAGAGCTGCGCTAGGATTCTGCCCTCATTGGGATTCAGGACGAAATATCGTTACCTATTTTATTTTGGATAACATAAAATCGTTTGCCAAGGCATTAGTTGTTCTATAACTCCTTAAAGAGTTATCTACTTTTAAAATTAAGTAGCATTAATAACGAGACAAGACAAACATCGCCACCCCCAGTAATTTAATATTACCTTAATTTCACTTAATAATAACAACCTTTTTGGTGTAGTAATGACGCCGTTTTTATTGCTTTCAAATTGAAACTTCAAAATTAATTAAGCCGTCTAGAAATTGGTCAAATTAAAACAACCTTTTGATAAATATTTGGAATATAATTGTGAAAAACTACAACAATGTCTAATTATAGCATTATGAGTGTGAAAGATATGATCGAAATGGCTTTCGGAGATCCACGGGTAAGCATATTCCATAATAATATTAGCATAAAAAATATTAATAGAAAAATTTTGTTACAAAGTTACAAGTGTCTTTACACTTTGCCGAAAAGTAACCATTTCTACAAGGACCAATTTCTTCGTAGGTTTTAATGCTTAGATGTTCTGGGTATTACCAAGTTTTATTTAGATTTAGATCACAAATCAGACATGTGTACGATGGCTTAGGCCATTGAATTAGTTATCTAATTTTTTCTAAGTTAAAGTGGCATAAAATTATGGTATGATTATAATTTTTTCAACTACAATTTCAGATTGACGTCGTTAATTTTAAACTACTCCAGACGATTTTATACCTACTCGCACGTCAGTTACGTTTATTAGGTCGTCGTGTTGAAGTGAACGTCGAACATCCTTTTATGTCACCGCCGCGAAGCACTATAATTGTAACTGAACTTAAAATGCAAGCTGCGGGCCCCAAGAAGCCGAAACGAGCAAAGTTATCAGAAACTGATTCAACAGATATAACCGGTGAAAAAACTCCTCAAAAGAAAACTTCAAAGTCTATAGGAGGTGGCCAAGAGTCTACAAAAGGTGATTCCAAAAAAACAATAACTGAAGCAACAAAAAGAGTTACTGATCCCAGACAAGATGGGGTCGAACAGAAAAGAGGGGTTCCTGATCCCAGACAAGGTGGCACTGAAACAAGATCAAGAGAAACTGATGCAAAAAAAACTTTGGTTGATCAAAGAAGAGCAGTTTCTGTCGCAAGATACGATGGTAAATCACAGGTAATTTCAATAAACATCTTGTTGTAGTTTATTTAGTTTTAATTACACTCAAACTTTTAAAAAACTATAAATTTCGGATTACTGTCAACCGTCACCCCACTCTGTCGTGAGAGTGGGAACAGATGAGAATAAAAAGTTTCATCCGTCCCACCTTTTAGAGCACCACCGCGACTAGGGGACGGTTGGAACTTATTTTATATCATAACAGTTCCATCTGTCTCCTTATTGGTGATAGTGGGACTAAAAGTGGAACTACTCTCATGTGGGGACAGAGCGGGGTGATGGTTGGGAATAATCCAAAATTTCTAATCTAGTCCTCCTAACAGGATGACCAGAGCATATTGGGTACAATTGAGGAGAAAAGGGAACGTGTGCTACGTGTTATTCGTCAGGTTCAATTTTCATCGTGTCTTTTACATTAGTTTTTTTATACAGCCACCCAATTATATTTCCTTTTTATTTATTGTTTTTATTTTTTGTTACATGCATGAAACGACACAGGTGCGTATGCTTTGAAATATTTTTTACATTTCTACGACACATAACGCCAAAATCTAGCAATCTTCAAGAATTCGAGGAAATTCTGAATAAAATTTCCTTTTTATTTCATCACCTAGGCTCACGTTACTTATAGTGTACAATAAAAGAACATTTAAAGTATTTTAAATAACGATACTTCGAAATATGAAAACTCATCAATGTTACCAAAAACAGTTTAGTTAATAGTTTAGTTTTTTATAGAGAGCAGATTCACGGGAGGAAGCTGAAAAATCTCCAACTCCAATGGCGTCGCTTGATTCCATAGGTATTTCTGAAAAATAAATATCCTTTTTTAAAACCAAACATTTTGTAACGTACGTACGTTCAGCTTATATGTACGTTGCATTAGTCTATTGTCTATACATAATTGGATGTAATACTAAGCTTACCTAAATTGAAATTAAAATCAGTGTTTATGATATTTTAAAAAGTAGCATAATGTAAATAAAATATAATTAACATTTGTATTATTGTTCAACAGAGATGCAGTATGAAAAGCTGCTAGTCGGTATGTTTGCATTATATTCTTATGACAATTTTTTTTGTAACTGCAACTTTAATATTTGTTAAATGTTTATAGTGGAACGAACCTCTTCAGAAGAAACCAGAATCGGCGTTGAAGGTATTATTGTTTTTTAACATTTATATCTGGGTGTATAACAACCAGTTGATTAAAGAGTAAATTAGAGAATTAATCAGATAACTAATAGACTATATCTAACAGATCCTCGCTCTACACTGAAAACACGGAGGCTATCTGTGGTAACACAAGATCAGTTTCAAGCATTAGTTGAGAAGGTTCGAGAACTCCAGAGCCAGTTCGGCGGAGTTCCTTCAGCCAAATTTCCAGACAACATTGAACTAATGCAGCAACTAAGAAGAGGAGCCTCGCTAACTGACGCTATGGCCGCCTTACAATTGTCAGCTCGTCTCGAAGCGGCTGAAAAAACATTAGGTCAAATGTTATCACTTCTTACTACTATAGCTGGTGGTACTCCCGGAATAGACGCAGCAACAACTGAGGTAAATCAGTTGCAACATAAAATCATCTATTTAATTTTATATGCAAATTCATAATTAAATGGTTTATGAAATCACTACTTAAAGATAACAATGATGTAAAAGTTTATGAACTCATTTAGGCTTTAAAGAGGGCAACTCTCAAGGCACGGGAAACAGCTTACGGTGACAAACAATTGACAGAGCAATTCCGTGCAAAGGATCGCGATAAGTCACCAACTCTGAAACCAGCTGCAGTACATCCAACCGCACTAAAAACAATCTCAGAAGAAACCAAACAACCATCAACTTATACATACACTCAAAGTGCAGCTGGCCGACCAGAAAGTGTATTAGAAGAGCCTGTTATAAAATTTAGTGATCTAAAGTAATGTTATTAAAATATATATTATTTTGGTATAAGGTGTTCTACGATTCTTTTATGAATCATTTCATTTCAGCCATGCATTAGAAAAAATACAAGGCGAAATACTTACTGAAGTCAGAACTTTAAATAATGCTAATACTGAAAGTGCTGCAAATGCTTTGAGGTTTACAAGGAAATTAGGTACATGCTCTTTTATGTGTATGTTTTATTTATCAGATATATACCAAAAATAACGTTCAATTTTACTGAAATAGATTCGAAAATTGAGGCGCTGACACAACTAGGACCGAAGATGAATGATTTAGAAAAGCTTGTAACAAATTATGCTGAACAAATTAACGCTTTGGACACTGGCTTAAGTGCACAGGTGATGTTATACAATTATCTTGAGTATTTTAGTAAATAGTAGGTTATCTTAAAAATAAATCATACCTAAACGGATCGAATGAAAGATACTTGTAATTCATCATCATCCTTCTACCTCATCTTACTCTTTAGGGTCGACGCGCCGGGTTTTCGTCCTCTAAATAACTATCACCCATCATCCAGTCAATGCTTCCTTCTTGACCATGTCACCTTTACGCAAACCACGAAAGATATTGTAATTATTACAATTTATTAAGACAGATGACTGACTACCATGAAAACTTGAATCAAATGCAACACGACTTGGAGATTGCTTTGGAGACAATGGCCGAGGCACTTGCTAACACCGGCTCTGATACTGAAAGTATGCTCTCGGGAATCTGTTCTTTGTCTGCGATATTTAATACGCTTTCTTGATCTGACTCTATCGTAGGAAAATTATATTTACAGTTGTAGCCGAATTAAACACTAAACTCGGATTTGTTCAAGAAGATATTGATAGAGCAGCGATAAAACAAAAGGAATTAATGGAAATGCAAAACGGTCTACATATAGAACTACGAGTATGTTTAAATTTTTCAACTTACAAATTTCAATTATCTTATTAATTATGCAAATTCGGTGTTCAATTGATTAGATACAACCTTATTTGTGATATTTGAAAAAGTGTCATGAAATAGTTATTTGCTAGCTAAGGCTAGCTGGTTGCTAGGCTCCCTCTTATTCTTGCCTGGTTTCTCCTTCTATTTTTCATTCTATTATGGTGGTTATAAGGTCGTCGTGTCATATAGGATGTCCTAGGCTACCTAGAGCAGAAATTTAAATGTTTAAAAATCATTATATGGTTTAGAGTATATGGCAAGAAATAGAAGTTTTGAGGGAGGTAAAACCCGATAGAGATGAAGTTGCGGATGCTCTTCGTGATAAAGCCGGACTTAAAGCATTGAACGGTCTTGTGTCACACAACCATTTCGATGCCGTACGTGGTGATTTCCAAAAGAGTGTCGCTGCTGCTTACGACAAATTTAACAATCAAGAAATAGTCTGGCAGGTAAAAAATCTTGATATGAAAAACTAAGATGTACATATAGTCTACATCAATATCTAGTTCTAATTCAATCCTCATTCAATAATTTTATTCCAGAAAGCTATTGACGACATTTTTAGGGAACTGAGCGAAAAAGCTGACTACGTTCAACTGCATAGCTTGTCTAATGATATCGATAATAAATTCAAAATGCTAAACAGCAGAGCTCAATTTATCATGGACATTCTCGGAGAACCAGTCGCTGCAGCTACTACCAAAAAGCTTTTCCGTGATTCCGCTTGTCTGTCTTGTTCCACGCCTGCACATATGGAGCCGATGGAATCCGAGACTATCCCGAAACTTCCAGAATTTCCAAAGTCAGCACAGAAAGGTGTCGACACAGAACGTACTTCGAAACCCGCACAAGACAACGTATGCATACCGGGTAGGCCTGTACCTCATGCAATAGACCCAAGGTATTAAAATGTTTTATTAATCATATGTAAATAGGTAACATTTGATCAATTGTTAAGACGGATGACTTTATTATTTTCAGATCTGAATTCTGCAAACGTTATTGTGGTGGAGGTGCTGTAGGACGTCCAATAAAGAAAAATGAGGCAATAAGATACGTCTCTTCAACTCTTAAAACAACTTCCATAGGAACCGATGGGAAAGTAAATAATTTTTCATACTAAAGATTTTTTTACACCTAACTACGTAATCCAGTTTTGGAGAATAGTAGAAAACAACGACTTCGTTTCGTTATCCCCCTTATAGATAAGACCTTTTGAAAATTGGAAGGGAATAACAGGTTGTAGTTAAGCTCACAGTTTTTACGTAAATTAATATTACATTATTAATATCTTCTTCTTCTTTTAATATCATTAATATCATGTTAATTTTTCTAGACTTACATGACAGAAGAACCTTGTCAACCGTGTGTACCATGTAATCAACCACGTTCCGAAACCATTCAGCCCTTAGAAACTGATAAAGGTACCAAAAGGGATCGAGTTTCAAGTGTTTCTATTCTAAAATAAAAGGCTATTTAAATTACATCGTAACTTTTAGGGATTAATAATACAGATCTTCTATTTCAGCTCCAAAATTAAAAGAGGAACTAGTATCTGATGTAACGGCACCGTCAGATTTTTTCATGCAGGAAGTATCTGGTTTGGAACAAAAGACTGAGACGAGGAATGGCGTTTCTGTTACACCAACACTCCCTTTAGATGACGACTAAAACTGTAATTGACTTTTACATACAAATGTTCTTACAATAAAGGTTTTATTTATTTTTTACTCTTGTCTTATTTTCCTTGTAGGTTAAGAAAATAGTCAATGATGGATAACGTAAGATACCCCGTTTATTATTATTTTAGTAGCAGAAGCTGCTAGCAGGCGAAATATTTATGATTAAATTTAGTCTACTGTTAAACTAAAATCAGGACTTGCTGATTGATATACAGGATCTACCTTAGCTCAGTAAACTAGTAGATTCATACTGCATTTTTAGCTTAAAACGTAAATCTTAGAACCTAGGGGTTAAAGTTCAAGTACTAAACAGTTGCGAGTATTTACACACTGATGAAACATAACGGAAGTGTCAATTCCATGGATCTTTACTGTCAAAACTGCCATCGTGGATTTTTGAAGTTTTGTTTTGACATTTGACTTTAGTTTGACATTTGACATATTGTTAACAATTTCTTCAAAGTTATTATTTTACATTACAAAAATCTTTTATAAAACTAAACAGAATACGTATACGATAAAACGTAAGTTATTAGTGTTGTAATATTTGTATACATTCTGGTTCATGAAGTACGTTTGTATTTAAAATTTTTCACCATGTTGAAATCACTCATTTTGCTGACAGGTTAGGTTGTGTGCCAAGATGCATAAAATTTTGGAATTTCAAGCTGTAGTCCTGGCAGCTGGGAAGGGCTCTCGGCTACCGGACGTCGGTGGCAGCGTATCGAAATGTCTTTTGCCTGTAGGACCATACCCTGTCCTATGGTATTCATTAAATATGTTAGAGAGAGTTGGATTCCAGGGTGAGTTTGCTTATTTCGTTTCTTATTATTGTTTGCCATTGCCGTCTTATTGTCTAGTGGTAATTAATATTAAGAAATATATCTGTTACAGAAACCATGATTGTTGTTCTGGATGAAGATAAATCAAATATTTTGAGTGCTTTAGAGAACTGTCCCTTAAAAATCAAATATGAATTGATAGACATACCCTCTGAGGAGGATTGGGGAACAGCAAATTCATTAAAATATATCAGTAACAGAGTAACAACAGATCTTGTAGTTGTTTCCGGAGACCTTATTACAAACATCAATCTAAATGAAGTACTAAATTTGTATAGAAAACATGATGCTGCATTAACAACTCTCTTTTTTAATAATGGTCCTGAAGAATGGCAAAAATTACCAGGTCTTCCAAGCAAAACAAAACCTGACAGAGATCTTGTTTGTGTGGATGAAGAAACTCAAAGGCTTGTGTTTCTAGCCAGTGCTAGTGACTTTGAAGGGAATGTATCTATACCAAAATTATTGGTAAAAAAGTTTGAGTCTGTCAACATGTATAGTAGATTACTTGATGCTCATGTCTATGTTATGAAAAAGTGGATTATAAACTATTTTATTGATGCTGATAAATTTACTTCCATTAAGGGAGAACTTATACCGTTAATTGTAAAGAAACAACTTTCGAAACCTAAAAATCCTGCAGAGAAGAAAGGTACTTCTGAGAAAAATGTTGAATTATTTAAGGATATCTTTTATTATGCTGTGGATCAAGGATATGAAAGTGAAATAAGAAAAATGTCTGCATACAATGATCACAAACTGGGAAGCAAGCCTGTTTATTGTAATGATACATTGAGATGTTATGCTCACATACCTGATAAGAATACCTTTGGAATTAGAGTTAACACTCTCTCATCATTCTGCTTGTCAAATAAAAAGGTAAAATGTAATGGAATGCAAGTTGTACATTTAAATTGTCTGAGATTTCTTGAAAATTATCAATCTATATACTTGTTCTTGCTTTGTAAATAGTTTTAATTTTCCTTTGAAATATTTGCTTTTTTTCATAACTACAACATCTTATACTAGCTGTCGCCCAAGTCACAGAATTAAAAACAAACTAATTGACTAATGTATATTTCCAGACATTGTACACCTATACCAAATTTTGACAAAATCCAGTTCTGGAATTACATTGAAAAATCCATCCAAATTTTCGCATTCATCATAGAAAATCTTGTCTTTCAGATAATATCTCAATGGGAAAACCTGACAGGGTCACCACTCACTGATCGATTGCATCCCAACAGTGAAGTGAAAACAAAACAAATAGATGAAACATGTACAGTCGGAGAGAAAAGTTTTGTCAGCGAAAAAACATCAATAAAGAACACTTTTATTGGTGCTAACTGTACTGTTGAGAACAAAGTTAGATTAACTAATTGCATTATAATGAATAATGTTACTATTAAGGAAGGGTATGTATATTTATTATATATTTTTGTTTATTCCCTAATTGACCCCAAGACTCATATATACATTTACCTTATGGCCTGTCCCACCACTGGCTGATGAGGCTCAGATAGCTTAAAAATGACGTTACCGTCAAATAAGATAATAGAATTCAATATTTTCATCACATGTTTTACATGGATTGTTATCAGACAATTCACAATTTGGTGGAACAGGCCCCAAATATTCTTAATAGTTGTGACCAGAGTTTTGCTATTCTACTTATCTATACTTCTATACTAATATAATAAAGTGTAAACACACACTTCTTTGTTGCCTAAGATGTCAGCAATCACAGCATATTTTCGAATTACTCTTTTTTTAATAACAAGCCCTATACTTACGACAGGCTTTAGGCTATATATTTCCACGCCATTAAACTTAGGGGGCAAATATTTTGGATAAAATCCCTAATGTGGGAAAGAGACCATAAGTTACTGCCAACATCAAGGAAGCAAGGTTGTCATCATGTCATGTCATTTGGACATTTGCAATTGATAATTTGACAAATGTGAACAATAAAATAAAGTTTCTATAATTACCTGTAGATGAAGCCGTATGGGAACAGCTAGTATGTTATAAAGAGAAAATATTTGTGTCTTTAGAATTCTGTATGCATTGAAATAACAAAACTACACTGGACTAAAAAATTTTTTCACTGTTAAAATATGTTATTTCTGAGTAACATAGGCTAGGTTTTTTTATATTATTTTATAATTCCATGTGAAAGAAGTCCTGGGCAACATCTAATATAGCAATATTTCTAAATATTTATATACTTCAAGTAATTTATGGGAGTGCTAAGACTTTAATAATGTAGGGTTATTTTACAGATGTGTTCTACAAGATTGTATAGTATACACTGGAGCTACTCTGGAAGGGAACTGTTCCTTACAGTACTGTATTGTCGGTCCACATCATTTAGTGTCGGCTTCTACTGCCGGTGTTCAACAACTGTATGCAGAAACAACTGACAACATGATTACACTCGGATAAAATACAATGAATCTTTATTTAACTATTCTGTTCTACAAATTTTCAAATTAAATGGCGGGTCCATATTTCAGAAATGTGTTTGTAATTATTTCAAAACATAAGATATCCTAACCACAAATAAAAACCCTGGCCTTGAGATTCTCTGGGCTTCTCTAGTATGCAAAGAAATTATTTTCCTCAAAAAAGGGAAGGGATTGTATATTTCTGGCCAGGTTATACTTTCTGGATAGTTAGCGAATGCTAAACAACAAATCCATTATACAGTCAAAGATTAAAAAATTGTAATATGTAAATTATATGAAAATACAGTTTGATGACAATCAAATGAGTTTTAATTTGTACTTTAAAGCCGTTGCAAAATTACACTACTGTTAAGAAATTGGTCTTTGTCATATACTGGGTCAGTATGGTTTATTAGACTTCACAAATAGTTTTAAATCTCTATGAAGATATTTACAGGTTTCATCACGATGTTCATCGTAGAAACCTCTTATAAAAAGAGTAGTTACATTTTATTCGCAATCATGTGTCGAATTAGCATGGTACGTAACCAGTGTCATCATATGGGAAGGCAAGTTGCTCATGTAAGCGCTTAATTGGATATTAATGAGACATTCTATACATTTGTCAATTGCTATAGTACGTTAACTAACGTAATGCTCTTACAGTTTAGCAAACACATTGTATTTTCTATTTTAATTTCTATTTTTCATTGCAATTTTACTTGTTCCGTTTGCTAAAATGCGTGTGACAGCCCAATTAATGACGTCATTGTTCTCTTTTTCCACTGGGCTAGCTTGAAATCCCTATTCTAACCTATTTTTAAACATGTATCTATACTTCTATACTATTATAATAAAGCGTAAACACACACTTCTTTGTTGCCTAAGATGTCAGCAATTACAGCATATTTTTGAATAATCCTATTTTTAATAAAAAGCCCTACACTTACGTCACGCTTTAGGCTATATATTTTCGCGCCATTAAATTTAGGGGGGCAAATGTTTTGGATAAAAAACCTAATGCGGGAAAGAGACCATAAGAAGTTGCAACATCAAGGAAGCAAGACTGCCAAGGTTTGTCATGTCATGTCATTTTGACATTTGCTATTGATAATTTGACAAATGTAAACAATAAAAAAAAATCATAATTTCATGCGAATGAAGCCGCACGGGAACTGCTAGTAACTTATAATTTGAATCTAAATGCTCTGACCACTAGACTCAACTCAAAGCATTGCGCGAGCAACCACAAGTTGTTAGCAAATGTCGTTTACTTTCTTATAATCCATGTTGCAACTGGAGATTACCTGCTTGCTGACGATTACATTGCAGAATAAACGTGCAAAATTATTGATATTGAATTTATTTAACTAAACCACTGAACCTCTCTACGGTACAGATGGATTGCTACTGAAACACAGGCCCTATCAGTCCTTACTCATATACGAAGGATACCCTTAACCGAAGCACTTCTCTTGAAAAAGAGACTATGTCACAGTCTACTAGGGCCACATAAGTCTACGCCATTGTACCACTTGCCTAACCTTTCCTAAAGATAGGGCTTAACCGACTAGGTTAGCAGTTCTATATAGGCACTAAAATGTATTTGTTTTATATAGAGACGTTGCATAAGTGTAAAAGTTAAATGGTTATTTTAAAAATTACACTACTTGAATGGTGCCAAATAAAACTATATAACATGAGTTTATACCCTAAACAGCCGATTACGCTGAAATTTAGTACAGATGAGGATAGCCTGGAAGAACACGTAGCCTACTCACTTTTGTTTTGTCATTTCACGCGTACGAAGTCGCGGGCGTAAGCTAGTGTTAAATATGGATAATCGTATTTGGTTATAGCAAGCTTCGCAGTCTATATGAGAAGGTAAATATGTATGTTAGCTTTTTATTAAAGAAGGTCATTTGAAAGCATTTCAAAGAACTTTAATACGACCTTGCTTTAAATTACCAATAAATTGTTTAAAATATTATTGCCATTTGGCAACAAGTGCGGAACTAGCCAATGAATTTTTTTATTATTGGAAATAAAATTGAAAATTGCGATAATGTTGAATTTGATGTGATGTTGAATTTGTATGTACTAATTTGACAAACTCATCCGTAATAGGAAAGTAAAATAAATACAGAAAATCCGGTTCTATGTAATGTTTAATTTTTTGTTGAATCGTATCTAAATAATTAAATTTTAAATAGTTTTAATTACACGAATTTCACTTTCTCTTGTTAATCTAACAAAAGTCATACACGCTGGTATATATTTTGTATTTCTTTTACAGTTTTGTAACATCACCCAATTTTGTAGTCACGAATCTTCAATCACGTTCATATTGCGTAATATGTCTCCTCACTTTTAAATTCTTTTAAACCTAAATGTTTAGATTTGCTATATTTTCATTTGATAAACGTCTTTAACATACGTTCTATAGTTTATTTTTTACCTATACGGATAACTACAAAAGTTAATGCATAGTTTTTAATTAAAAAAAACTAAATGACACGCGTAGAGCATATTAAAACTTATTAGTAAAATCGGAACAGTTGCGGAGGGGAAAAAAAAATCACACAGCCGAAAACCACCTACTTATTAAACCAATTCAACCAAAAAAATCTGTTAAAATGAATATCTGAATTAAAATAAAAATCAACAGGTTGACTAAGTCAAGGACAAGCAGAAATTGTCTCCGTTAGTTATCCAGCAGTTTATTCCAAATAAAATATGTATTTTTGAAAATGAATCATGAAAGCACGGACAACCATGATCGGTCAAGGTTGCTGGGCACGGACATCTTGTATTTACGCTCTGTTTACATTTGCTTAAACGCTCTTTTGCTGAAATGCTCTATTTGCCATTTCAGAGAAACAAATGAACATTTACCTGTTTTTTTCTTAATCTGACCTCTTTAGATAAATCACTTTTGTTAGATATTTTTGTTCCATGTTAACTATACCAAATTTGGGTCATCATGAAATATTTATTTACCTATATAAATGCATTTAGTACATATATAGTTACTACAAAAAAAAGTCAACGTTTAAACTTATTACTTACTAATATTATAAATATGAAAGTAGATGGATGGATGTTTGTTAGAGTTTGTAGCGTAAACTGCTGAACGGATCTCGGTGAAATTAGGCATAGATGTAGAGGATAGTCGGGGAGAACACATAGGCTACTTACTTTTGTTTTTATTTAATTCCACGCGGACTGAGTCGCGGGCGAACGCTAGTTGAATATAAAGATAATGATTTTAAGCAAATGCCCTAAAACTCGAACGACATTGCTCGCTGTGTAACATTCCATATCGTAACTTCGGTCAGCCACAAGGCGGAAATATTTAATATACCATCAGATATATTATATATGAATACGTTTTTATTAACATAATTATAAATAATTCAAATACTTCTCAATTTAATTTATTTAAGTAAATCAATTAGATGCACTATCTCAGTTAATTCGTTGCATCCGTCACGGATAGTATAACAGCCAGTTCTATCCACGTCATCTTTTCCGGATATATAAATGGGATAATATATATGCTTTAAATAGACTCTGATATTAATTTCAACTATGATTTTTAAAATAAAAATAAAGTTTTCCACATAAATCATAAATATAAAAGTAATGCATATTATATCCTGTTACACGTCGTTTTACTTTACTTTTTTACTCTGTACAATGTTTTTGTATCGCGAATTCGGTGAACTACTATGATTAAAAAAGCTGTTTTAAATTTTCTGGTTACTTATTTTTTTCGTAGAATTTTCTTACTCACAGACTATCAATTCATTAAAAGGCTAAAAACAAATGATAAGTTTAACAGAATTGTTTTTTGTTTTGCGTTTTGTCTGGAAATAAACACCGAAGTATATTTTGCAAAGTGATAAAATAAAAAAAAAACGTATATGAAAGTGAGATGTGAAGCCGGCCAGGCGGTTGAGACTGCGAGCATTAGCCCGCGCGCGCCTGTCTGTTTGACAGTACTCGCAGAACTTTCCCGCGCAACGCACGCGCACTGTCAACGTATTACAACAGTCGGAAGCGTTCCGAAATTACGTGATTCCATTAAACGCACATTCCCATTCAATAGTGTAGTCGATATTCCTTTATTATTTTAGCAATACATTACTTAATCGGGTGTATAACAATACCTGTGTTTGTTTATTGTGCTATCGCGTAATACACCGAGTGAAGCAAAAGAACGAAGGACGGAAAAACAGCTGATTATATTCTTTTGGGGTGAGTTTGGATTACTTATTGTGGACGTAGTTGTTGCAACATTTAAAAAAACTTGTTGGATTTAATGCTCTACCGAAAGTACGTAACAAGTCTAGAATGATAAACTGTACAAGTCCGTAATAACTAGTTTATTTCTGCTGTACTGGGCATACTGGTACTGGTTAAAAAAAGTGTTATAAACACAAATAGTAACAATATAAAAAGAAAAATAATAAACTAATAAATACAATGAGTAAAACATAAACACGAAGTGACGGTAGACATAAAATTTGTAAAGATAAAAACTAAGTAATAAGTAAACTTAAGGATTACCCTCATATTTGTTTTTACTCCGACTTTAATGTTAAGTATATTGACCAATTCACTTATCTCATGACCTTGCATAAGGCCTGCACAACGGAATGTAAAACGATTTGTAACGAGTTACAAAAACTTAAAGTAAGCAATGAACACATACGAAAAAGACTTAGCCATATTATAAAAGCGTCGGTATGTTGTTAATCAATAATATCTTTCCTGTTTATTACAATTACACTAATTTTTGGTTGCTCTATCATTCTATTAGGTAATTAAAAGTTTTTGTAGAACAACTTTTAACTATGTCTGTATTCCTTTTTTAGTTAAGAGCAAGAACATGCGTTTTAATTCTGTCTCCAATAATTAAGTAAATATTGTTATTTTTCTAACAAGTCAACTTAAAAATTGTCACCTACGAAAATTTGAATGTTTGCTTTAATAGCTTATTTATCATAATACGTTGAAATTAGCGTGATTAAATCATTATTTTTCTAATCAAACCAAACATAGTCCATTCTAACTATGGTATAAAATGTTAGCGTGTTTGGACTTAGGAAGTACTTCCGAGCCCGTAACGGATGGAAGTGCACGATTGTGTGCAACGTAACCCGTAGTCCACGCCTCATTGCTACCACGTAACCATCATAACCTTACACCTGTAAATCCAGATTAAAATAAAAAGTATTAATAAAACATGTTGTGAAAACATTTAAGAAATACTGCCAGAAATTGAACTGAATTTATGTTTTACATAATGATTTTACATAAATAAAATTCAACGGTCATTTTTGCAATATAAACGAAACGACAAAAAAGTGAAACTTATCTTGCTTGTATTTTTAGATCAATTGTATAAAAAATAAGTCTGTTTTTAGATTGTAAGTATGTACTATAAACGACTATTTTGACATTTATTTTGAAATCAATTATTCAATTACAATCTATGAATAATTCCTCTCTGAACTTGTCATCATTATTTATGTCGTCATTTTTGGTATCACATTAAGATAAATAAAAAAAATCTGCTCCAATTCTTCAGAGTTTTATCTTACTGAATTCTAAAATACCCACATTATAACGGGAATTTAAAAGAACATATTGAAATTTAAAATACAGTCTTAAGGAAAGTGGTGCCGAAAATTTTTAAAAACATTGTTCAACTCAAATTCCTGAAATACAATAATAGTTAAAAAACAAGAGATCTAGACAATAGACTACAAAAAGGAAAGCGAAACTAATATCTCAGGCTTTCACGCGTCTAAGTAATATTGGTCTGGTCACGTTAGAATTTAGCTATGCTTAGTTTAAAATTAAACCAACCACGCTGTAAGTGTAAATTTTAAAAATTCCTTCTTTGTTTCCGCAAGAATGAAGTGAAAACTTTGTTTGACTGCTTAAAAATTAATGAATCGAATTTATTTTTATTAAAAAGCTCTACTGTTTCCCGCGTGTAACAAACATTCATTGTAATTAGGTTTGTCACCAGGCATAGTCGTATCAAGTAGCAAATTTGATAATAATGTAATGCAATATGTAAAAATCTACAATAAAAATGAAAAAAGTCTAATATAAAAAATATGTCCGAAAATAGTGGAATAGAACATAATTATACTAATACTAATATTGTAAATGCGAAAATATAGACGGATGGATGGGTGGATGGATGTTTGTTAGTGTTTGTAGCCTAAACGGCAGAACGGATTTCGATGTAATTTGGTACAGATGTAGAGGATAGTCTGGAAGAACACATAGGCATACTCACTTTTATTTTTTTTTAATTCCACGCGGACGGAGACGCGGGCAAAATCTAGTTTCCTATTATATAATTTCTAAATATCTTCAATCAATTTAAACTTGAAATTAATCCCATACATGAAATTACTTACTGTGTTAAATATTTATAAAAGTATTGATATTTTTTATGCTTACATAAGCAAATTGTTTATAATTTATCCTTATTGGTATTGACAACAAAACCTGTTAAGAGGCTTAAGCAATTCCGATTCTCAAATTGGATATTCCTTAACAAGCAGATTTACATCTTCAAGATAATTTATTAATGACTAGGTGACAAAATTTATTAACACATAGGTATTATAAATTTTACAATGGTATATTAAACATACACAAAAATTCATAATCGAAATAACAACCAATTAAATCTGATTCGATCTTAATTTTGTTAATAGTTAAGTTCATATCTTGCAATAGCCAAATTGTTTATCGATCTTACTATTGTAAATGCGATATCTAAATAATTAAAAAAGAATACAAATACATTTTCATAAAGCTCTTCTGTGTTGAGTAACTAAAATAAAAATGCTCTACATTTTCGAAATAAACATTCTGTTACTGTTTTAATTTATGGTATTAAATATAATAGTTTCTTACTGTAATTCCTTTTGTACTAAAATATGTGATATACGCTATACTTTAACAAATAATCAACTTTACAGCTAAGAAAAATCAAAGACTACATTCAAAACAAACCATCTCGTATGAAATGTGTAATGTTGCCATAAACAAACAATAGCTGGACATTGTTCTACAATAATATTTTGATTGTTATCACGGAGCGTGTTACAACATCGGTCGTCTTCGCCTTGGTCCGTCCACTATGAAAGCCGGGCACGCGCCTTGCATTAAGCAAGCCGCCAGCCGCCAGCCGCCAGCCGCGGACAACTTGCAAAACGCATCGCTTTCTAATGCTGGAACCTTCGAAAATGTGGAAAACTGCACCTTTGTTAACATGCTGAATCCGTAACACCACAATATTTACGAATATTTACAATTTTATATTAGCTGTGTCGTTTTTAGATCTACTATCGCCCTGAGAGAGATTTCAACGGCGCCCACTTTTTTTACCATGACTGGGGAGGAGACTAAGGGCCTGACCCCCCCAAATTGTAAATTATCTTATAACAATGTAACGTGTAAAATGTGTGATGGAAAAGTTGGATTTTGTTACCTATTTTTAAGCTATCTGAGCCTATATCTTAAGTGTTCGTCGATGTAACAATATAAAGTGCTCATGTTCAGTTGACCCGCACTTGACCGTCTTTTACTCACATGTTTTACGTAACAATTTAACACAGTCCATAAAGTATTGATTTTTATTATGAACACAATTACATCTCGGAATATATATTATGTTGGTTTACGATGAATAAGTTATGTTGTTCCTTTTAATTTAAAGGAATTTAATAAATCGATTTTTAACGTGGTATTATAAAATTATTTTTATGTAACATTTATTTATTTAAAATCATTTAATCAATTCACCGTTAAATAATTACTATATTACCGTATTTTTTTTTAGTGTTGCCACACATTTTCTCCAGTTTTTTTTTTTCCAAACACAATTAGAGATGACAATTATAACTATCAATAATACAAGCACTAAATTAGAAATGTTCGGTATAAACATTTAGGTAATAAATTCATGTTATTTAAATAAAATTGACGATTTCCTTTACAAGTATCAAGAATGTTATACTGTTGTGTCACTGGCGATTGAAAAACTACACAACTATCAGATATCACTGCAGCGTGATTTGCGAAAGGTATCTATTATTTGATGCAGGAACGATTATAGTTGCATGCAACGCGTTATATAAGGTTTCAGCTAAACTACATTCACGTATCAAAACGTGAGATTGTCATTTGCCAAGTCCGATAGTTTTTACATGCATACGTGACTACGAAGTCGATATAGAGTAACTATACTTCCGAGATATTTCGATCTATAGTATATCCGACCGACAATTTGATTGGTTCTATTGGTCATATGGTTAATCTGCATAACAGAGTACTCTCGTACCATCTAGGATGCGACTTGGAAGTTATGCTTTGTTCACTAAACTGTCAATAATATACCATTGTGATGAGACTGAACTAAGGTCACATACGTTTTTGCTCTAGGCGAGTATTCAATACCTATGTATGAATACGCATTAATAATTTTAGAATTTATAGCAACGTGTAAATCCCTGAGCCCATTTCTTTGTGTTCTTCACCAACGATACCGCTATATTTAAATCTACTAGGATATATCTTCATACTAATATTATAAATGCGATTTAGATGGATGGATGTTTGTAGCCTAAACTGCCGAAAGGATCTTGCTGAAATTTGGCATAGATGTAGAGGATAGTGTGGAAGAACACATAGGCTACTTTTGTTTGATTTTTTTAAATTTCCACGCCGATGGAGTCGCAGTCAAAAGCTAGTTTAAGATATAACTTCAGGTGAATGCCTTAGCTACTGCCGATTAAATAAAAAGAATCTTGGCCATTAGAATTAGTAGCACGTCTGTAGCAAGCCGGACAATTTATTTTCCCCAACACGTATTATATAGTTCATTGTTCGTCAGCACACACGAACAAGAAGCATAAAGGTATCTAAAATAGTTAATTCCAAATTAATAACAGCTCTTATCTATGACAGTGTTCTTGTTTATCGTTCAATAAAAAGATCTTTATAAAAGGCAATTTAAATTATGTTCAGATTAACGTAAATTAGCTTTAAAAAGAAGTATTTAATGTGTATTCTACTTTGTGTCAAAGAAAATTATCCGAAGGTATGTCAACATTACCAAACGTTTCTTCTTTTTCTTTCAACACATACGGTGGGGGAATACACAAGCTAATAAAATAAGCTCTAGTAAAACAATGTTAACGTAGATGCCACGGCCCGGTTGGGCGAAGGAGAACACCGCGGGGTTTAGTGGGTAGTCCGGCCGAAATATAAGGCCGGGAGTCCCACGCGAAACCGTCCCTGCTGCCTCCGCAGGATGGACGGTGAAGTGCGTAAATGCATTCCCCGCGACAACAAAAAATCCTAAAACAATGTTTAAGGAAAAATAAAATTAGAGTACCTACTCTCGAAAGTTAAATATAAAATCATGTGGTCATTTGAGACCAATACAATTTTTAAGTAAGTGTTAAAAACAATATGACTGGGAACTCAACTTTATGTTACCAGTCTTCTAGTCGTTTCTCATCCATACCATAACAGAAGTTGACAGACTAACCGATATATGGATCGCTAACGATGCTCTTTTATATTCTGCTTAGATAACATCGTTTTATACTTCTCTGTACGTGCCGCTCGTTCTGATCGAAATCGACGAGGAAAACATTATTTATGTTTTTTTTTCTCGTTTCGCAAAAAACAACACGTTCAAATATTATGGCATCACAACAAAGTCGCTTGAGGTTCCGTACATATTAATCATAGTCACTTTCTCCGTTACGTTACGTATACTTATAATGATAGTTTAATAGTAAATTATTAAAATATGAATAGACAATATGCAGTTTGATAAATCCTTCCGGCATTTTATTTTGAAATATTGTCAGGTGTTAAGTGTTTACAGAATCAAATATATTTTCTATCTTTTAATGTTATATCAAAACTATAGAGAAATCTTACATCACGTTAAATTTTCTCGACTTTAGGTTTGTCAAATAGTTTTTTTTTTATTAAATCCAACGACATAATTCAAACCGGTTTTCTACCAAATTTTGACAGAATGACAAATTCGAATCCACGTACTCATGATCAGTTCACTTAACCATTAGGTTATTGATGGTTCAAACATTTCATTAATTCATCATTAAACATTAAAATTGTTGCTTTTTACACAATGTGAAGGTTAGATCGCTGGTATGATTGCTTCGTGATTATAACATCCGATTGTATGCATTTATTGCAGACACAACTATATTTGTTGCCTCCATTTCGTAATAAACCAAGCTAAATACTAATTTTAAGATGAAAATAAACAAATTTGCATAAAATTGTAATAAAATAAAATTAATTACATTTAAATAATTCGTAATTATTCTAATTTATAACCTAATATCCAGATATTCCGAAATCTGAATCTGAATTTACTTTCAAGAGTATTTTAATCTCATAAAACAAACGTTAAATAAATAGAATAAAATTCGCACTTTTGTCTATCTATTTGACAAGAGCACAAAAAAAAACTTTAAAAAAGACATAAATGCGCACTCTATAAATGCGTATTCATCACGTCTTCATCCTTACGACCTTGGCGTCATTTATTCCAATATAATATCTCCAATTATAGATAGAATCGCAATAATTGCATTACAATAGTTGAGTACTTAAAAGAACAATATCCCATTACGCTTTACTACTGTCCTACTGAATGGTCTACTGTCTTTTGTTTATACAAAAATACGTTACAACCCATGACACATTTGTATGGAACAGTTTTACATAAATTGTTTATTGTGTAAATTTACCATAAAAATATTATTATTACGTTAACAACCAAATTGTTACTGTACAAATTTTAATGTATTTATAATGGGCAATAAATCATTAAGTTTTTTATAACTAATAATACCTTACTAGTAATAACTAAATAATTCGTTCCTTAACTGGCTAATCTTTTGCGAACATGCAACTTTTAATCGCTTATCCAGTGCAAATGCACTCTAACAATAGAATGGTCGCTTTGGTTAAAAGAACAAGTCACGTAATAAAATGGAGTAACGATTTAAAGCAGGAAACAGTTGACACCGCAGTGTAGACATAACATCTCCCTGACCTAAATATCTCACAACAAACTCTCCGTGACCGATACAAAAGTGACATACGAGACGTCTTGATTTCATAAGTGTGAAAATAAGTAGATCATTTTCTGATGTGAAATAACATTAAAGATTACGATATACTAGCTTTTGCGCTCGACTCCATCCGCGCGAAATAAAAAAAACTTGTTAGTAATCTATGTGTTCTTCCAGAAGCTCTATTACTCGTATTATACTAACCAGCTGTTGCTCTGGAATACGCCCGCGTGAAGTTAAAAAGTTTAATAAAGTAGCTTTTAAATGGTGAAAGAATTTTTAAAATCGATCCAGTAGTTTTTGAATCATTTCAATACATACAAAAATACAAATCTATCCTCTTTATAATATTAGTAAAGAAATACGAAATATCATGTCAACAAAGTCGTAAACACAAGTATTAAATGGGTTTTAGAAAGTTCTTTAACGTTAATGGATTGTTGCTTTCAAACAAAGCTTCAACAATAGGTAAACAAATTACTCCCGACTTATGTTAAGTGAGTAACTTTAAAGACCTGTACAATAACTTAAAAGAGCTAATCATGCTACTCGAATTTGTATTTAAATAAATATGACAATTGCAAAAAAGAATATGACAAAATCTTATTAGGATTTAAGACCTTATATGTACTTCTTTGTAAGCTCTACAACAATATTTAACAAGCAATATTTACCTACATTTTAGCTTTCCGCCAAAGGCCACATATTCACGTTAATGGTAAGACCTCAAAATGTTGGCCTAATGGCCAGGTATGCCGACCTCAATATGCGCTTACATAACAGTTACGTGGCATGTTCTAGTTGGACGCTCCCAAACTATTGTCTCATAATATCCATAATAACAGGGAATTCTACATGTTTCCGTATTGTTGCATAAAGTTTTTTTTAACCCACAATGCGTACTAATGGTTATAGGAATGAAGATTTCCTTCATGGACGCATGAAATAATTCATACATTTGAAGTATACTTTATTGCATACTAGCTTTCGCTCGCGACTCCGTCCGCGTGGTATTAAAAAAAAACAAAAGTGGATAGCCTATGTGTTCTTCCAGACTATCTTCTACATCTATACCAAATATCATCGAAATCCGTTCAGCCGTTTATGGTACAAACTCTAACATCCATCCATCCATCCATCCAAACTTTCGCATTTATAATATTAGTATGATTAGATTCCTCCGCGACTCTATCCGGAATTTATTTAAACTATTGTCTACTCTATGACAAATATCGAATTCCGTTCAGAAGTTTAAGCAGTAATCCATCTATTGTACCTTTCGCATTTATAATATTAGTAAGATATATTGAAATGAAAAAAAAAATAGTATATTTATATTACATTTGTAATATACTTTTTCTTTTCTTTTTGTTGTAAGATGTACCTAAAAGGGTAGTCATTGGCTCCTTAAGCATAGGTTTTCCTAATCAACGAGCCAAGGCGATATTGATGCTGTGATCACTGATTGTAAAATAAAGAATTTTTACTATCATTATTTTAGGCAATTAAATAACTTAGTTGTTCTGTGAAATGTTATTTTTCCAAACGTTCTGATTGAAACCGTTACCTCTACATTAAGACAAAAATAATGTTAACCTTTACCTACATATGGAATAGTTAACATATTTATAACATTTGTAATTAATGTTTCCGTTAATAATTAAAAAACAAGGAGTAAAGTTTGTTGGTAAACTAAGGTTAATGTTACACCGGTAAATAACAAAAATTGTTTGCAATAAATGGACCGCATAATTGCTTAATAACATTTTTAAACACTAATTAGTTAAAAGCACGATAAATAATGGCTACGTCCGCTAGTGAAAGTTGCTAAACAAATCGAGCAAATCATTTCCTAGTATTACCTCACTATCACAACAATTATCTCACAAATATCGATGTTTTATTTTTGATACAAATCAAAATGTTTCTACTATGGTTGACCTATTAATTTGTTAAGTTTATTTTATTTTGTAGAAATGGTTCATTGAATAATTGTCCCCAAATTTACCTAATACGATTATCGTGCGTGACTTAGTCTATACACTAATATCGGTTTTTATTTAACATTTTAAACGATGCACTTACAAGATTTAAGATGAAACGCTTTCAGTTTGCGTTCTAATAAGATTCAATGCCCCCGGCAAGTCCCGGCGCGGCGGAGGAACCACGCTTTCACATTATCAAGGATCGCTTGCTATTAAATGCCTTGTGCCTTTCTATATGAACTAAATCTTGACTATATATGTTTGTATGTATATCGTATTTCGAATCTAAAACAATGACACTTTTTTATTATTTTTTTAAGATTCTAACTCTTAATAGAAAAAAGTAAATTAATCAACTGTAAAAAAAATTAAAAATAGTTTTTCAACAATTATTTTTTTAAGTGTAAAATTTATAGTTTTGATTGATTTTTACTTTAAATTACGAAAACTGTTATCTTTCTGGACCTTCCTCAACGTTTATGTTATGACATAAAATTGTTACTTTAAAATTATTTTTTTTGCACTTTTTTATGTTTAAAATAAAATGTTTAAGAATGCTGTTTACGAAAAATTTACACTTAAGAATCACTATACAATTTGATCCGAAGGTAATATTATGGATATTAGATTTTCATCACTTTCCATTTTCTATATTGAATGTAACTTTATAGCCTTGGAGTCAGTCTATACTCCAGAGAGAAAACTAAAACTTTCGCCGACTGACCCGGTCATATGCACTTTATTGCATTTATTCTTTATACCGTCAATCAACTTTTACTTTCAATTTATTTATTACATTTAACAGGTAATTTATTTTTATATTATGTTTAAATAGACATTTCAAAATAATACAAAAATTAGCTACTAAAATTCATAATGTGTTACGCCGATTTTTGCTATGATCCTAGACTATGTACATCAATCTGTGCTGATGCAAATTTAAAGACACATATTGGTGCATCGTGTCATTTAAAAACACTAATTAAGGTAACATAGTGGCAACATAATTAAAGTTCTAGTGATGTGAAATAGCCTAGTATAGCTACGTTATCTAACCGTGCTAATGTAACGGGAAACGTGCGTGCACTTCGCGGCAACCTCTTGCCACACATACCGTTGAGAAACATATCTAGGTATTGATTTCTTACGTTTTGTCAATATAATACACTAGACAGGTGTTTGGTGTGCAACTTTTGTTGCTCAATTTGCTCTAAAGAATTCCTACTCGATACTTGATACTTAAGGCTACTTAACTTGTCTGACAATCCTGAGAAACTATTCAATATCATTTTATACCCTTGCCGACTTTATAGTTATTCAGTACTCGTACTAGCTGTTCCCGTGCGACTTCATCCGCGTAAAATTATGTAAATTTTATTATATTGTTAACATGTATCAAATTATCACGACATTATGACAACCCATGGCAACCTTGCTTCCTGGATGTTGGCAGCAACTTATGGTCTCTTTCCCACATTAGGGTTTTTATCTAAAATATTTACCCCTAAGTTTAATGGCGTGAAAATATATAGCCTAAAGCGTAACGTAAGTGTAGGACTTTTTATTAAAAAAAAAGAATTATTCAAAATATGCTGTAATTGCTGACATCTTAGGCAACAAAGAAGTGTGTGTTTACACTTTATTATAATAGTATAGATATTATAGACGAACCATAAAACAGGAACAAAAAAAATGTATTTGCTATTTTTTTTAACGTGAAATAGCGATTATCTCCCTGTTTTGTTTTAGGAAGTTAAGAGATAGAAAATAGAAACAAAATAGCCTAGCCAGCCTAGAAATAAAAAAGGTTATGTTTTTCATATTAACGCTGACAAATTACATTTGATACTCTTAAATAAAAAATAAGGAAGTTGAATTGGTTATAAACTTAAATCATTGCCTTGATCGTGATCGATATGAAATAAAAAACAATCCCATGCGAGCGAAGTGGTATTTAACCTTTCAAAACTAGTTTTAATTTTAAAACGGAGTTATTCAAATGTATGATGTTTTAACAGTGTATGTAAAATAAAGGCCTTAATTAAGCAAGAATTGTTGGCGACCCTTTGGTAATTTCTTAGATAGATACGGAGTTTAGTTATCTGCAAGGAATAATTTTATCCGTATGTGGAAACATACCAGCGGGGACCACTGTACACACACGTCAATTTATACTTTATCAATTTGTCTCGTTTTTTTCTCAAACAGAACTTAAAAGATGACAATATGTATAAATGTATTGGTAGTAGAAACCCACACTAATTCTTTCTCTTCATGTTATTAGAAGTATTTTACTTGTATTATTAGTCTGGTATTAGATTTTGTAATTTGCTGCAGTTTCACCGGCGATATTTCATTATAGACTTATTACTTGCCCAGGATCTAGCCAGATGAATGTGAAAGTCTATGTATTAAGCTTTTTATTATGATTGCTTGATATAAATCATTACTATATGTTTTGGTAATTATAGTTTGTAAACTATGGCGTGTATACTTTGAAAGTTAATATCACGTAAGCAATAGTTCGAGTATAATAGTCTTATTTTATGTCTGGTTTTCGTTTAATATCGTAATATGAAACAGTAAAAACCTTGTGATTTTAACATTTATGCTTTTTATAAATACAGCACTCTTATTTCTCAAGTACATATTGTTTTGATGTAAAAGACTTTAACTAACTAAATTTGTTTTAAAATTTTATTCATAATTTAAAAGATGTATTTCCTATTAACAAACAAATAAGTAGAAATCTAAAACTAAAAAAATCTCTCTTAACAATAGTCACTGAAACAATCTTTAAGTAGGTTTATTATGATTAATGCAATCTGTGACATGAAAAGATAGACAGGAAATATAACCAATTAGCGTACGGCCATTTTTGTTTCTGTAGATTAATGTTAAAAGATAAAACAGACAAAAGGGAAATATGAAAAATTCAACACAGTTTGTTAAGTACATTCTCTTAATAGGAATTATCTTAACAGTTTTACCCCAATATTACTAATAAAGTATGTATCATTTGAGAATTAAGGACTTGTACCAATACTTATCCATAACAAACATGTAATTAAATTTAATAAGCCTTTTTATTTATTTTAATATCATAAAGAGGAAAGATTTGTTTTTTTATATGTATTGAAATAACTCAAAAACTACTGGATCGATTTTTAAAAATTCTTTTACAAAAGGTAATTTATCTGTGAGTAACATAGGCTAAACTTTTTATTATTTTTTAATTTTACGCGGGCGAAGTGGCGAGCAATAGCTAGTTTATAAGAAAAAGTAGTACCCCTTGTTTCTTAATATTTATTCTCAATTTATTTTTAATACTCATAGTAACTTAAGTATGGTTGCTGTTATCATTAACATTGACTTATTAGCCTGATTCTTACCGGTTTTGTGAGCTTTCGTACAGACAAAAGCGGGTGACCGCGTTGACAAGTGCAGAGAAAGTCGCAGTGCATGCATAGCTATAGCTGACAAATCAAACTTCGTCAGAGCAACGTTCACTAGATATAAAATAAAAGCGAGTTCTACCACTTTTACTTGCAACACTCAAACCAATTATTATAACTAATGTACAGTACTGACTATCGTAAATAATAATTTTGAACATAATAGCATATCTGTGCAAAATATGGCAAGACAAATAATTAGAGTGGACATTTATTAAGGAAAAACTGCTACTTAAAATAGTCTCATCATTGTCAATAGTAGCGAACATTCACATTTTTCACATTTATCATATTATTGCAATAGTAATAAACAAGCAAGTTAGCATATGTTTCCTAATAATCATTTTAATAAGTAACATTCCTTTCAAGTTGTGCTATTGAAATCGACTAGTTGCAACAGCTCACGATTGAAAAAAGTATATTATTTTTAACTCCAAGAAACCTGTAGACCTAAGAAATTGCCCTAGCCTATAACCTGTTCCCAACCCGTCTAACAAACTTGTTCCTTTCTCCTTTTAACAGCAACGTTCCACATGCTAGGAATGTATGATACAAATTTATTTTGTTCTAATGCAATATTCATTAAAATAATAACATAGAAAAAGGATTTAGAAACATTAAAGAATATAAAAAGCATTTTAAAATAGACTGAAGCAAGTAATTTTTGTTTATATAACGCGTCTCCAGTACCAGGAGAGCAGAAACACGACGGAGATCGTTGGTCGTTCGGAGTTGCGCGTTGATGTCTTTCACTAGCATTATCCAACATCGATTATTGTATCGCAACACGAACACTTTAAAAGGTCAGTTCTAATCATCATAAGTAAACACTTAAAGTGTAGACATAAATTATAATCATTAATGTGTTGAAAGTGTAATCTTTAAGAATCTATTAAAGTTTTTTGTTTGAACCTTACATTTACAAATATATTATGGCTCACAACTCAAATAATTCATTTGTGCGGCGAATAAAATTGTCTCTAACATTTGCTATGTGCGTGAGTGACATGGCCCGATTGTACACATTACACAAACGTCCCTAATTAAGCCAGTTTTGACGACACGCATAAATACAAAAACTTCATAGTGTTGCGTAATAACTATTGTTAGCAATTGGTATCGTTGGTGAGAACATTTTTCTTTGTAGTGTAAGCCGATACGATACTTTACTACAATCACTCACGTTAAGAATAGTTCTCATTGGATGATTTCATTTTTCAAACATTAATTCGTCTCTTACTATTCAGTACAGTGCCAGGATAAAATACAGTTGCTAACCAAATAACGACATTTACTTTCTTAAGCGAAAAAGTTGTGTTAAATTAATAATACTTTAAAATTAATTTATTCATACTTTATTACTTATTTCCATTAATTTATCACCACGCACAAGCTGATCAGTTAATGTCTATGTTAGACTCTCAACGTAAGGTTATTTGAAAATCAAATAGCAACGATAAAATAAACTAAAGAACAATCTGGATCATCAAACGCAACATCAATTTGTGTGCTTTGTTTCGTAACACAATGCCGGAGGTGAATCAAAAAAGGAACGTTTACAAGTAAAGCGTTCAACGATTTACAATTCACAGCACGGCATTTCCTTAACGCTTTTGTGCGCGTGTCGCTATTGGAAAATACTTTACATCAAGATCTACGCACAACGATAAGCTAATACGTAAATTAAGTGCAGTTTAGTGCAGCAATTTTGAGGAAGGGCACACGTCATTGATTACAATTGTTCCCATTGCACACTTGTTTGTGATTGTAAGTTGATTACGTTTTACTTACAATATTAGGAATGCTAGACATACCTTGTATTTTATTATAACATTTTTAATATTACTGATTCGTACTTACCTGATCGCAAAGTAAAACCTATCAGAGGATTTGTGTAGAATTTTTCTGTTGCGTTTTAAACGTTTGATTCTTTAAATGCTGAAATTATAAAGGTTTGTTTATCTATAAAATGTAAGAGGAAAAAGAAACATATTCAAGACATGTTTAACCAATTTACATACAATTCACAACACGCACATGTTTCGAACTTAAAAAGATCATTTTAAACTCATTTAAAATAACTGTTCTAACAATTCCGTTACGAAGTAACGAAAATAGTTTCAAAGCACAGACTAGTAGTAACTGATAGTATTAATTTCAGATTTGTAATTCTAATCAATTTTTCTTTAAGCTATAATTCCTAACAGTATCAACAAATCGTAGAAATATTTGGCAATACCAAAACAAATCCAAGTAGAGCAAATAAATCATCATCATCATCTTCCTCCTTATCCTACTTCCGTAGGGTCGACGCAACAGTTTTTTGTCAAAACCTACTTTTGGATTCGGCGCTATTTTTGCGGACGGCAGGCTCCTTGCTAACCCTACTTGGGATTATTTATTTAGAAAATAAACTATTTCGTTATGTGATAAATAAAACATTTATAGACTATTTATCTATGTTTCAAATACGTTTATCATTTTAAATAAAAAATTCAAACAATTATTTGCATTGTTAACGGACAAGCAGTGAAACATAATTTGCACACCATAAAATAACAAACGAGATGTGGTTAATCCATATGATTACGTTCAACAATGATTTGCATTGTATAGTATGATATAATCAATTACTTTGTGTAAATATTACGTTACGTTGCATGGACCACAACAATACCAGATGTGGGTCAACAAGAAACAAAGTGGAAAGAAGGTTACCGTAATCTGCAACCGTGTCAAAGTAAATCAACCTTTAATTATATACTAAAAATAAAAATTCCAGATCATAGATAATTTATGCTTTGCTATAACATGCTATATTTAAATTTACACCCGTAGTTTAAGCTATTTTTTAAAATGAATTCAGTTGAAAATAATCCATTTTTCGAATGTTTTACGTTTGAGATTAAAGAATGCACACGAATCGTACGTTTTAACCTATTGTGCAATGTTTATTATTAAATAATTAAGACTTTCGTCTCGGTTAAATATGAGTTGTCATTGAGGCAGTCGAGCACGCCACATCGAGTTAATATTACGTAAAAGCCGGCTCACAACGATTTCAACAGGTCAATATGACCACGGCGAATTTTTAATCCACCATTGCAGATTGATTATCGAATGTGTTAGCACATCACGAGAGTAAACCTGACCTAACATATAACACTGGGTATGCGTTAAATGAAATTTTTTCATAGTATTACATGGTTTTTAAACTATATCGAATTTATAATTTTCTATACCACAAGATTAGCTTAGCATAAATCTTCCTTTGTTTATTGAATCTTTATTACAATCTATACTAATATAATAAAGCGTAAAGACACACTTTGTGGCGTAAGATGTCAGCAATCACGGCATATTTTTGACCAATTCTTTCTTTAGCAAAAAGGACTAAAATTACGTCACACTTTAGCCTACATATTTTTACGCTATTAAATTTATGGCGTTAGTAAATTGTTTAAAAACTAAGGTCGGAAAGGGACCATAAGCTACAAGCTACCAACATCAACTAAGACTGCCATGGTTTGTCCTCAGGTCATTTTGACATTTTTAATTGATAATTTGACAAATGTAAACAATAAAATAAAATTTTCATGATTTCCTGCGGATGAAGACGTGCGGGTACAGCCGATAAGATATAAACTGCATGGACATTAATATCCACTTTAAACGCCAAGGTACTAAAGTACAAACATACGGCGAAAATAATACTTTTATACACGTGACGAACACAGAAAGAAGAAACATTTAACACTCAATGATTTTATTAGTAACTATAGAGAATCTTCAAACACGAATACATCGTGAGCTTACAGTCCTCAGAAGCAAGGACATTATTTGTCTACGAAATGTAAAGTTCAACCTTGCTCGACAATCCGTACGATAAAGGACATGGCCTAGTCTCAGTCTTGAAATAGAAATGCTAATATATTTTTATGCGCTGCCTTTGTCCACTACTTTACAATTATGCAAGTGCTATGAATTATAATTGTCTTCAAGGTTCAAATACTGACTCACATATAGACAAACTAACAAAATTCGGATCGTACATTTAATTACATCGCCCAAAATTATAACTTCATTCTTTAACCCTTTTTGATAACACTATTGTTTATTAACACGAAGTGAAAGCTTGTTCCATTCAATTAATCGATTTGTCTTTTTGTAGCATCGCTATTTCATCACCGTTACTTTCAAAACGTTATTGATTAGTCTCGGCTCTATTAGATTCAGTTATTGGACCCTTTATAGAAAATTTATACTATTAAAAACCCTTTTTATCTCGTAGTTTAATGCTAGTTAAAATTATAAACGTTACAGAGAATGTGGTAATATCTAAATTGTATATAATGTAGTAGTTTTATTTCAAAATAAAGTAAATAATTCTAGTTCTGTTTCTTTATACTTCTACAATTTCAGAAATATTGTAGCTTATTGTGGCATATTTAGATTTGTTATGTATAGAGTTATTTTTATTAATATAAACTTAGTAAATGTACTACCATTATAATATCGACCTTTCAAACACGTTTCATAACAATTCTTTATTAGGCTTTCACTTTCGTAGCTCATCCGAGATAATTGACTTTCATAGTTACATTTTTAAGATAAGGCCTTGTTCAGATATGATTAATTACTTTGTAGTATTGGAATTCAAAACTTTCATATTACGAAGAATTTATTTATAGTTGCTAAGAAATCATAAAAATAATTCCATTGAATTACTTCGTATATTATTTACTGGTGTAGTGTGTACTCTTTGCCTTATCATTGTCAATCGATATTTCGCATGATTTAAAGCCTTGACCAAAAGGTACCCAATATTGACCTTTACGTTGCACAAAATCAACAATACACATTGAATATTCTCTAAAATGAATTTGAATTGACGGTTCAGTGAATGCAATAATTTATGTGTCAAGTATGAGTAAACTATTAATATTATATTCAAATTAAATAGTCAAAGAGCCTTCACCTATTCATATTTGTTAAGATATTTCGACACAAATGACTTCCTTTAAAATATAGACGGACAGCCATATTAACAATACTTTAAAACACACAAACTAACTCCAATGCGACAACGCAAATATATCGAACGTTCCGTTGTGACGACTAGTAAAACAATGAGCTTGTTGGCGACTGAGCGCCGAGACTGCAACTGAGCGCCCGAGCCACTCCTTGCCATATATTTTATAAAACTACCAACCACTATTCCTTCCGTTTCCTAATATTTTCCTAACAATATTGTTGTATTAAATAAAGATAAATGTATTGATAAATAGCACAAATTAACAAATAAATTTTAAGAATACAGAATACATCAAAAATAGTTAAAAAGCTAACGTAATTATTTGAAGAGCGTTTTAGAAAATATATTCTTTGTTTGGATTGAGTCAGCCAATCACAAGATCTACTGTGTTCCGGTCAAAAATTAATCAACTGTTACGACATTTTTTTCTTATTCTTAATTATAACCTAATAAGGCCTACGGTAAAAACATAACTACATTAGTGATGAAAATACTTGAAGAATCGATACAAAAAAGTCAAACAAAAAAAAAGGGACCCACCTGCAAGCACTAACTTTCGGATAAAAAAAGAATTATCAAAATAGGTCCACTATCGGCAGAGTGATGCCGTAACGCACATAAAAAAAAATAAAAAGAAAAAAAAACGTACAGACGACTTGAGTACCAAAGCATTAATTTGTCTACACTGATAGTACATAAATATTTACGAAACAGGTATTTGTTAACTATTAACATAAAAATTGCATCCATTTTGTAAACGTCAATTAGATTTCGACAAATACAATTGTGATATCAAACATTATTTAAATACGTAACTATGATTTATTACAAACTTGTGGCATAAGAATAGAACTATCCCAATATTGGAAAAAAGAAAAAGCTTAATTTACTTACCTAATGTTTTGATAATACGGCCTTGCAACTTACAACTAAATATTGCAATATGCCTCAGCCGTATTATGTAAGATAATGTGCCCAACATTTTCTTCCGCGTGCATACTTCGAAACTACCGTTGCAAAAACAAAACTAATAAATCTTTTTTGTTCTGTATCATTTTCTATTATGTAGTATTCTTACATTTATTTCTAACATAATAATGATAGTTTTAAATAAAATAGAACGAAACCTGTTCCATGTTAATAAACTCACACACTTACACACAAACATGTTATAGGGGAGCTAAGGGCTTGTTGTAACAGGCACTTTTCACTATATATATATACTATCATAAACTTTATTACTATATTTCTTTGAGTCCATTTAACCTATAAACCGTGCCACATCATGTGTCCATAGGTAGTTGCTACTTTACTCTACGCTATTCAAGGATATTGACTTTCCATACATTTTTAGGCTAATTAACGTCAAGTATACAGGTTAAATATACATATGAGCATGGCATTAACATAGCCATGAGCAACATACCTAAATGCTTAAGCATACATCAAACTTGTTGCCTACTTGAGACCGGGACGGTGTTTAAGTTGGCAGACATCTGTTTAAGAAAGTAATAAGATAACTGAGTTTTGTTAGTTTTAGACTTATGGGGCGTTATCATCGCTTCTCGACAAAGCCACCTGACAAAAAAAAACTTGTTTCATACTTAAAAATGAATATAAAATACCCTTAATTTCATATATTATGTGTTAAATATTTATCATTTTAATGTTATAAAAAAGTATTGTCAGTCGAAAATGTTTGCTATATATTCAACAAAAATGTAAGGTAATAAAAAAACTCGAAGCTTAAATTATTTTGAAAGGTATCATGGAAAAGCATTTAGATATCTATTCTAATTATCACGAAGTAACTTAAGAATTACTAATTCCAAGGGTATTCTTGAACACATTAATATTAATTCATATTTACAGGTAATATGCGTCGACTGTACCTGACAGATAGACATTTGCGTGTGATGCTGTGGTGCATACTTCTGGGATTGCAACCGACGTTCGCCGGTATACTGGACCCCTTCAACTGGGCACGCTCTGACCGTATCGAGGTCAACATTCCTTGGTTACCTTGTAAGTTAATTAATTTTATATGTCTTTATTTGTTCTCATAAAGAAGCCAAGCAAATAGTGGAATAAAAAGATAAATAGGCAACTACTGCTGTCAATTAAATAAACATTGTAAACGACTTTTATTCGATCTTAGGTTTCTATCCTACTTTTTGTTCCAGTTGAAAATGAAACTCGATGTTACGACGAACTCGGCTGTTTGAACATCACAAGAAGTTGGTATCATCTGATTCATCGACCATTCAATGTTTTTCCTCTGCCTAGAGTCGTTATTAACACCAGGTTGGTATAATCTTACTTATTTTTGACCGACTTCCCAAAAGAAGGAGGTACTCAATTCGTCTGTATGTTTTTTTTTTTTTTTATTTTTTTTTTTTTTATGTGTGTTACGGCATAACTCCGCCGCTAGTGGACCGATTTTGATAATTCATTTTTTATCCGAAAGGTAATGCTTGCAGGTGGGTCCCATTTTTTTGTTTGATTTTTTTAAATATGAAAGTTTAGATGGATGGATGTTTGTTAGAGTTTGTAGCCTAAACTGCTGAATTTGACGTAGATGTGGGGAATAGTCTGGAGGGACACTTAGGTTTCCTTTTTTTTTCATTTCACAGGGTCGGAATCGCAAGTGAAAGCTAGTAACAAAATAAAATAATCACGTTACATTAACATAATTAATTCCCGCTAATTAAAACAGAAAAAAAAATCTTTCTGCCGATATATACGGTTTAGTATGTTTTTATTTCATACTATTAGATAACTTATTTAATTGATACTGTCGCTTTAAATTCAGAGCAACACTTTTCGCCAAACTCTCGATGCGCGCCAACCTATCCATACTTCTAGTGACATTGACAGCTGTCAGCTAGGGACGTGACGTTTATGCCGATAATCTAGAGTTGCGTCAACTCTAACAGCACGGTACTAATTTTGTTCCTAACAATACAGTCTAATGGTTAATATGGTAAGCCCATGATAACGCAGTTGTAGGCAAAAACTAGTATGAATAATTAGTAGCCTCTTAAATCATGACTTTAATAAATTGTCTGTAAAAGCCAAAAATATTTTTTCTCTTGCAAAAAATACGCAACATGTAAGTTGTGAGATAAGATTACCGTTCGCAAAAACATAAGTGGTATGTTTTGTAGATTTCGTCTCGCATGATGTCGGTTAGTAGAACGAGGACATATTGTTCTATTAAATATGTAAAAATTGTTTAAACTTTCAAATATTCTTCTCGCGTATCTCATAAATAGGTTTTTTTCCTTCGCTTTTGCTATACTGAGTATAGCATTTATTTTATAAATAGCGATAATATTGTTCATTTCCTTTTTACAGCTACACCCAAATACTTATGTCGTAATAACATTTCAGATTCATTTTATACACTAAGAAGAATCCAACAGACGGTCAGATATTAAATGTAAATATGAATAAAACAATAATCAAGTCCAACTTCAGCCCAAAACGTTTGACAAAGTTGATAATACACGGCTTCATAGACACGCCGCTATCCAACTGGGTAAGATTCAATTAAAAATAATCTCTTACACTATTGTTTCTATAGCATAATATTAGTACTCATGTAACATAACAAATTGTGACGTCACGTCAGCATGTATTTGTTTTATGTAGACTTGACTCGAATTTTTTATAAACTCTACATAAAAGATATACTGGAATTGAACTATATAGTAGTACCTTCAAAAAACATTTAATAGCCTCGTTGACATCCAATAAGTTAGTTTTTTCATGAGATCTCTTGTTTATAGGTAAGCGAGATGAAAGACGAGCTCGTGAAAGCAGATGACTTCAACGTGATTGTAGTGGACTGGGCCGGCGGCAGTCTGCCGCTCTACACGCAGGCCACCGCCAACACGCGGCTGGTAGGCTTAGAAGTGGCGCACTTTATTAACACCTTACAGGTAATTCAAACTACAAATAAATAAGAAATAATTTACAACACGAATATTGTCTACGTTTTTATTGACTGTAGCAGAGAATTACAATTTTCTTTCTTGCACTTTTCAAACTATAACTGCTTTTGGTTAGCCCTCTGCATTTTGTTCTTTGACTTTCCTCAAGTCTATTTCCCGCCATCATTTACCTATCGAGTTTACCTTATGCCAGCAGTTCCTGGAACACTTTCAGAATTACTGGGCTGTAGTGAATAAAATTCTGCGAAGTTTAATATATTTTTTGTTGTATACAACCATTTAGTGATACATGATGAACGCTTTTTCTTACTAATATTATAAAGAGGAAAGATTCGTTTTTTTTGTATGTATTGAAATAACTCAAAAACTACTGGGCCGATATAAAATATTCTTTCACCATTAAAAGGTACGTTAGCAGTGAGTAACATAGACCATATTTTTTATTACTTTTTAATTTCACACGGGCAAAGTACCGAGCAACAGCTAGTATTATATATTAAAAAAAATAATGTGATTTTACAGAAAGATCATGGTTTAAATCCACTTGATGTACACATCATTGGCCACTCTTTGGGCGCGCACACGGCTGGCTACGCCGGAGAGAGAATTCAAGTAAGTGCCTTAAAAGAGCGACATATATAATTACTGGCAATCTGAATTTGTTGAAACAGGTTCTTCATACTGTCTTTGATTTAGCTTCTTATATTGTAGGGATTAGGAAGGATAACTGGTCTCGATCCAGCCGAACCATATTTCCAAGGAATGCCAACACATGTTAGATTAGATCCTACTGACGCTGAATTCGTTGATGTCATCCACACTGACGGCAAAAGCATTTTCTTATTAGGTAATGTTTTAATATTTACACTTGCTTTTACATTCATCTTATATGTAGTAGATCCATTTTAAATAATCAATATTGGTGTAAATAAATCGCTTATAGCTTTATACTCGTATTAACAAACTAATAATGTAATACTTATGTATTTTTTGTAAATATGTATTATATGCTTCCTAGCCTCTGATGTTCATTTCATGTAGTTATATAAAAATATTGAAATTCATGATTATTTATTGCATAATTCCACTAATTATCAACCTGTTTATCCCATGCGTGCGACAGATTTTGTATTTATGGCAGGATATGGGATGTCGCAGCCGGTAGGGCATTTAGATTTTTACCCCAACAATGGGAAAGAGCAACCCGGCTGTGACCTCACTGAAGGCCCTCTGATACCGCTCACACTCGTCAAGCAAGGCCTAGAGGAGGCCTCCAGAGTGCTCGTCGCCTGTAACCACGTCAGAGCTATCAAACTGTTCACAGAATCTATTAATGGAAAATGTCCCTACATTGGTAAGGAATATAATCATTTATTTTTAAACTTAAGTATTGATCTCGACGGGCAATTGAACTTTGTAAGTTTTTTTTATTTATAGGTCACCAATGTCCATCTTATCAACACTTTATTTCTGGAAAATGTTTCCATTGTGGGCATGGTTGTGCCATAATGGGGTAAGTTTTTTTCAATAAATTTTTTATCCCTGTTTTAACAAAAAACATATATAAAACATATTTGCGATATGTTGCTATCGATAATACTTATTTCGTGTTTTTTTTTTTTAACATTTCGAACACCTATTTATTACTGTTTAGATTCCACGCAGACAGTTCTCCGGGTCTTATAGCTAACAAAAACAATCAGTCGGAAAACGAGGTTTATCCGTCCGAAGAACAAGAAACTATTGGCGCTAAATACTTTTTAAGTACTGGAAAAGAACAACCATTTTGTCGTAAGTTTTATTACAATCAAATCAATTTAATTTAAGAGTATAGACAATATAATGTTGTTTTTATTTCCAGACCGACACTATAAAGTTGCAATACAATTGGCCAACCCAAAAGGAGCTGAATCTTGGGTTCAGGTAAAAAAAATGTTTCTGTTTAACTAATTTTACATTAAAAGAAATAACAGAATTTCCCTCTTAAATATTGATTTTTTTTCCATCAGGGTTTCCTTAAAGTAACACTAATGTCGGAGAGAGGGGTAATCAGAGGGATGGATTTGACACCGAGTAATTATGTCAAGTAAGTATTTTACAGTGACGACTCTTATTAATAATTATTCTATTCAGAACATATTTAATATGTTATGTTTTTCAGATTAGAACATGGAACAACATACACAATAGTAGTCACTCATCCTGTAGATTTAGGCGGTAAAATAAGAAAAGTATGAATTTAAATCTTTTTTTAAATTATTTCACTTTTTTAAATATTTTAAATGAATATTTGAACTGTTTTTAGGTAGAGTTATCGTGGGAGTACGACATGAATGTACTGGAGCCGCGATCTCTTTGTATCTTATGGTGCAATGACCGACTCTACGTAAAGTCGGTTCTCGTAGACCAGATGGAGATGCCAAGTAGAGGGTAAATTGTTAACAATCCTTTGTAACTTCTGTCTACGAAGCAGATGATAGCTGTTAATTTAATTATCTACTTTTTTTTAAATTTCTATTAATAAAGTGACAGCCAGAGACTTTCAGTCTTAGGAAATATGAAATACCATGTCTGTTACCAAATTAAAAAGTTAAAAGCAAAACACTAGTATCGTATCTGTTTTAATTCATGAGTATTTTTAGACAACTTATTTAATTGATACTGTCGCTTTAAACTCAGAGCAACACTTCTCGGTGGGGTCTGGACCCAGGTTGCGCGCCAATCTATCCCTTCTAGTGACATTGACAGCTGTCAGCTAGGGACGTGACGTTTATGCCGATAATCTAGAGTTGCGCCAATTCTATAGCACGGTACAAATTTTGTTCCTAACAGTATGAACGCTTATAACAGTATCTTTTTCCGCAGGAAGAGAAATGTAGATTTCAGCAGTAAATTGTGCACGCCGAAACGTGAATTTGCAGAAATTCCCAATAGGGGATCCGCAAGTTTCTATGACAACTGCAGCAGATAGCCAACGTGCCATACAAATGACGCTAGCACCATTATTTATTACAAATTAATAAGGAAAGCTTTAAGTCATCAAAATTGTGATGGATCAGCCTATTTTAAAGTGTGTTTTGTGGTTAGATCTCTTTGTGACGGCGTATTTATACCCAATGACTTTATTAGTTATAAACTTGGTTTCCATTATGTGATGTTTGTTTGAATCCATGACTTGTGATGAAGAATACTCTTAACAATATTTGTCTGTGAGTTTCATTTTATCTCTTCATTTAACATTGTCAAGCTACTGTGAGTATTTTTGTTGATTAAGTTTATGATCAACGATTTTGTAAATATGATACACTATGAATTTAATGTTAAGATTTAAATAGTTTAAAATGTATTTTTATTTAATGATATATTTATTTTGTAACAATATACGAATTATTATAAAAAATACTGTCTTTCTTATCTTTATTGTCTAACCAAAACTATGTAATAACGAATATTTGTAAAATTGCTTTAAAAAATCAACAAGAAGGAGCTAAATTCACCTCTTTATTTAAAGTGGGATTAAAAAATTAATTTGTGAAATTGATCATGACCCGGTTTTTGTTCCTGCTTTTGTATCTGTTAACTATTTTTTATTTTTAATCTACTCACCTTACAACTGTCAACTGTCAGTCTGACACTTGGGGATTTCTGTCGATAATGTCAGTTTTGAATTTGTCACTGTTTGTCACTTTTTTTTAATAAAAAATAATGATTAAATAAAATAAATGATAAATTATTAGGATAGAATTTAAAATGTCGTCACAAACATCAAAGCTTGTTTTAGGTTTATCATGTGTTGCAACGGGAGCCATAATTACTTACGTGCACGTTAAACAACAATCAGACAGGTAAATAAAATAATCTTTTTATTAAAGGAAAAAGCACCTAAAGATAATATACGGTGAATACGCAAATACATATATTTGTCTGCAAATATGATTTTAATAAATAGCTCTCTTCCTTTGAAACAAGTGAAAAAAAAAATTGAATAAATGTTCTAGTTAATTTAAATACAATTTTAATATCTAATGTTACATAACTATTGCTTTTAACCAATTTTTTTATGTTAATGGCTAATTTAAGTTCTAAACAATTACAGATAGATCAATTAAAATCCTACTAAAAATGTAATTTGCTTCTTGGCCAATTGTTTTATGAAAATTAAGCATTTCATTTATTAGCAGTTACACCAAGATATTCATTGGGCTTTTTTTTTAGCCATCTGTGTATAGATGTTTCAAATTGCAGTGTGGAACTAATTATTTCCATGTGACTTCAAAACCAGAATAAATTAGCAACAATTTTCTTCCAGGGAAAAAATGCATGAAGGTGTAATACGAGACACTGAGAGACAACAACGGAGAAAAATTGAGAATTTATATTTACTTCAGCAGCAAAATGAATTAACAAAACAGTTAAAGAAAGAACTGAAAACTTCATAAATAAATAAAAAAACATTTAGTTAGTACTAATAACTTTTATTTCACTACCTTAAAAATATTTACTAACATAATAAAGCTACTTCTTTTCTTTTAACCAAGTTTCTAACATAACATCTTTAAGATTCAAATTTACTCCAGTTGGATGTTTCTTGTCTACTCCATCTATAAATCCATCAAGTTCCAACTTCTTTTGTGCTACAGCTGCAAGACATTCAAATGTGCGCGGCTCCCATGCTGCTAAGTCCGACAATGATTTACGATTAAGCATAATATTAGAGCGGTCTAAACCTTCTTTCAAAGTAAACGCGCTTATATTGTGCTGCTCACAAGCCGCGGTTATGCGAGTATTCCACAATTCCTTCATATCATCTTTTTTTAGTTTGCGTGTTTTTGTAGCGTAGACCAAAGCGCGATGGACATTACGCACGGCAACGGAATAACAATTCCTTCGCCGGCCGACATAAGCAGCAGCTAATCTGAATATCTTTCGTTTTCTCCAAATTTCATCAGGCCCACGAACTCTAATTAAATTAGTTAGAGTTAAAAACACCATCTCTTATTTAAATGACACGAATAATTCAAATCTTAATTAGGTCTAATTGTGAAAATAAAATGACTAAACCTATTTACATTTAAACGGAACCTAATGTAATACACACAAAAACAACCTCAAATCAAACACCATTTACATTTGATATTTGTCAATGTCAACATCTGCTAAATGTTGCCACACTTCTGACAGGCGGTTATTTCAATCGATTTAATTTAAACCTCAACCTTAATCGAACCGATAATATAAATATTAAATACTTTGTGTAAATGAAATAAAATGTATATAATTAAGATTTATATAATACTATTTATCATTACATAGCAAATAAACATTGGTTTAATCTTTTTCAAATTCTCTTGATATTTCTAAATCTTCGCTGTCTTCTGGATTCACTTGATATGAACTGCTGGATGCTTCAAAATTGTGATTTACTGACATTATACGTTGTACATTATTTTTAAGTTTCTTACAACTATCACTATCGTCTTTCCGCGCAATAAATCTAAGCATTAGAATCTAAAAAAAAAAAAGAAATTTTCAATAAGAATTATCCAATAATTAATTCTTAATAAGATAGCGTTAAGTTAGTTTATGTTAGCCATGTTAAAGCACAAGTTACCTCTATTAGAATCACCAAGGAGAACAGGAATAGATGTGCGCACATCGAACACCTAATGATGTGGTACATTTTATGGCCACATCCAGCTGTGTTTATTGAATACGTCCCCAATTCCGTCAGGAAGTTAGATATACAAGAACCACTTTTGCAGCAACTATTAAAAGTTAGTGAACGTAACTAAAACCAATCTTAATTTCTGTTGTGACATGTATTTAAAAAAAAGGGTATTCACCTCAAAGGAACACTGTCGGTAGCCTCCTTCAAACTTCTAACAGTTTGTTTATTAGAGAAAGGATCCCATTCGTAATCACGAATTTTATCATACCACTCATGTTTGAACCAATCTTTATAAGAGTTAAGCTGTAAACACCATAATAAATAAAATAAAATGAGAGAGAGCATTATTTCATGTACGTTTCTAAACTGCTAACTTACCCCACAACAATGTAACGACCATTGAACATTGTCAATGAAGTTTTTATATTTCGGAATACTTCTATAATATTTCATGCCATGGCCGATACTATTTACCGTGTTCTCTTCGCACGAATGTATCACTTTTATACACAAGACAATACCAACGGCGTTTATGACAATTATCCATATAATACAAAACCATAATGGACAACACATAACTTTACTTTTGAGTCTAGAACGAATTGAAACAAAACATCAATAGAAATCTTGAGTTAGCTAATGAAGACAAATATTACGTTAATATTTAAATTCTATTATAGAGTAAGGAGCAGTTAGTCAAAAAAATCAGACAAAAAAGCAGTTTGAAACACTTTAAAATTGCTTATACTGTTCACTAATAAACACATCAAGACTGCATATTTTCCTACATTTGATAAGCAAAAAATGTTTTTACTGTATAAAATAGATTCAATCAAACCGTACTCGACGCGGATGCCGTATGCTATAGAATATAAAATATGCACGTTGGTGGGTAACGTTATTATTCCCGACAGCAAAACAAACGCGTTAACCAAATCCGTTCCGGTCTGCACGAGGATATTGCCTACAACTGTAACAAAAAAAGTAAATGCTTTATCAATAAAAAGCTCTAAATTAGTGGAGATATAACAATTACTTACAGAAAAATAAAAGCAAAGACCATATTATGCACAACATTGATATGAACCACAAAAAACAAGCTCCCCACAAAACAAACGGATGGTTTTGATTCGCAACCATATTAATATCCAATAAGTAGGTATAAAAATCGAGTAAACATTTATCACCAAAATCATCAAGGTTCTGAAGATGTGTCATTAATAAAAACAAACTGACAATTTCAGACTTGCAAAGAAAGGAGGTTGTAAAGTTAAGGTCACTTATTTTTTTTTTTTTGTAAGAACATGATTTTCCACAAAAGTCCAAAATCTTTATTATTTCCATCTCAAGTAGGTTTTTAAAATCTTGAGGTCTTAAATAAAATACGGCATTAATGAAGTACACTTTTTATTAACAGATATTATTTAATACTTACAACAATAAAAAATAGGCAAAATATGATATACAATTTATTATTCTATATATCTCAATAACAATATAAAATGTAGTAAATATGTATTCCAAATCTATAAAATAAAAATTCGAAATATTTCAATTAGAGAAAAATCTTATAAAGATAAACATTTCAAAAATACGAATTATTATGTATTTCAAAAAATATAGACTAGCTTAAATAAATCTGCATTAATTCATCAGAAATTTCTCGAACTAATCGAGAATTTCCTCAATTTTCGTGACGTCACCCATTTTCTTTATCTTGGTAGCGGCTGTGAACTCGCAGCCCGTGCTCACTATCACGTCCTCTACAGTCACACCCTCCGCCAACTCCGTCAGAATTAGACCCTTCTCTTTGTCTACTTCAAACACACACTGAAATTAATTTTTTTAGAGGTTATAAAACATTCAAATAATAGAGCCAGTAACGCTAGGTGACATTACAATGATTTAAAAACGGAAACAAGCGTCTTTTTACTTTTTAAAATGTTATTCATCAATTCAATTCATTTTACTAATCAGAAAAAAGTCATTTTTAAAATTAGCCATATTGGTAAGGTGAATAGTGGCATTGCGAGTGTTAATATTACTAGAATTGAACCACGCTAGGACTCCAAGCTTATTTGAAATGGCTGTAAAACCCAATTAACAAAAATATTTATTAAAAAAAAAAACTGTATACTGACCTTTTCAGTAATAATCATATCAACGCAGTTCTTGCCGGTGAGAGGCAGCGAGCACTCGGCCAGTATCTTGTGCGCGCCGCCCTTCGCCGTGTGCTCCATAGTCACCACCACCTTAGTGCGCGGCGCCGACACCAGGTCCATCGCACCGCCCATGCCTTTCACCAATTTACCCTGAAAATTTTTTTAACCGACTTCAAAAAAAGATCCTTAATTTGATGGTTATTTTGTATCTAAATCGGTTCCTCCGCATTTTTGAACCGATTCTTTTTTGTTTGATATACAATATCTGCCATATAGTTTTTAAAATTAAAAACTGTCCAGTAGTTTTCGAGTGTTTCTAAATTTCCAAACATATTGATTTAACAATTTACATTTTGCTAATAACCATAAGTATAATAATAAATAATATATCGTATATTAAAAAGTATCAAAGTGTTTTAATCCATTTACAAAAAAAACATGCCAAATCATTGTAAAAAGTTATTAATACATGAAATAGTGTGATAAAATGACTAACAGGTATCATCCAGTTAGCCAAGTCTCCATACTGCGAGACTTGCATAGCGCCCAGTATGGTCAGGTCTATATGGCCGCCACGGATCATGCCGAAACTGTCGTCCGATGAGAAAAATGAACCTCCTGCAATCGTAATGAATAATAACATAGAGAAACGATAATTAACCGACAAGTAAATATAATTATTTTAATGACTGGCATGTCTGATAATAACTATAGCAATAATGTATTGATTTTTTTCAATGTCTGTTTTAGTCTGTACTTGGAGTTAAGTTGTTCTCCAAAGATCAGATTTAATGTGAGAGATCTACACTAAAGCACTTCTTAACGCTTCACTCATCAGTATAATATTTCAATACATTATATAAATTAAATATATAATATAAACATGGAATATACCTCTTGGAAAACTTACCAGGGAGTACAGTTACAGTTTCTTTCCCTGCATTAATCAGATCAGCATCCACCGCCTCTTCTGTTGGGAATGGTCCAAGTCCGAGGATGCCATTCTCTGACTGTAGGAGGACTTTCACATTTTTTGGTATGTAATTACTGGCAAGCATTGGCATACCTGAAGAAAATAAGACAGAATTAAATTTATAATTAGCTGCAAAATAAATAATTAAAATAAATTATAAAGCTAAGTTCCACTTACACAATATTTCTTTTAAAATTTACTTATTAAATCTAAAAAGGAGTATTTAAATGCAAATGGTTGTTTCTTACTATGGGATCCCATTGTGGAAACACTAGTATGAAATTTTTTTCAGTTGTTTATGCCTGGATTACATTATGCCAGCATCATAGTACAGTAGCAATCTAAATCAACAAACATACAAGTCATAATATAAACACTAACTGGCGCGAATTAGCTAAAACAACCAATAACAGACCAACGCCACTGTCATACTCTACTGGTATAATGTAAACCAGACATTATTATCTTTGGAAAAACCAGAGATAATAAATTATTTTTTACTAATGTTACGGATTAACACAAACTCTACTATACTGTAATCAATTATACTTTACACTTTTATATATTTCTATCATTATTTAAGTTAACATACCAATTCCAAGATTAGCATGCATGCCATGTTTAAACTCTAAAGCGGCTCTTTTAATTATCCTTTCCCTCATTAAATCAGATGGTTTCTTCTCTGTTTGTTCAATCGGTTTAGTGACAGTCTTCCTTTCAATGCGCTTCTCGAATTTATCTCCTTTAATAATTCTGTGTACATATATGGCTGGTATATGGACAAAATCTGGATCAATTTCATCAACAATTTCTTCAACTTCTGCTATTGTTATTTTAGCAGCTCTACACATAGCTGGGTTGAAATTTCTTGCGCTTTTCCTGAATATCAAGTTCCCATATTTATCGGCTTTCCATGCTTTAATTAAGGCAAAGTCGCCAGTTATTGCTTCTTCCATGATATAATCTTTTCCATTGAATTGCTGGACATGACGAGCTGCACTAGGTATATCAATCTAAAACATAATTTATATAATAATTAAATTGTTTTAGAACATTTTAAACAACTCGTTAAATAACAATCTTGTAAATTTTGTTACATACAATAGTTTTTGATTTTCTTCTATTAATAAAATATGGTACTAAAATTTGCTTACTTTTCCATCTTTTGTATACTTGATAGGTGCTCCTCCTTCTTGGATTAGAGTACCAAAGCCAGTAGGTGTGAAGAATGCCGGTATGCCCGCACCCCCTGCCCTGATCCTCTCTGCTAATGTACCTTGTGGAGTTAATTCAACCTAGAAAATGTAAATAATTTTGTAAATTTATATAAATGACATCAATCAAAGTTATGATCTATTTTGTTTGGTATTCTATTAAATATATAGGATTATTCATGTTTGATACCAATTATGAATTTTACCTCTAATTCTCCGCTTAAAAATTGCTTCTCAAATACAGCATTTTCACCGACATATGATGCAATCATTCTCTTTACTTGTCTATCTTTTAACAAAATTCCCAGTCCAAAGTCTGCAACTCCTAGAAAACATTTTCAATTAAATTAAAAATATTATCTTAACATTTAATATTGTTAAATGATAGTGTAGTGTTAGCAAGTACAACAGGATATGAAAGATTTTAAAAAAATACCTGCATTATTAGAAACAATAGTAAGATCCTTTGCACATGTTTTATTCACTGCTTGTATAAGGTTCTCTGGGATACCACAGAGTCCAAATCCACCTACCAAAAGTTTAGAACCATCTTTTATGTCTTTTACAGCTTCATTTATGTTATGAAATATTTTATTACTCTTTTTTGTAGTACTGTAACTGCAAGTCAGTATCTGTAAGTCCCGGTAAAGATATATTAAATCTAGCATATTAAACAATATCAAGAATTACTGTATTTAACACAAATCTATATTTATAAACAAAAGAATTAAAACAAATTGATTTTTTATAAAATCCTGCATCATAATAACTTACCTTTGCTACATTATACAGCTTCAAATTTGGCATATAGTTTAATTTTAGAATCATAATCCTTCTAGACGTTATAGACATTTTAACCAAATTTTAACACTGAATCACTGTAATATTTACATACACATACAAGTTTTAATTTATGTATAGTTAAAACGACGCAGTAAAACTTAAAAATTAAATTTCTCAACTGTATGTCTTAAGTTTCTTTAAATAAATGTAAATAATTATGACGTTAACACTTTAAATTGTCAAGATACAAACAGGCACAACTCGCGTATCACAAAAACCAGATAAGAATGATCGGTTGTTTATGTAGCAAATCAGACAAACATAGCGAGGTCATCAATATACATAAATGACGCTTTACAATTTCGCTTTTTAATTTATGTAAATATACGACAAATTTAATTTGATACACCTACTGTGTCGATCAGAACGTGCTCATATTATTTTAAAATTTGTTTTGTCAAATATTATTGTTTCTGTAGTTTTCTGCTGTAATACATTCAGAAAATCTATTAATACAACTAGTAGAAAATAAGTAGTTTATATCAAGTATTTAAAACATTATTCTCTCAAGTTTTTTAATTCGATCAAACCTGTTGTTCTCCAATCAACAAACTTGTTATTCTCGTTTTGCCGCATTTAATTAAAACTCGAACCAATGATATAACGTAGATAAGCATTCTTTAGTAGTCAGTTAAATCTAGGAATAGCCGAGTGTACAGCAACCGGATGAAGAGCTGTGAGTTGTGAACCCTATAAGAGTGGGTTTCCACTGATGACACTTGTATGAAAAGAAATTTCCATCCCTCTCATTCACTTTGGAAAAATAGAGATAGCAAATTCTTATAAGAATATGTGCTAATAATAGTGTTGTTTTGACAGGTCATTGACTTTTCATGTTATGAAATAAATAAGAAGAAAGTGATTTCCGTAATTAAAGAGAATAAGTAAAAAAGTAGCTTTCCTTTGATAGATTGAATGTTTACAGAGGGACTAGTGTTAACACAGGTAAAGACGAAATAAAAGTATTGTCGCTGCTTCTATTTCTCGGTTGGCATGAACTATTTTTCGCCAACTTATAGTTTATTCACTTTACCAAATGATTCTTTACGAATATTCTATGACAGGTACTAAATTCTACTCTTTTCATGGTACTGTATCATTTGGTAAATAGAAAATAAAACAGACAACGCAGTGAAATAAAAACATTTATTTTGTGAAATTTTACAAATAAATGGTATTTAGCCGTTATATTTTTTATAGCTGATCGTTTATATTTAAATAAAATACTAAAGTCTGTACTGTACAAGGCACAAGTTTCTTAATGATTATTCTAATTTTGTTTAGACATTTCTCAAACATTTTGTCTCTCTCTATTTGTAGTACACTTATCTCACACACTCGGCTAAATATAAATATGTAGCAAAATAAGACTTGTTGGAATAGAATCTCACTTTAGTTAAGACATTTCATCTTTCATAGCAAATGACGTTTTTTAACAATTTTTGAAATCATAGAAGTAGAGCGTACCTGTTTTTCAGTACTCTATTTATGTCTCCCAAGAAATAAGTAATATTCATTACAAACAGAATGATATATTTTTATCAGGAGCGATCAAAATAAGGATATCAAAAAAAAAATTTGCTCTTTCATAATTCTCTGTTGGTGCTACTTCTCCTGCGTCTTGCTCCAAATTAAATACGCCTTTTTCGTAAATCTTTGAAGTCTGCATAGGGGTACAATTTTCTAACGGAATAACTATGCTAAGAGTCCGACATAAAACTTATTCGCTTACTTTTTTATAGTAAAAGTTGCGAATATTTTTTTAATAAATTTTGAACTAAAATTGGCAAAATATTTTAACATATTGTACATTTGTAAAACATTTATAATATCACAAAATCACAATTCCTAAAATATCTTTCTACAGAGTTTACCGAAAACATTTAGTTAAGTGCCATGGGCATCGTCAAGGGAGGGCAGTGGGTAGGCAAGACCCCCAAACTTTCTCAAGAACGTCGAAAATTGTAAAATAAATACAAAATTAATTCAAAACACTAAGGTGCCACCAGTCACTAGAAGCTCATTTAATTTAACAATTAGAATATTTTAACTAACCCCCGTAATCATTGGTCTGGTCCCCCACCCCATATATGATCGGCTGGCGACGCCCATACTTGAACTATATCTTAGAATAAATAAGTCTGGTCATACTTTGGTCAACAAAATCAATATATTTCGTTTCATAATATAGTGAGATGTTTTTTAAAGCATTCTCGTAACGTTACAATTTTAAGTTTGATTTATTTCACTACTTTTACGTGAATTCTGTTACATACATTTTTTTGCCTTGTTTCGGTCTATATGGTAATTTAAAAAATTAAACTTTATTTGACATTTCATACTATTTTGTACTTTAATTTTTTTTTTATAATTTTAATAGACAAATCTAGAAAAGCAAACACCTTGAATTATCGATATTAATTGAATATATTCTTTCATAAAAGGTAAGAATGTTTACAGAAATAATTAATGGTTTTTCCTTAAGGAAATTAACGGTTTTTGCTTTTAAAATCATCAAGAATTATTCAGAACATCGATAGTAAATTGTTTACAAAGTAAAATTACATAGTTTTAAATGCAATATACCAATATACCCTAAGATAGTTTGCCTCTGTTAAGCTAAACATATACATTTAAAATTATACAGCTAAAATTTAGATTTCTTTTAAATAAATAATGAAGAACAGCCATAGCATATTTCACTTATTTAAGTGAGTCTGCCAGATCTAGCATCCGTTATCACACCCCACAGCTCTATGATGAATTCATCCGTGAATCCAAACTCTTGTAAATCGCTGTTGTCTATGGCTTCGGCGAGTTGCATTGAATTCGTTTTACCCTCCGCTATATCCCACATCTGTGTTGCCAGTTCTGTATCATTTATACCCATGAAAGATTCCAGTAGACCGTTTATTTTATCTATCCCAGCCTGTGACCTCTCGTCATGCTGTAAAGTAAAAAAATAATTAAAATTTAGGTTATTTATTGTTCGTTGCAGTATTCTCGTGATTGCATGCACACAGGTGTGTTTATCTTAAAAACCATGTGGACAAAATGATTAAAAATGGTATTAAATTATTAACTTTTGCCGCTGAATTGTTTAGGCTTTTAGAAAGCAAACCGTTATGCACTGTTTGTGCGTCAATTCTAAATTTAAAACAATCAGTTCTTCGTTTCTGAACTAGAACAAATGTTGGGATAACAGATAAGCTCTATTGCTCAACTACAATTGACCTGATTGGTAGCGTTATCGCTAATTTACTGAATTAATATGCCAGCACTCAATGATTCATGCTTGTGAGCATTACTCTATGGTTTATTTTTAGATAACCTATAAAATATTTTACCTCGTTTTCTATCGTCGCTGGACCATTCGCTTTGAATCTGAGAGTTTCTTTTCCGGAACCATAGTTTGTTTTTCTTCCTGATCTCGCGCCGCTTGTCTTTGGTCCGATGCTTCCGAAGCCGCTCTTCAAGGGTTCGACGAGACGAATCGTGAAGGTGGTACCTTTTGGTATTTCCTTTAATAATTTAGCGACTTCATAATGCCTCTTGCCGATCATATTTTCTCCGTCCAACTTCTCGATGTGATCGCCGACCTGGAGATTAACAATGCGTCTACAATAAGTTAATGCTCACAATAGTTTATTTCCTGTAGGTCTTAACAAGGTGAATGACCTGGCGCTCTACTTAAAAAATACTTTGGTTTTTTACATATAGGTGGACCTACATAAAATTATAAGAGTTACTATCACTATTATCACTATTGTAATAAATACCAAAATTATCATTTCACTAGCTTTCGCCCGCGACTTTGTGCGCGTGAATTGAAAATAAAACAAAAGTGTATAGCCTGTGTGTTCTATCCTCTACATCTATGCCGAATTTAATCGAAATCCGTTCAGCCGTTTAGGTTACAAACTCTAACAAACATCCACCTATCCATCTAAACTTTCACATTTATAATATTAGTATGATTTTAAAAAATCCAAATCAAACAATTATGTAACTACTATGAATATGTGGATATTAAGATTAATTTTATCTTACCTCTATATGCGGTATTCTCGAAACAATGGAGCCTTCCTTTATCCTTTTGATAAACGCATATCCAGCACCGTTATCTGTTATTGTTAGTCCAAGAGCGTCTTCAGTTTTAACTATCTCGATTTCTTTAGGTCTACCTTTTCTGTGTGCGAATATGAAGTCCTCTAATCCTATTTGGCCTCCGAGAAGCTTCCTCATGTCAACTTTGTGTGTATTGAGCGTGCAAAATAGGATCTGAAACCATAAAAATCATTATTTTTACACGTGTAAGCGATAAAAGGTAGAACTTAAGACATTAATCACTAACGTCACGACCACGACTCAACGCTTTAATATGATTATATCGACACACCCTCCCTTTTAGCCCGAAATTGACCAATCTTACTATTGTGAATGCGAATGTTTAGATGGATGTTTGGAGTTTGTAGCCTAAATTGCTGAACGTATCACGATGAAATTTGGCGTAGATGTAGGAATTATTCTGGAAGAACATATACGTTATATAAACACCGCGGACAGAGTCTCAGGCCAAAGCTAGTAATATAGTAAAATGTAAACAATACAAAGAAATTAGTTCAGTCTTCGTAGCGTGACTAAGGCTACTTAATTAAGCAAATACCAATTTACCCAGTAATTTATTATCGAAAGAAAGTAAAAGCATTTCTGTTGTTTCTGTTTGAGACCCAGTTGCAAGTTATTTTAATAGTGGTAGAGCCGAATTCGCACGAATGGGCCGACTCGCCCCCAGCAATATCACGACCACGAAAACAGGCGTAAAGTGGAAGCAATTCCGCGTTTCGTCTGATGATTGTGGTGCCGGAGGCCTAATTTTACTCCCTTTTCCCGTTCCACCCTTTTCTTAATAGGAAAGGATGGGAAGAAAAATGGATTTGACGGTGCAGGAGACGCATAGGAAGGGAAAATTTCCTCTTTATATTCGTCTCTTCCTCCGTCAATTAAGGGTAGGCAACGCATCTGCAATTGCGGATGTTGATAGGCAGCGGTCGCTTTTCATTTCGGTGGATTCAGGTGGCCGCTTGTTCGTTTGTCTCCTTATGTTATAAAAAATCTAAAGGACAGGATTCTTGACCAATCAATTGCCAACGATCGTGGTTTGTTAATTTACACATCGATATCGACAATTAAGACATTGTTTTCCATCGCGAAGGTGTATTTCAATAGGACTACCGATTTCCAAAGGCCGTTTATATTGCAAGTTTTTCGTTTTACATTAAAATTTGAAATGGTTATAGTACAAAAGTTTATATTCCAAATGTGAACAGTCGTGCAAATACTTTCTCTCTGCGACCAGTTACGTCGTGAGAAAGCATCCATCTTTGTATGTTGGCATCTTTCAAGTAATTTGCATTTATTTACTAAGCATCTAACGGTGATGCCAATTTTAATTCCTTTGAATAGGCGACCTAATGATAAGGGTAATATGCAAGAATATTTTTACATACCAATGGAAAAAGTGTATTCCAAACAAATTAAATGTCAGAAGTAATTTTATAACGGTAATAATATGCATGGTAATGTAAAACAAAGACAATTACCAGTTTATAAAAATATTCCTTAAATTACCATATAACTTTTATTACGTTGGTAAATAAAATACCAGTTATATTAAGATCACATTGACCAAGTCTGTATGAAATTCGTTCAGATTGTTATAGTGAAAGCAATGCTCAAATCAATTTAGCCGCGAACCGTTGTCGTCGATTGACCTTGAGTTTTACTTGCCTTGCCTTTATTACAATACTGTGAAATAATATTACAATCGCACAGCGCGTGTATTTAATCATTTTTAAGTGACTACGTTTTTCATATGAAAAAATAACATTTTGAGGCAGATAGAAAGATCCACGTACTTTAGAAGAATGAGAGTTATAAACAAAACAGTTGTGTCATTAAATCTTTAATATAGGATAAATAAAGATTGTAAGTTCGATTCATACAAGGTTATTATTGTTAATTTCCACCATAAAATGATTATATTATACTCTGCAAAATAATGCACACCAAGATTATTGTTTAAATTATGGTAACCACAATACGAAAATACAAACTGTTCATATTTTGTCGTATTTATTCACACTTTGTCTGCAACCTCTATATCACCTTGACATATAATTACTTTGTTCCATCGAACAAAATTTTATTTAGGTTTTTTTTATTATGTTGGCAAAATGTTTCACAGTCATTGACAATGGCGAAGCCCAGACGAAGCCACTGAGTGGTTACGCGATATATGTAGCGGTTTGTGGTTTAATGAATGATCAAGCCCTACCGGGAATTGTCACATAATATCTTGCTTAAAACAATAGTATTTATAATTATGGTAGTTGAAACACTTCTATTTACATACAAAACTTGGGACGAAAAGTAAATTTATAAAGTTGATTTGCTTTAGTTTCCCCCGGATTTGTAATATCTGATATAAACTTGACAATAAAAGACATGGGCGTACTCTCGGTCCTTGACCCCATACCGACTAGGTCAAACATGCTATAATGCCATCCAAACTTTATAGACGCTCGCTATTTTGCACAAGATGGAACGCAGAACACAATTTAAAGTATCGGCGTGAATGGCTGTGACGGGGCACCAGCTTTACTCATCCATCAGTGGGCTAGGGCGCAGACATTCACAGATAACTAACGAGCTACTATAAAGTTTGAATCTTGTAATACATTAGTACGGTCAGCAGAATTACTTGCCTCGTGCGGTACGAGAGACTGCGCCCCAGTATCACTTCCTGCCTACCCAGCGAGGCGTATATCCGTAATGACACTTTATAACTCGTTCGTTACATAAATTTTGTGAATAAACGTACAATATGACCCTCTTCTTCCTAGTCCAAAAAACAAAACACAGAGTTTCGTTACCGTAGGATTTCATTGCCTCCAATTTTAAGACAAATTAACAATTTGTAAAAATATTCTTACAATATTTTCCCGCATAGTGTCTCGACTAGTGACTAAACTTTAAAGTAAATAAAGAGGAATAATAACTACTTTAATGGATGTACCTTGAATTTTAATACGCCTTAGAAAGTGACACAACAAACTTGACCGGCATACCGATTGGCTCAGGGAGGCGTTAAGTTTTTTCACAAATCTGTATTGCAGTATTCGTGCCATTTTGTCTCGACCTTAGCGCGCTCGACTGATATTCATACAAGGACGTCCAAATGTCGAACTAAATATTATATAACATTTTTAACAACGTTTTAAGATAATGTACGTAAAAGACAGTTCTCTTCAGGGTTAAAAGAAATGGCAATTTACCCATCCTCAATTGGTTTCATTTATGCCCCTTCATAACAAGTAGAGTATAGAAATAAACTTGAATTGATTCTCATATAATGTCTCGACTTAATATCTTAAATTGATTTAGTTTATATTTATCAAATCATTCTTGAAAAACTAAAATGTAGGATTACAAATCAGTATAAATAGAGTCAATGGTGTCTTTTCTATTTCCACTAAAGTGATTAGTATTGGGTGATTAGCAACTAAGCAAGAATCTTATATGACGTAAAATCACTTTTGTATGAAAGTACGACTTACCAAATCTACTCCACACAAACTTATGTGAGCCTAGTACTTCCTTGCCCTAGTTCTACTATATATGTATGGATAATCTGTTGCTGTAGTCCTACTTTATTCCGTTACAATTTTACGTCAACACTGTTGTAACAGTTTTAACACTTATAGTTTTCTTAAGACTATGAAATCTTTATTGCGTAAGCAATTAAATAATATGATTCACTTTTAAATTAAATTACACCTGTGGCAGTTTTATGCCTTCACTCTTGCTTAATTACAAATACCATTTGTTTATCTGTTACTACCCGCAGAAAATGGAAAGTTATTATAAACGCAGCCAGCCAGGTGCGAAGACTAAACTAGTTTGTGGTCAGTGCATGTCAATCCTTAGCTTGTTATACGATATCCTACATATTTTATAGAAATGAATTCTGAGTGCTTTAGATATAAATTACAATCATCTGTTAATAATATTTGTACATTCTGTTTCAGGGACATAATCTTTGTCGGAAAAGTCATAGAATATCCAACATGAAAAAAATATAAGTTTTTCATAAAATTATTATGTAAAAAAAATTAAAAAAATTATCAATTTAAACCACGCTTTAATATTGTAATCTAGATTATCGTATAGTTGCTTCCTACTATTATAAATATTGCCATTTGTGTATAAGCTGTAATCTAAAAAAATATTTTATCAGCTAATCATTTTTTTTCGGCAGACAATAAACAAAACTTAATTCATCTAAATAATATGAAAGTTAAGGAAAAAACATTTATTAAATTATCAAATCTGTATAGTGCGATATCATGCCAGACATTTTACTTGGAAAACGCTAACATATGCTAAGAGTGATTAATATTGCAATTTTTAGATAGTAAAATGGAAAATAACGTGCGCACTGCGACGTCAGCTAATCTTTGCACGGTAAAGTAAACTCGTGATAAAGTCGTGTCTCTATCCAACATTGTAATATTGTACTGAAACGAATTCATATGCTTCTGAAAACTAGTAAATAATTTAAAAACCAAAGGAGGATAAATAAGAACTGGACGAAACCTTTTAAACCAATCAAGCAGTTTTACACACACTGAAAAATCAATTAAGTAGTATTACACACACTGCAAAATCAATTAAGCAGTTTTACACACATTGATAAATCAATTAAGCAGTTTTACACACATTGATAAATCAATTAATCAGTTTTACACACACTGAAAAATGAGTCAAGCACTTTTACACGCATTGCAAAACCAATCAAGCAATTTTACACATACTGCAAAATGACTTGATCAGTTTGACACACACTGCAAAAACAGGGATTTTAAAATAAGAGCCGTCTTAAGTTTTCTGCGGTGGTTAAGAAGTATCCATTAAATTATTACTAGTGATAAGATTATTTTAACAATATAGATATTTTTATCGCGCATTACAACATTGATAATATCATTTGATCATAAAATCCAAAGGAACCGCTATGACGATCTAAAAATTTTGTAAACATACACATTAGTCTGGTATAATATAAACGCTGGTGACTTGTATTTAAAAAAAAAATCTATTTAACTAATGCTTCCTTTTGTGAGTCATTAAACTGTTTCAACATCATTTGTATTAAATTTCTGGTAATGTAATTACCATTTCATTAAAGGTGGTAATTCAACATTAAGGTGAAGCTTTAACGACGTTTGAGTTTTAATTTGATGTTTGCTTTACCACTAAGTGTTACTTAAATACCTCATTATCATATTCCTGCTTCTAATTTTCTACGAGAGTCAAGCCGAGAAGGAAGCCAATTAAAGTGATTATTACTACATGGAAGTAACCAAAAATACCTGATTGCTTTTTATCTTAGTACTTTGTCATCATCTCTCCTACCTTATTTCGTCCTCCAAATAACTCTATCACCGTCATCTCAGTCATCACTCCCTTCTTGATCATGTCACCTTGCACACAATCCATCCATCTGTTTTCTACTTTTACTGGTGCACTCCTCCACATTCATAACTAACGTCCTCCCTGTTATAAGCGATTCATCCCTCCTCATAACATGCCTATACCACGCTAACCTTTTACTACTTAATTTCTCTACCTCTGGGGCTACTCTCAAACTTCCACTAATGGATTCATTTCATGTCTTATCCATTCGTGTTACCTCACACATCCATCTTAACATCCTCATTTCTGTCACGTATATCATATTCTCCTTGCATCCGTCCCTTTTACTGCCCAACATTCAGATCCATACATCATGACAGGTCTTACGATTGTCTTGTAAATTTTCCCCTTTATATTATCTTAGATCTTTGTATGATGTAATTTGCAGAACCTATCGTTTAACATGTAGATAATAAGACCTAATCATAATGGTTTATTTATCTTTCTGTGCGATTAATTCTAAATTATCCGTAGATCTGGATTATGGATTTTTCCCTGTCATATTTAGACCGAATATCTAAATCGCTATATTTAATTCAGGTTATTTAATCATGTTAAAACTTAATTAATTATGTGTATAATAAAGTTATATTAAAAACTTACAATATAAACTAACGTATTGCGTATCGAAGTATTTTAAGAATATTAAACGTAAATGCCGGGTAAATCAAACATTTATTGTTTGATCATAAATCAATTTTCCCCACGTTTAAACGAAACATAAATACCCTATACTATGTTTATGTTATAAAATAAATCTCGTAAACAATTATGAGAATCCATTTACTGTAATGGATATTTCAACAACATTTTCCATCCCGTAAGAGTTTATTGGCTTCTAAGAACATTATTAGCCAACGAAGAATCACTTATTGGAAAGTTTTATAATCAATAATGGTGAAATAGGTACTCCTTGCTCCAGCGGTTAATGTAAGCATAAGTGTGTTTATACGATCTAAGTTCGTATTTCCTAACAAGCAATATTAAAGAAAGTTATCCTGTAATAGAAACCCTGATATAACACACTTTTGTTTTAGTCGTTAGTAGAACTTCTGCGGCTTTCAATCTCAAGATTTGGTAAGTCATAAAATTTTAGGCCTGTAAGTAAAAACCATTCTACAATAAACAAATAATCCGCGAAGAGAAAGCAAGTATCAGAAGGGTTTCGGATTTCATTACAGTTATTGGATATTTAAGCTTTATTTTATTTTTCGTTTTATATATAAATGTGATTTTTTTTGGGGTTTAGTTACCTCCGAGTTTTTTCATACAAGAATTGGCTCGACGACCTAATACAGGTACAATACGCAACGCTAACAACTTCCTTTTCCTCATTGAGAGGAGAGACGGCGTGGACCAGTTTATCTCTTTTTTATTTATCCCCGGTACGACTACGTGGGCATTCGAGCTTTTGTAGTCAGCATTTCCTAGTATTTCAAAAGCGATATTTAATAGACAGTAAAAGGTATTTCTTCATTTTTATGGATGAAAAAAAGTTTTTTTGTGATAAACGCAGCACTATCAACAAATGAGAATTCAAACAGCATATTGCAAATTTAAACATGATATGGCATTACGGGTTTGTACACAGAAATGAAAAACAAATTTGAGTGGGCAAAGACTATACCTACATACGATTAATACGCACATATTATTTTACTGGTGATTGTATTATTTTATAAATGTATCATGTCCTTCCTTTCTGCGATATGATCGTGTTACATTGAGTTCTGGTCGAACGAATGTGTCATGCCAGTGGTAATATAAGCAGTACCGGAGGGGTAAGGCGACTGCCCAGGGCGCCGGACATACAGGGACACACTAAAGGCATATGTAAGAGCGCGTTTTTTCGTATGGTTTTGTATTGCAATTAGATGGTGCTATGGGAATCTAGCCCAGGGCGTCGGTAATGCTAAAACCGGCCCTGTATTCATAAGTGTTACCCAATGTTAATTCGTTAAGTTTGCGTGCTCTAAATCGTAATTTGATTCTGAAACACGTTTCGTGTTGCAAATTATTTTATTATAACACCTTTGCACCCTCAATTATTAGGCTTTTTGGTAAACAGGGGTGATTTTTATCATTTTATAGACGGTAATGGAAAGTATTTTATAATCCAGCTGGTGTTTACTTAAAGAATTATATTATGACTAGCTTCCACCCGCGACTCCGTCCGCGTGGCATTAGTAAAAACAAAAAATCATTTCAGGCTTTTAGGCTACAAACTCTAACAAACATTCATCCATCCATCCAAACTTTCACATTTATAATATTAGTAAGATAATTTAGTAATGACTATAATTATTAATTAGAACTGAACCATTGTTAAGCGAAACAAATTAAACGGTGATTATAGAAATATTAGCGCATAAATGAGTAAGGAAAACTTATTGTTTATCAATGTATCCTTGAAAGGAATTATTCACATTTAAAGCTAAATCGATAGTATCCTTAACATTTTATCACATTCCGAATGATGCATGCAATGATGACTTAGACGCAGTTGAAAGTTAAACTGCTAACAGAGTTCATTCAAGAAAACCGCGGGTTACCACTACCGTAAAAGAATGATGGAGATTACAAATGTTTTGACGGCAGCAGAAACCAACGCTAATTGTTGACGATAATTTGCCTTAAAGGGTTTCAAACTTGTACTGCGCTTTTTAAGTATGAACTAATAAAATCATCAACATTTGCTATTGGCGTCAACAATGTTGCTGCGAATGATTTAACGACGACCGACGACTTATCATTTACGTCATGGGAAAAAAACATCATTGAAGGTAAAATCAATGACAAGTTCCTACATAACAAATTATTATTATGGATCACGACTCAGTTTTAAACCATTATTTTATCTACATGCATGTAGTTACTATAAAATATGATTCATAATATTTAGATCGGGACGGGTATTAAAATTAGTGTTATTTTAATTAGTCGTAGTTATAATGTAGTGAATTTGACTGTAGTAGACATAGAAATTGTATGAAAGACGATTGCAGAGTGTTGAAGATTTCAGGTTGGCCGAGATTTGAACCCTGTACCTGTATTGTCTACGCACATATGCTTATTTTAAACTAGAATCTAAGTATTTTAATATATTCTGCACAGGTCAGTTAACGCTAGTTATACTCAATTATCAAGTTATTCGTTAATGCAGACACTGAAATAGTAACATAACAAAAATATAGTCTTACGTCTTCCGGCGGAAAGTCGTAACATTCCGCTATCTTCTGATAAAGCTCCTTTACATTAGAAAATCCAGATATGAGGCCGAGAGGGCTGCCTTGCGCTTGTTGACAGTGGAACACCAGTTGCGACTTCTGTGAACCATTGTTATTGTCCAAGCCGTTACTGTGATTATTATCAATGTCCTCCGCTGGCGTCGGCGCGGGGGGAGGGTTATATTTTGGCGCCTTCTTCTTAAATAACGACATTTTTATGCAAAATCACTTTTAACAGTATGTAATTTAAACTTATAGCGAACGTCAATGCGCACTCATTATTCACCAATACACAATATTTTAATCACTACTGAGTCGCACGACTCGCAAGTGCTGTAAATTTATTTATCATTGTGTCACAGTATAAGATAACTTATCGCTCAATGGCGATATTGGATAAGATTATGAGTGTGAAGGTAAAGCATTACGGAACGAGCGAACCAACATACACCACCACACCTACTGGAAGTCAGCAAAAGACTGAATAATTACGAATTTACGATGACGAAGCCCGCATAGCGAGTGAGTGAGCGAGCGCGATATAGAACCCACAGAACATCTTTCCGAGAACGTCAGCAAAACGTTGCGGCAACGGCATACTTTCCAGAGTTCAGCGATGATCTGAGGCGACATGGAAATAGCTTTGACTTAATGATAGTGGGTTTGAATTCACCTTTTTTTAAGTAGGAAAGGAAGTGTTAGAATCGAGACAGATATATCAATCGTAATACACTTGTAAACACATTTTTTACCCTTTTAAATGAAAAAAAACTTATCTACTCGAAGTCTTAATGCTTTCAAGTTCAAAAAATTACATTATCTATTAATTTACATGAAAAAAGGCCAATCTATATAAATATTATAAGTAGGAAAGATTTGTATGTATTCACGTAAAAACTACTAGGCCGATTTTAAAAAATCTTTTTCTATTAGAAAGGTAATTTAACTGTAACATAGGCATATTTTTTTAATTACACGCGGGCGAAGTCGCGAGCAAGAGCTATGAGTTAATAAAATAAAACTAATAACAAAAAATGTAACTATGGAGTTGAAAATAATTCTCAACATGTTTCTTTCTCACAACCTATGAAACTAGTTGGGTGCACGAACTAGTATGTCCTAATACAATCACATTTGTAACAACATTCCAAAGTCTGGAAAAGTTCGTAAATTAATTGGATGAATCTGACATTGTTTTATGTAGAGTTGATGCGAATATACACATTTTTTGTTTGCTTGATCTCTGGATATTTTATACTTATAAACATGTAATAAATACATGTCTGGTTAGGCGTTCATAGGTATGAAATTAACTAGTAGCCCAAATTAGTTTTGGTACAGGAAGATATCATGTTTTTAAATCTGTTATAGTGTGAAAATCAGTGTTTTGGTATGTACTTTATTGACGTAAAAAGTATTGGGCCGATTTTAAAAATTCTTTCACCATAAGGTAATTTGTCTGTAGTATTATAATTATTTTTTAATCTCACGCGAACGACGTCGGGAGCTACAGCTAGTCAAATATAGCTTAGGATAATCTTACATTCTAATGATGAAAGAACTTTTATATCAGTAGTTTGAGTTTATGTTTTAACATATATAAAAATCTATAGTCTTTTAATATTAGTATGGGTATATACAACTAAAATAAAAGTATAGATTTTAGGTTTTTATTGTTGTTGGGCAATAATTCTACGATGAGGCTACAGCTTTCTTAGGTGTAGGTTTGCCTTCCTTGAAACCATTGCGGAAACGCCTTCTGACAATCTTGAGGTGACGCATGCGGCCGGTGCCAGTGGTCTTCCTGCGCTTAGCCTTAACTGACCAGTGGTCTGGAAATATACAAATAAAACATTTTAAATCATATATTTAACAAAGAAAAATTTTCCTACATATTTGGCCTATAAATGATGTATATGTAAGGATGATGTTAGATATTGGTGTAAATTGTGTAAAAATCATGTACACATGAGAATCGCCAATATTTAGTATGCTTTACCTACATTTTACAAGAACACAAACATTAAGTAAGCATCCTCAATCAGTGTAGGAATAATAGTAGAGTTTGGTGTATTTCAAAGTACATACAAAAATAAATTATTGTAGATTTTGCTTATTCAGGATCATCTTAATTGAGTAAATATACAGATTTACTTAATGCTATAAGAGGCTTACTAACAATTTTATGAGCAGATTTTTTAGGCTTTGAAATAAAATAAAATAATAATAATTATTACTATTATAAAATGAATCTAGAACTATCTAGATATTTGCCCAGACCGAATTCTTAGATATTTGAATGAATAAAATGCCATGATGTTGAGCATTGGATGATGTTTATTTTAACACAAATGTTTTTTTCAAGAAAAAAACATAATGTAATTACGGTTGAGAAGGTTATCAAATTACTTTTATTGTTAGTATTGAAACTAACCAACCTTAAACTGTCATAAACAAATATTTTTATTTAGTTTATCAGGTCTTTTACAACTTGGCACTATAGCCACATAAATTTTGTTTTGACATAAAATTATGAGGCAATTAACTAAAATACTTATACATATTACTGACAAATATAACCTATAGAACTCGAACAGCACACACTAAATGAACATAATAAAGTGGTAATACTTACAAGAACGGAGTTTCGCAGCCGGATAACCACACTGTGCACATTTTGATTTTTGAATGTGATACGAGGATCTACCGCATCTTCTGCATAATGTGTGGGTCTTATTACGCCGCTTACCAAAACTTGAGGTACCCTTCGTCTGAAATTGGGAAAAGGTTATTTCACATCACTTTTGTCACAAATACTTGTTTAGTACAACAAATGTATAGAGCTGGAATTTAATTCCAACATAATTTTTAATAATAGTTTATTACAACTTTAGATGAAAATTGATTTATAAATATTTAGAATTAACCGTACCATTTTGTCAGAGTTTGACAATGAAAGAGACCAAAGATAACAAAGCACTCAAATCGATGTTGCCATTTGGTTTTTTTCGTGTGTCACAGATAAGAAAATATACTTTCAGACCAAAGCTATTTTATGTAAATGTCTTAAAATATGTAATTGATTTTCTAACTGTGCCGCCCATAATCTGCCACACTGCTGACCTGCGTGCCTATATTTTTTAACGTTCTTGGGATATTAGACAGGTCAACTCGTATTATGTGCCAAGAAAAATCTGAAATTAACAAAAATACGAAAATCTTGAACTAAGACACAATATTTTATACTGTGTCTGTGCTATAATCATTTTCTGTTCTGGCGAGTAAATTTAACAAATTGTCTATGTAAAATTTATTTGTCAAGGCGAGGTTTATTTATTCCCCGTTTCGTACCATATCTCTTACAATATTATTTTTTCTTTGCAAGTAACTGGATCGAACTAAAACTGTTCGCATAAGAGAAAAGCACTTTTGTTATTGGGAAAGTAATCAAAGGTAAGAAAATATTTTGTACAAGAATCACTTGGCTTCCCCACCAAGAGACAAATAATCAATTACAATTTGCTCGAAATTAGTCAAAACAGCTTAACTCGGATATGCAAAATAGGTTTAGATTAAAACAATTACTGTACGCAGGCCAAATATTAATGGCGTACTTATATCGAGCCAACGTTTAACATTTTACCATAAACCGCATCTTTTGACAACTGTGCCTCGGCCTGCAAGTAAGAATTAAATAAAGTTTTAGTATTTCGACCCTCTATCTCCTTAGTCCTAAAAGTATGTAAAATGACAATTTGTCTATTTTAGATTAAACTGAACAATGGATTTATTAAATAGTATGAAAAATTTAACCATCAAACATACACAAAATGATGGTGACCAACAATTTTTTAAGTCCATATCAGCAGATATTGACGATGTTGCCACAGAAATTGTTTTGGCTGAATATGTTGAAAAGATTTTACTTATTGTGTCTCAATATCAAAAAATAGGCAGTATGCTAATGATACAAAAAGACCAAGTTCATAGTCCTCTAGGTACAGATGACATTTATACAACAAAAGTAATTTTTGGTGCCACAGGGGAAGATCAACTTGTAGCAGCAAGATACTTAGCTGAGGCCATCAAAATCACAAAACCACTCTGTATATTCATAAATCTGAAATCTTATGACATTGAAACTGTAAAAGCTTGCAAAGATATCATTTTGGATTTGAAGAAAGAGGAAAAGTAAAATAATGGAAGTAGCAACAACTAATACATTCAAAACTGTAAATAAGTTATATGGTCAACTTGTAATAGGACCTCCGGGTGCAGGAAAGACAACATATTGTGACAAAATGGCTCATTTGCTAAAGAAATTAGGAAGAAGAATCATTATTATTAATTTAGATCCTGCCAATGAAACTATGTCCTACAAAGCTGATATCGACATCAGACAACTAATAGCCCTTGACGAAGTTATGGTTCATTATAGTCTTGGTCCGAATGGAGCATTATTATACTGTTTGCAGTATTTAGAGAAAAATATTGACTGGTTATTAAACCAAATGAAAGGTGACCATGGTACAAATTTTATCTTTGACTTACCTGGTCAAGTGGAGCTCTATTGCCATCATGATGTGGTAAACAATATTTTCTCCAAGTTGATTGAAAAAGCAAATTTACAATTATGTGTAGTTCATCTTGTTGACTCACATCATTGTTCTGATGCTGGTAAATTCATTTCTGCATTGATGCTATCACTTTCCGCCATGTTAAAGATTGCTCTGCCACATGTTAATTTATTAACAAAAGTTGATATATTGAAAAAACATATGGACAAACTTGAATTTGGCATAGATTTCTACACTGATGTTTTGGATTTAAATTATCTGTTGGATAGTTTGGATGGTGATAGGTTTACTGCAAAATATAAGAAACTGAATGCGGCTCTTGTGTCTATTATTGAAGATTACAGTTTAGTATCATTTCAACTGGTGAATATATTCAATGAAGATAGTTTGATGTCTGTTAAAAAATTAGTGGATAAGACTAATGGATTTGTGTTTAAAGCAGAAGAGGGTAGACACATAAATAGTATGTTAGCTTGTGCTATGGGTGTCAATGAACCTGAAGATATGAATACCTTGTAATAAATATTAAATCTGCAGTTTGTTTTCATTTTTCTATCCTCTTAACCTCTTAGCGGTCTGTAGAAGTAGTTTTAAATTAAATCTGGATACTATTAAAATGTTATGTAAGAACAGAAAACAATTAAAGGTTTCATGGAATGCAGCCTGTTCATTCCTGTTCAAATGAGGTTGCAAAATAATTCTTAAGGATTTTTTATTTCAAAAAACTGTAAGCCATGTCCAAGGGAAAATGTTGATGTATTTTAACCATCATTTATTTGATTATATATCTACTACATATGGCACTTACTAAAACATGTAGCAATGAAGTGAACTACAGTACTCTATGTCATGTTTTAAGAAATTGAAATAGATGTATGGGCGTTGCCAGGAACACAGCTCCGACCCCTCCCTACTGGAATGTCGAAAATTTGAACATATTTTTCCTGGAGTGGCCTACTATTCCTGGAGACCCATATAGATAACATTCATGTCAGTTACACCAGACCACATGTTGAAAAGCATAATTTGCAACAAAAAGTCAAGTTTAAGGCCAGGGATATGATTGATTTTATTATTAGTCGCCATTTATTAACGGTCTTCTTCCCCCTCCACCTCCATAAATAGATGGAGATCATAATACTATCTCTTAAAATGTTTACTCTTCATTTCAGATGTCCAAAAATAAACAGGTTGAATACAAGAATCTTCTTGAAACTGAAGCAAAGATTGATAAACTGCTCCAAGACAGTTGTAAATCACACGAGGTCCGTTTCCTACACGAATATAACAACATAAAGGACGCGGCGCAAATAATCATCGGCCACGTCGCCAATATAGAGGGGACGTCAGTCACGGAGATACACAAGCGACTAAATCTTACTGAATAAAAGACAATTGAAATGATGGAACGTTTATTTGAAGACAAATACAACTCTTTACAATTTAAAATTCATCCAATATTTTTTGTGTCCATAAACTAAAACAGTGATGAACATTTTTTAAAACTTTATTTTCACATTGCAGGTTTTATGTACTTAAGTTATAAGTGTTTTCAAAAAGCCACAGTTCCATGTTTGCTACTTCAATTACGAAAAATGTTTATGTATTACATGAGAAATATTCTAATATATTTTATTTTGACAATATTGAGTGACCATAGTCAGCAAACAAGTTTATAAAATGGATTAAAAAGGGTATTATACTGTTGAATACTCTAAAACTATATTGAATAATGGGTTTAAGACAATAAAAATAAAAACTACATCCTTCTCGGAATCACCACTAATGCGTAACATTTTAAAATGTGTTAAAAGTTAAAATTAAGCAGCACAAAATTCGGCTGATTGTCATGAAAGGCATCTCAACAAACTCCCATATAGGGGAGTGCGGTCCACGCCGCGCCTTTCACTCATCGCCCCTAACACGATATTATCGCCCATGTAATATTACCAAAACCTCTAAACATGTTTAAATTGTTGTTACACATAATTCTTAAACAAATCAAAATATATTGACGTTAAAATTCTAGACGCTACATATTGTTTATTAATAAGCAAGCAATATTATATAATTGTTTATATAAATGTTGTCGCGTGCGACAGTTAGCTAAGTTTGCAATAGAGTGGCGGCCTCGCGTCGCTCGCGTCACCCGCGCATCAGCCCCGAGGCACGAGCGACGGCCCAGATGCGTTACCTTTATATCCGTCGGCAAACATCCTCAAACACGGATCATATACATTAGTTTACCACAGTCCCCTTTACATATTATTGTTATATTTACGACAAACTACGAGGGACACTTCAACGTTAAGAATTAGGGATTACTTCATGCAATGTTGTATATAAAAGTCCATTAACAAGTATTATGGTCCGTGCTTGTAACGACTGGGCGGTCGTTAAGTATGTTTGCTCGATAAGTTGTAATCGTGTTTCAATTATCAAAATCTTATATTGTGGCAACAAATATGTTATTAACAAGTATGTTATTGTGGCAACATATTTCGTCTATGTACCAGCCAGGGTTTAAGCGTTCAAATTGTAAAGTCTTCATAGTTCCATGGTTGCAGGTGCCGAAGGCTTAGTTTGTCATTAGATAACGTTTGCAAAACGTATTCGAAATGGAATGTAACTGTAATGTATGCTGATCTTGTCAACAGCTTTACCATCCATCGAGTATCAGACCGACACTTGTGTCTCACAATATTCATCTTAGTCATTCCAGCTAAATTTAAGTATAACAATATAACAAATATACAAAAATACATAAAAAGTGAAGAACATTCACAATACTGGATCTCCCAAAATGCGTATAAATATATCACTAACAAATCTAACTTCACTATCGAAATAATACCCTATAGGATGCGGAGAAGGCAGTACGTGAATGTTCTTTCGACTTCATTAAAGGTCTATCGTTAGACTTAAATCTATGAGTTTCAGACTCGTTTCAGGGCAGTCCCAGACTAATTTTCAAAAGCACCAACCGACATTCAATAAATGCAATTTCTATACAAAAATTTCAGCCTTCCCACCGTTCCTATAACGCTTCGTTCCAAACGTATACCTACTAAAATACTTCAAAAATATGCTTCAGCCAGGTATACATTGTTACAAACATCTCAATGAACCGAGAACTACCACACAAAGCGGACCATGCACATTACAACTATATAACATTCCGATAACAGTCTTAGCTAAGCTAAATCACTTCCCTTCCGCTTTGTGTGGCAGCGGTACAGACAACAAACAGAACAAATTTCAAGACCTCCATACTCTTTCAATAATGCCTAAACATACATCAAGAATTCCTAAAAACAAGTCTGAACAGGATTGGTTTAATCAATCAAATCGAGATCAAAATAAAACGAACCAGTCGCCTTCCTCAGCCTCAGTTCATGCAAACAGATTTCATTGACCAAACCAAACTTAGAATAAAACAATGCATTTGGTAAATTGTAAATATACTATGTGTAAATAAATAATGCCGACTCAGTACTTCATATGCTAAACTAAACATATTATTTACTAAGTCATCTCACTTTTCAATTAAACGTGACTTAACGTGTTAGCTCATTAAATATATATTTTCTAATTATCACTTGTCAAGTAATGGATGTTGAGGTCCTATCCTTATAAAAGATAAAAATTGTACTACCCTCAAACGGTAGAGTTTTTGTCTTTGAACACTGCCATTTGCAGTAAATCCCATAATAAAATTGGAACATTTGCACTAAGCAGTATTCAAAGACGTTTGTCGTAATAGGTTGCGGCATTATAATGCAAGTCCAATGTCACTTATCAATATTATATTTAATTGAACACTTGATGTGACAATTCAATTAATATAAAATCAGTCTCAATGTCGGGAAGTCTTTAGATGTTGAGGCACGCATTTGTCACCTTACAGATAACAACACAATCTTACAAGCGACAGATTGTTTGCTTTCTGTTTACAAATTTATTTATTATGCAACTGTATACTTTACGTGCTAATATAAACTTACGTAGATGTTAGCGTTCTACCACATAACGTTAACAGTTAGTAAATGTTACATTGTCAGTTAAAATGTCTTTTTTAAAATATAAAGAAAAAAAATATAACCATTTGCATCAAAAACGTAGATGCATGTAAATGCTTTACCATTTAACAAAATAAAAGCGAACGAGCTGTTTAAAGTAACTAAAAACAAAGAAAAATGAGAAGAAAAATAACAAAAACAAGATAAAGTTACCTTTGGGTTAGGTTAATGTTTTAGTTAGGTTCAGGCGCGTCTCCCTGCCCCATGTGCTCCTTCTCCGCGTTATGGCAAACCTCCACCGCCTACAAATAAATTATAACAATCAGTATATAAATTTGTTTATGGCCTTTATTATGACACCATAATGCAGTATCAACTTCACTCTAAATCCTTTGAATTACCGACAACCAGTCATTCTCTAGATTTTTTTCTGTCATCAGCAGGATGTCACAACGACCCATTCCCAGTTTTAAAATAACTAGTAATAGAGAAGACAACAAAAGGTTTCTGTTTACGTTTGTAGTAAATTTACTAACAAAATGATCAATAGTTTTTTAATATAACTAAATATTGAAACATAGCCTATTTCAAAATCATTATAAATGGTTTCTGTAATCTATGATCAACATTTAATGGAATATGAAAATTATGCAACTCAGCTCTCGATGTCCTCGTGTCATCACAACATGGCGCACTTCAATATTCAAAATATGAAATGCACATCAAAACGAAATGAATCCAAATATTTGACATATGTATGTAATTTAATTACCTAAACAAAGCAAGATAAGCATGCTGTGTTGACCGGAGTACAGAAATATTTATCCGTTATCCTAATTTGCGACAAACGCGACGATTAAATATCAAGTGATATGTGTTCAGTGTGACGCGTGTGTTCAGCGTGACGCGTGTGTTCAGCGTGACGCGTGTGTTCAGTGTGACGCGTGTGTTCAGTGTGACGCGTGTGTTCAGTGTGACGCGTGTGTTCAGTGTGACGCGTGTGTTCAGTGTGACGCGCGTGTTCAGTGTGTTGCGCGTGTTCAGTGTGTCGCGCGTGTTCAGTGTGACGCGTGTGTTCAGTGTGACGCGTTTGTTCAGTGTGACGCGTGTGTTCAGTGTGACGCGTTTGTTCAGTGTGACGCGTATGTCGCGTTAAGACAAGGGCAGGGAGTCAAGAGGCAGTCACCTTGTTCTTGTCAAGCGGTCCATTGGCCTCGAGAGATTGAGCTACATCGTTCTTCTGACCGGTGCCCTTCTTTTTCCCTTTTCCTACATTCTTTTTAATATTTTTACCAGATTTTGCTTTCTGAGCTTGAGATCCTGCATAATTATAATCGTTAGGTGAATTGTTAGTATAATTAAATGAATAATTTTTGTGCGTTAAATAAATATAAACCTTCTGGTTCATCTGGAACGACGTTGTCCTCGTGCGGGCTGCCGTCGTCCCCCTGGGCGATGTCTTCCGGTCGAACGGTTTTTCTAAATATAATATAAAATATAACTATGAAATATATGGAAGTTACGATATTGAAATTAAATAATATGAAATGAAATATGCTTACCCATTGACAGTGATGGTGGCTGGTCGCAGGGGCTCGTCGTGTTCGCGTCGCGTGCGTCGTGCGCCTCGCGTGGCGCCGCGCGCCCCGCGGCCCCCGCGCCCTCCGCGCCCTCCCAGGCCGCGCGCACCGCCCGCGCCGCGCCACCCGCGTCCGCCGTACGCGTTGCGCGGCGGCGGCGTGTACCCCACATAGCTCACCTGCTAACATACCACACACTACTTATTAACAAAGCGAAAAACACTAGGTACTACTATATACACTAGGTAGCATAAAAATGCGCAGACTTAAATAATACTCATACTAAACTACTAAATGGTTAACTGATCTAAATGAAATTTGGCACAGATGTATGTATACATAGTCTAGCTATTTTATTTTCATTTTAAATCGCGCGAAAAAAGCCGCGGGCAAATGCCAGTTGTACATAATTGTATGCTAAAAATTGCTATTTCATTTAAAGTTTCAAGAAGTATGTAGTTTGTAGATTGCATGGTCTGTGAACAATAGACCTTGATCTTGAGTGCTTGAGTTAAGTAAAGTTGACCACCCCTGCGCTATACTATCTAGTCTAGTTTGCTATTTAAAAGTTTATATGTCATTATTTTTATTGATTGGCGACAGAATAATGCTACTTCAGAGTAGTAGACTGCGAAAAAAGTATAAAGGCAGTGAGTACCTGTGGGTATCTCTGCGTGCGCGAGGGGTAGCTGCCGCCGCCCCACTGTCCGACGACGACGCCGGCTATCTCGAGGCGTGCGCCGGCGCCGCGGCCGCGGCCGCGCCCCCAGCCGCCCAGCTGGCCGCCCAGCGAGCCGCCCAGCGCGCCGCCCACCACGCCCGCCACCAGCGGCAGCGGCGGCAGCGCGAACTCCACCTCCAGGCCCTCCAGTATCGCCTTGCGCATTCTCTCCACCTGTACCACATTCTTACATTGTAAAAATATATCTAGGTAGACGAAGAGTAGTTCTAAAATTTAATATATGAAGAACAAACTTAAATTTCATGCGGTCGGTTGCTTTTTTTTTCTTATATCACAAGGTGGCAAACAGCCAGCGGCTGCCTGAGTCTACCATAAAAACAAAGCGATCGCTGGTCATAAATATCCACAACTGCAGATGCATTGCATGCATGTTGCAATTTCCCTTTTCGCCCGTTGCTCATAAAAAATGGGTGAGAAGAGAAGAGACTGAAATTTGGCCTCGGACACATATACTCATTACACGAAACGCGAAATGACTTCCTCTAAACGCTTCTGTATAGTCGTGGTATTGCACCGAGCGAGCCGGCTTATTCGTGCGTAGTTGTCTGTGTAATAAAGTGGTGAGTCGCCAGCGTTACCTTGACGACGGTGTCGAGGTGGTTGTCGCAGAGCTGCGCGAGGTGCTTGCAGTGCGCGGCGCGGTGCAGGTTGCGCTGCAGCAGCTTGCCGTCGAAGTAGAGCCAGGGCGCGGCCACCAGCCAGGGCACGGGCGCGCCGCACGCGTCGTTGGCCAGCAGCGCCGCCTCCGCGCCCGCCATCACCAGCGCGCTCAGCTGCACGCCGCGCCCGCTTATGCCGTTCACCTGACAACCGAACACATTACTACCTGTAAACCAGCGGAATTCATATAGAACTACATTACTACCCTATTGTTCTACCAGACTATGTCATCTACCTCAATTTCATCGACATCCGTTCCGAAGGCTATAAACTCTAACGTCCATCCAATCAAATTTACACATTCTAAATATTAGTTTTATTATTGAAAAAAATCAAAGTAATTTGCACAGATAAAGTATAAAAATAAAACGTACTGTCATTTCTTGCAAATGGAGAGCATTCATGAGATCATTTGAGAAAGCTGTTGCCAAGAATGCATCCAGTTCCTGGCGACGCAGAATTTGTATCTGGGAGGTCATGATGAACCTAAAAATATTAAGCAGACGTTAGTATAAGAACTATTAGAGTGTAGGATTAGTGATGGAGACACAAGTTACCTTAAGACAGTAGCTAATATCAATAAATGTTGCGGCACATAGGATGTGTTCAACATCAACGGAGTATCGGAGCGCATGCAGGACAGGAAGGCGCGCATGCGGCGACATTTGTCATCTTGAGCGGTTCTGTGAACAATTATTTAAAATTAACTCTATTTCTATATGAAATGTCAATGAATATAAGTTATTTTTTTATTTGCTAAGGGTCCAGGTGCCGCCAGCTGTATGTTTTTTTTTTATATCATAAGGTGGCAAATGAGCAATTGGTAACCTAAATCCGCTAAACTTGCGAAGTGACCGCTGCCCATAGACATCCGTAATAGCGGATTCGTTGCCTACCCTTACTCGATGAAAGAGGAGCACATAAAGAGGATATTTCCTCTTCCTATGCGTCTCTACCGTCAAATTCACGTTCAGGATGAAAACATCCTTTACTTATCAGGAAAAGGGACTAAAGTTCGGCCACCAGCACCACACTAATCAGACTACGGGAAATTTCTCCCACTTGACGGCTGTCTTTTGTCTGGTTGTGGTATTACTGGGGGCGAGTCAACCCATTCGTGCGAATATGGTAAAGCGGGCTCTACCAGTGTGTCGCTCACCCGAACCAGAGGCGCTGCACGGTGGGCACGGGCCAGTCGAGGATGACGCCGGGCACCAGCTCGGCCGCCTTGCCGGGGTTCACGCGCGAGTAGATCCACTCCGACACCTGCACCTGGCACGGCTTCTCGTTGCACGCAGCGCTCGTCGATCCCTCCTCTGACGTCATTACAATTGTAATTAGATTTCGCCCGCAACATAGTACGTGCGTAAATTAAAAAAACCAAAACTTATTAAGTAGCCTATGTAATCTTTTAATTTTCTAAACATTTCATCTAGATCCATTGAACCACTTAGGAATCTCCTAACATCCATACATCTATCCAATACTACTTTCAGGTTTTTAATATTAGTAAAATTATTATGTGCAGATATATTAGTCATATGCAAAAGCTGCTCTCTCAAAATGACTCTCCTGTCTATTATATGTTATCGGTGTTACAGAGCTATCTGCTTTGTACTGTCAGTTGACGCATGTCATCATGAGACCATAGGTAAAGCTTTTGCACACGGAAAACATTGGTCATTATTCTCATAGAAAAACAGCACATTTTTCTCTACTGAAAACACTTTCATAAAATTAACAACCTTTTTAACAATTAACACTTCACATATTTTTAACAACTTTTGGAAAAGCTGCCTATAGGATATTCGTGATCTTACCTCTAGCTTTCTGCGCCATGAAGCGATGATGGTGCATGTTGTAGAGGATGGCGTACACGTTCTGTCTGATGGGTCTGAAGAAGTGGTGTATGGAGGGTATCTCGCGGTGGTTGTCGTCCTCCATGAGCACGGGCAGCGTGATCTGCCTGTGAGTGAGCACGCACAGCATCTGCGGGTGCATGAGGCCGCGCGCGTGTCTCTCCGCGCACGTGCGCAGTACCTCAGCGGGCGCGGCGGGGCAGTTGTCCTCGCTCTGCATCACTCTGCCGCTCGTCGCCTGCAACAAATACGTTTTTAAGCTTTCTTCTGCACACTATCCGCGGCGAATTAAAAATAACTCATTGTCAGATCCGTCAGCACATTTAACAACTTAATATACGGATATTGAATTTAATTTGCGCCTGAATATAATGAAAAACGTATCAGATCCGTTAAGCCGTTTATCCCAATCCCATCGATAAAACTACTGTTAAAATAATAAAAAAAGGGCAGCTAAATCTGTTTGTTCAGTAAAGTTTTATTACACTAAACAACACTAAAAAACTATTTATAAATGTGAACAATGTGCTTGCATCTCCAGTTATTCCCAACCGTCACTCCGCTCTGTCTCCACATGGAGACAAATGAGAATAAAAAGTTTCATTTGTCCCACCTTTTAAGCGAAAGAATGGTTGGAACTTATTTGATTTCATAATGGTTCCATCTGTCACCTTATTGGTACTAGTGGGACGGATGCAACTTTTTATTCTCACGTGGGGACAGAGCGGAGTGACGGATGGGAATGTTCCGCAACTCCTTGGTACAAGAGAGTCGCATTACAAGAAATACCTTTGGCTCTGTAGCCGCACTTTGCTGACCTATGCAAAATTTAGTTTTTATTATATTAGTATGAAAGGTAATTGTTTGCATTATATTCTAGAGTTTTGTGCATTTCATTTAATGGAAAATACTGTTATTAAAAAAAATAAAGAAATAGGTGTTAGTTATGTTTGTCCGGGCAGCATAGCATAACATACATGTGGCTTAACTTCCTCTGAAAAGTAAAAGTAATAAAAACAATACCTTAAATAATGAACTAGGAAAATTTTTACTTAGTTAATAGGATATGTTAGATTTGCAAAGTACATAAAACAGTGGAAATAAAGATATAAAATCACACCTCCTTGGATGGGGCCTGATCATTTCTGTCGCCGGGCTTAGCGGGCTGTTGCTTGGATGTTCCGTCACCATCAAGTGTCATGGAAGCCATACCATGGCTGACATCATTGCTCTCCTCCATACTAAAGTCGGCATTTATTGAAGCATTGGCAGTTGCCAGTTTGTAATCTTCCAAGCCTTTTTGCTGTAATTTATTGAGGTTCTCTTGTTTCAACCATTCAAGTGCTTTCGTAAATAATAAACAAATTCAAAGCAAATAAAAGTGTAAACACGAAAATAAAGAATTTAAAAAAATGATGTTAATACTAATAATTGAATACTAAAGATAGATAGCAATACCAGAAAAGAATATACAAAATAACGATTTTATGGTGACTTCTCTTTTTAACTAATAACATACAAAAAAAGATATTTACAATATTTAATCATTATATTACAATATTATGTATTAATTTCATACAATTCAATAATTTCCCAATAAATACATACATTTACTTATGTGATTCTATTAAATAATATTGAAAAAAAAAATATATAAAAAAATTAAAAAGATGTTAGAAAAATGTGCACTCGGCTAAAACATAATTTGAATAATTTAGTTGATGGTTCATGCATTATATGCTTTGCCAATGGATGCCAATGGTTATGGTAAAAGGCGTGGATGACTATAGCAATGTTGCGTTTATAATAATAGTAATAATTGTAAAAACCTCATGCTCCGATGTCTCTGAGGCAAGGCGGGTGGTGTCCATATCACCAGATGTTGACGGAGGGCTCATCTCTGGCTTATTTTTCTTGTTAGTTTTAGGACGACGACCTACAAATATAGATAAAAATTACAACATTAAACATCTGAATTTAAAGTCCTTTGTTTTAACAAAGCTTTTTCAGATGAGAAGAGGGCAACTTCGCATGATTTTTAATTACTTTTTCGTCGTTTTTCAATAACTTCCAATACATTAACATATATGCAATATCATGGTAACTTATTTTCTGAGCTTACCTTAAAAATATTTCAACATTTAATTACTAATCAATAAGTTAGTGCTCACCAGAAGCAGTTCTATATTTTAAGAAACCATCTTTAGTTCCATTGAGATAATACTGAACAGCCTGTTTCAGTTTAGCAGCACGGAGATCGTTGAGATCACCAAATATTTCAATACAGGCTGCATCTACATCTGCTGAAGGTAATTCCCGAACAAACTGACAAATGGCTTTGATAAGAGTTTCCGGTGGAACTTGTTGCTGTAAGTAAAGATAGAGCTTTAAACTTAGACTATTGTTATTAATATTAAACTAAAATTTACAATGACTACAAATATAACTTGTTAAGAACAAAATGTTTTAATAACAGTGGTAGATACTGTATTTATGTGACTAAATAAAAGAATTCAATATTATTATTGAACTTGTCTTACCTTCTTTTGCGAGATACCTAAACGTTTATAAAAATCTTGAAGGCTCTGTTCAGATAAAATTGTGCCTCCAAGTAAAGCTGCCATAAGACACAACCTGTCCTGCGGTACATCTAAAACCTTTGGCAACTCATGCACCATGTACTCTTTAGTTTCCAATGATGACTACAAATAGACAAAGAACATTAAAAAAATGAAGTGTTTTATATATAAAAATGACAAGCTAAACAACATTCACTCAGCAATTTTTACATTTATAGTATTACTAGCTTCTGCCCGCGACTTCGTCCATGTGTAAAAAAAGTAAGTAGCATATGTGTTCCTCTAGGCTATCCTCTACATGTATGCCACATTCAAGATCTGTTCACCCGTTTAGGCTACAAAGTCTACCAAACATCCATCCATCCATCTAAACTTTCACACTTATAATACTAGTAAGATTGTATGATAATATTAAACATACCCTATATGTAAGTTTCAACTGCGAGGAACTAAAATATCTTGGTGGTTGAAAAACTAAATATTCACCGGAACAACCTACAAGACCAGCGTAGGTTTTCTCTCTGCACAGACCGACAACCTCTTGGCAATGGTCATCTGAAGACACCATCTAGAGAAGAATATAAGCTTTAAAATACTCATATTAATGTAGCTAAGCATTACATTTGATTAATAGTGAAGAACAGCACTACAATAGAAATGAGTGTAGTCTAGTAGGTCTTATCATATTTTCAAGTTTAGTCATACAAAATTTTTTTTAAATCGAATTCCAGTAACTTTTTATGTTGATTTGATTTTAAATTAATAAATCTAGCATTAACCTGTAGCATGCATAGCAAGATGAAGAATACAATGTTCAAATACATAAAATGTACATATTTATACATGTGGAGGTAAATGGAAAATATTAGTATATATTTTATTGTAAAAATAACTCACAACAGGTATATTGAGATATCGCAGAGCAGTCCTAAGGCAGGAATGCAGCCCAGTCGGGGGCACCCACCAAACTTTAGGAGGAGGTGTTCCCTTTGTGACTATATGTCGCAATACCTGAAAACATAAGTTGATTTAAAATACAGCTATAAATTTTAAGGATAAATTATATAAAAACATTATCAAAAAGTAAATACTATATACAGATTAAGTAAAGATTTTGATATTTCATATTTGTAAATAACACATGAATTGAATAGAGTAAAAGAAAGGTTTATATGTATTCCAATAAACATATTTATTTAATACATATAAACCTTTCTTTTAATAATAAAAACTGCCAAGGCTTTTTCAAGTATTTTAAGATAAACTAAAGGTAATTTAATTTTGTTTACATCTGATAGGTAACAGTACTATAATGTAATATAAAATTGGATATTACATTTCAAAAAAGTAAACATACTAATACATACAGAGTTAACCCTCTGCCTATATGTGCTCTGTGTTTGGATCCATTGCTGTGGTACTGCTGGTGGTGTGGGATGAGATCCATTGAAACACACACACAAAGCCACTTGGTGTTCAGCAAGAGCCTGAGATAATGTTGTTAAAAACTGCACACATCTAGCCCACTGACCCCCGCAAGCCCAATCTAAAACAATAAAGTGTTTTTCACATTTTTACATTAAATTAAAATACGCGTCAATAATAATATATGACTTGTCACAACAGTAGATTCTAATAGCATACCTGAAAAGTACCCTCCGTAAAGACGATCCAGGCATCCTTCGGCGTCAAGAACTAATCGAAAACCACCAGCATGATTTCTAGCAATTCTAAATAAATCGACACCTACACCTTCATTTTCTAAAAATGTTTGTAGGTCTTGTATGCCCATGATTAAAGGAAAAATTCAATATCTAATAATTCGATCGAACACGTTCGTCTCGACTAATTGGTCTGAAATCAATGCAAAAACATTTATGATATTAAATTGTTCGAAAATAATCACGCTGGTAATATTACCGCAAGGTGATTGTAGTATTAAGAACTAAAAAGAATATACCGAAATGCAAAAAACATAGTAAAAAATAGACTATATAACCGGCACGTTTCTAAGAGGAAATTAGGGTACAGATCAAGTCCAACACATAGTTTGGTATGATGTGTAAAACTGTCTTGTTTTGATCTACCGATTTAGAAAATTTAGAGACTCACGAACCTCGATCCAAAAAACCATGCCAAGAGTAAATTACGGCAGCCGAAACTTGGAAACGGAAGCCATTTGTAATTTTGTAATTTTATGAACCTTCCTCGAAGTCAGCACAGATCTTACAAATTTTGAAGAGTAAAATTAGTTTAAAACTCGCAGAATGACACTGGCAAATTCTACCCAATTCTACCAATAAAAATAAATTCAGTTTGTTTTGGATGACGATATAATAAACCGTCGTTAATAATTGATTATGTAATCTAATCTAAAGTCTTAATCGTCCTTTTTGGGCTATTTTAGTTTGATTTTCTAATGTTGGATTGCTGAAGTTTCCATTTATTTCATCATTACCATTTCAATTTATTACCGATTCATTAGTGTTACGTTTAACTATGTTTCAACGGAGTAAAACTTAAATAACGTAGTTTGGAAACGCATTTTATGAAGTTAATCGAAACGAAAACACTAACTCGTTCTCTCTCTTCCCAGACTGTATCCTATATGGCTTTCTTTGTGAATATCCTCCACTACGCTCTATCTTATCGAAAAAACGAACGAATGGTTAAAGTATTTGGGAAACCGACCATGAGTTTTTTTTTTTTATAACATAAGATGGCAAACGAGCAAGCGGCCACCTGAATCCGACAAAATGGCGAAGCGACCGCTGCCCATGGACATCTACAATTGCAGATGCGTCGCCTACCCTTATCCGACGGAGGAGGAGACGCACATAAAGAGGATATTTCCTTTTCCTATGCATCTCCTCCATCGTCAAATCCACTTCCCCTTCCCATCCTCCCATAAGAAAAGGGTGGTAAAGAGAAAGGGACTTAAATTAGGCCTCCGGCACCACACTCATCAGACGAAACACGGCATTAGTTCCATTTCACGCCTGTCTTCTGTATGGTCGTGATATTACACCGGGCGTGCCGGCCCATTCGTGCTAGATGTTAAAGCGGGCACTACCACTGTAGTACCCGCTGTACAGTATACACTGTAGAGTTTTATAAGATTTTTAAGTTTGACGTGAGTTTGACACATAGCACGATATAATCTTTGGTCCTATTGTCGTAATCGTTCGTCTATTCGCCACTTCGTGTCATAGTTTTGTGTTGATTTGGTTGGGGCGTTGTAAATGTAAAAAAGTCGAATAATGTGCATTTATTTAATCTTTACGTTTTATCGCCGTGCATAGCAACAATAAAAACAAACTATTTTAGAACACAAACTGTAACAAACTCTGAAAATGCTGTAAAACCTTGTTCTAAAAGTATAGTTCTGCAGTCTTGTGGATTGATTTTTCGAAAAGGTTTTGCAAAAACTAGTGATGCCGGAGCAAAGCAATGATTATCGTGTTGTAGTTTTTGGTGCAGGCGGTGTGGGAAAGAGTTCTCTTGTATTACGTTTTGTAAAAGGGACATTTAGGGAGTCCTATATACCGACAATAGAAGACACTTATAGACAGGTAAGAATAATTTTCCCTAAATAATCTAATAGGAATAATTATACATTTTGAATATGCAATATACAAGTTTACCTTATTTTTAACAAATTAAGTAAAAACGAGAAGAGTTATTCATAGAGACTTTGGGTCTTATTCAATACATTAATTGACATTTCGTCTAAAAATTAAGTAGGAAAATTTTTGATATTAGTGAATTGCACTGTAAAAAAACTTGTATATTTCAACCTACAATACATTATCTATTGTACTGGGTACAAGGCTCTTTGTACTTTTCAAATATGATTGTTGGGGCAGTCAAAAGGTTATGTTAAAAATGGTTACTTAAATATTTCCTTTTATTTGATGGTCCCTAATACCTCCCTTAGATTCAAAATGTTAGTTTGATTTTATTAAGTAAACTGACTATATGTTGCAATAGTAAATGTAATTTTGTTTATTGTGATGAAATAGTAAATTATTAATTACTAGCAGTTGCTAGCAACTTCGTTTACATGAAATTAAAAAAAAAAAATGCCAAGCCTATGTAGCTGATAATGTAGCTTTTTAATAATGAAAGAATATTTGTAATTAACCAAGAATTTGTGCTATTTCAATACATACAAAAATCCAAAAATACAAATCTTTCCTTTTTATAATAGTAGTATAGATTAATCTTATAAAGGATGTTGTATTCAATGTTGTTGCTGTTATTTATGATTTACAATCTTAAGATTGTGTTACAGCTGCCAAATATCTTACTAGACCTTGGCTGTGTTCCAATTGATCATATTAATCATTTTTACTTTTTTTATATTTTATCTACTACTGTGTTAACTTGGAATTTATTCTTGTATTGGTAGAAAAATAGAATTTTCTTTTTTACAGGTTATCAGCAGCAATAAAACAATATGTACACTACAAATAACTGATACCACAGGATCTCATCAATTTCCTGCCATGCAAAGATTATCCATAAGCAAGGTAACTATGCCTATGATATGTTGTTTATGGCAATTTTACACAATGCTTAAAGTAGCCTGTTTTTGTAACCAATGTTCAGTGGACTACAACAAACCTCTACTTTTTTTTAAATAAACATTTATTTACAATATAATCTTCTGTATTATAACTTGTATTTCAACATTTTCAGGGGCATGCATTTATATTAGTTTATTCTGTAAGCAGTCGACAGTCACTCGAAGAATTGAAGCCAATATGGCAGACAATAAAGGAAATAAAAGGCACTGAGTTACCAAACATTCCAGTCATGTTGGCGGGCAACAAATGTGATGAGAGTCCGGAGATTAGAGAAGTTTCAGCTGCAGAGGGTCAGGCACAAGCTCAGACATGGGGTGTATCATTCATGGAAACATCAGCTAAAACTAATCACAATGTTACTCAGCTCTTCCAGGTTAGTCATGTTATTTTTTAATAAAATGAAAATTCAAAGTCATGTTAGCTATAGGTCCACAATTTCAAAAGAAACTAATTTAGAAAAATTTGCCATACTATCAGCAATCATATCTGAATTCACTCCCTTTAGGATATCCTGTCACACAATTAAAGTAGACTTCAATTTTTATAGGAACTTCTGAACATGGAGAAAAATAGAAATGTGTCCCTTCAAGTTGATGGTAAAGGCAAAAAGAAAAAGGACAAGATAGTAAAGGAGGGAGAACCATCGGCCAGCGGAAGGGAGAAGTGTTGTGTTATGTAATACAGATGATGACCATTTGGATGTACCAAAGCAACCTTAAATGACAGTTGTGAATTAATAAGTGAGGTATGTATTAATTTTTTGCCACTTATTATGTTATCAACTGTATTACCATCTAGTTTTGATTCTAGTCATTAAATATGTCCCGGGAGATATGATCACGGAATTAAGTAATGATTTTAAATAAGTAGTGATAATATCAATATGCCTTAGACTTAATTTTCATGGACTTTTATGGTCACCTTCATCAAAATGTGTATATTTTGCTAATATTAATATTGTTTTATTTACACTAGTTATCGAATATTGACTGACGCAACATTATATGGGTGTGAAATCATTCCATGAGTGTTAAAATACAACGAAGAGTCTATAGGACTTGCTGTTATTCAATTGTACGCTATTTAATATATGTTAAATATTTATCTGAAAAAAATATTGCTACATTCACCTAAATTTTTGCATACTTTTAATATGAAGTTTAACATTTGATGCCTAGTTTTTACATGAATATGCAAGAATAATAATGTAATTTGATAAGAGTGATTCTGATATTTATTGTTGATAAATTGACCCAATTTTCATATAAATTGTAGTTGTTATAGTAGGTGCTAGTTCAGACTTCAGTGCGGTATAGAAATTGCGCAATTTCTGTTGCTTTTGTTATTTTTTTACACATTGTTCTCCGGTATTGTCATTGTGAGAAAAGATAATGGGTATGTGCCAAATTAGAAAGCAGTTTGTAGCAGTAGACAAGAAAGTTGTTTTTAGATGGAAAAATATAGTATGCATTTTAACATACAGACAAAATTGTTAACATTTCTTGTATCTATTATGTTGATTGAGTATGGTGGTCATTCATTATATTGTTTTTCCTTGATCTCATTAAAAAAAATCTTGCTTTAATAATTTAGCATTTAACCGTCTCACAATGACAGTAGTGTAAAAGGCTTAGGGTCTGTCCCACCACTGGCTGATAGAGGCTCAGATAGCTTATAAATGACATCACTGTCGGGTAAGGTAACAGAATCTGATATTTCCATCACACATTTTACATGGATTGTTATCAGACAATTTAGGATTTGGTGGGACAGGCCCATAATATATAGTGGATTTAAGCTAAATAAGCAATTATTTTATTTAACAATGTTAATTATAAGTTAGTTATGTAAATGAGTAGCAGTCGCTAGTTTATAATGCACTTTATTTAATATCATTCACTTACATATCCAATTAGTATTGTCCATAGTTTAACATTTTATCTAGTCAGTTGTTTGCTATTGTCGCGTGATCAAGTCATAGTGATGTTGGTTATTTAACTAGTATGTAGGTAAAGTTTTATGTGCATTAAGTGCTTATAAATATAAAATTAATATTAATGCAGCAAAACATTCAGTTTTGTTTGAAATTTAATTTATTGTTCTGTTTGATTTGTTTTCAATGTTAACAGTTTTAGCTTATTGGCATTTGTGACCATTTAGAATGTAAAAGATTGAATTAATTGTTAAACATTGAATTGTTGTAACTGGACCAATGTTGTTTGATGTTGATCGATGTAATGTTACCATAGGTTTGTTTACTTTGTACACATATTGTTTATAAGGTCCTTTTTATGTGACATATCGATGACGTCACTGAACCCTGTACAATAGGGTATGTTTGGCGAAAAACCTATAGGTGTTCTACTTACGTCATCGATGCTGATTGCCTGTATTTATTGTTGAGTAAAATCATCGAATATTAGTAATGATAATTTACATGCATCCGGTGAATTAAAAAGGTTAAAGAATTTTTACACAGATTTAAATATATAGGTCACCTTAGGACAATTATCATTAAATTATTTGCAAATTATATTGGAATCTTAGAGATGCCGAAAGTAACTATACAAGTATTTCTTCCCAAAATCATTTTGAACTTTTTGTACGTCCATCGTCAGTTTATAACCCACTGAGATGGTCGTGTCTACCCATTGTTAAGGTTGACTAAGCCATAGTCAACCATGCTGGCCCACTATTGGTTAATTTCATACATATATTTCAATTTCTAAGTAAGTAAGTAATTTATTAAGTTTGTATATTAGTATCTATATATTTAAATCTTTGTCACCACACACAAAATGCCTTAGTGAGCTTACTAGTGTCAATAAAAAGTTTTTTCTTGTTTAATTGTATTTTATAACAATTATTGTTAATTTTGAAGTTTTATAATATCCAGTATTGATAAAAGGTGCCTTAGGCTACCAAATGAGACACCAATATATGTTTTCTTGGATGTCTAATAGTAAATAAGGTTAAAGGTTGATGTAATGGGGCTGTTTCACTTTTTTCACTATCTTTTTTTTTTAAACTTGTTATTGTTTTTTTTTTTCGATGTAGTTCGCGTTTGCACATTTGCCTTACCTTATGTAATAGTTGTAGATATGTTATGGATCAAGTGATTAGAAAGTGTTTAGTATTTAAATAAGACCTAAAAGTATGTATTAGTGCAGAAAAATACCGTTAGTTACACATACAAGTACATAATAAAAGATGACAATAAATTACTTTTAAATAGTATTGGAAAGATGAAATGTTTGAAATATGAATTGATACTGGATTGAAATATGGAAGTTTCATCAGAAAGATGGTGTGGTGTGAATCGTCCCAACGAAAAAAAAACATAGAATCAATTGGCCCAATGGGAAAAATCTGATTGGGCTGATTGATGAAACACCTGAAAGATGTCAGATATATTAAATTGTAGCAAAACTTAACTTAAGGTGTTAATTATTGCTCTCAGAATGGGGTCAATGTTACTAAGGGAGGTTCTTAGTGTAGAATTGGTATAAAACTTCTAACACTAAGGTGCAGCTTAAGTTAATGTCTGCGGTAATAATAATTATTGGTTTTAATTTGCTTAGCAATTTATTGATCTCCTTTTTCTGTGTGATATTTTACTTTGAAAGCCATCATTGTAAGCTTAATTTGACGTTATAAAGCTTTTATTTGATTTTTTTACACAGTCGGTTTGGTCCATAACATATTTTAAAACCTTAATATTACTAATACCTTCATGTTACAGAATTATTGTAAATTCATTGTTTTAAATTAGTGCCACTTTTTGTCCCAAACGTTTTAAAACTACTAAAGCCAAGTTCGGTGCGATTTTCATGTAAACAACTCGAAATTATTCGCGTTTTCGAATTGGTTTTTTTTTTAATATTTGATATCAATATCCAAGAAATGGTTCAAAGTATTTTTTTTTAAATTCCGACATCCAAATAAGGTTGTGAAGCTTGTGCTGTTATTTCGCATCTAACTTGTCCGTAGTATTGTTTAAAAGAATGTTACCAGAAACTAAGAATTCATGTTTTTAAATGTATGTTTATCTTATTAGAACTAAAAAAGATGTTTCCACTATCAAAAGTATTATTATCTCTTTTTCTATTTCTTTTAAAAGACTATTCTACTTATTTTTTTTTAATATCTCAAAATAAAGGTCTGGTAATAAACTTCATTTCTTCTACAAGTTGAGCAATATTTTTATATGGCTTTTGTATAGAAATGGAGAAAAGAAAATGAAACGAACATCGAATAGATATTTAAAAGAGGGATAATGCATAAAGTGGGATTGTTAGAACTTAATTATAGAAATATAGTATTCATAGAATGTACTTAGGCGCTCTTGGTAACTTGAACGATTGGAATATTTAATTAAAAAAAATTAGCTAGTGTAGTTAATCTTATAATCTACTCACTTTGAAAACATGCAAATTAAAAATAAAGGTGTCAACACACAAGGCAATAATATACATAGTTTAATGGCAATTTATTACCTGTCGATTATTATCCTATATTCAATTAAATTAAGGCTATCCCCATCGTGTGATGCTGTTTTTTTATCGCACACCATTTTAAAGTTTTATCTTTAATATACGATAAATTTAGTATCTGCTTTATTACTATGTTCTGGTAATAAAATAACACATACTGGTGTATTGTAAGATTTATTACTAGCTTGTATTTACCAGTTGGTTGTATGAAACATATTCGAGCTAAATTTATAAATACCTCAATCTTTTTTTATCATCAGATTAAGCTGTAGCTATTTGACATAATTTACTGTAGCATTTTATTATATTTTTACTTAATATTGATATAAAATTATCAGCAAATAAATAAATATTATTACACAAATTATAGAATTGCTATCATTACAATTGGTGATGAATTCAATGGAAACAGTAAGGTATTCATTGTGTTACATCCTTGTATGGACATCTATCTTATGTATTCCTACAACTTCTATTACTACTCGTGCACAATAACATAGGAACATATTACTATGACGTCACAAGTTCAAATTTTAAAAATAATACTCGTAACGCCATCTATCAATACGCAATTATGAATTATTTTTTACTAAGAGTGTGTTATGTTATTGTGGAAGAGTAAGTCGTTTCTCTAAATTTTGTCTAATGCTTGTTAAAATTATTACCTCAAGTGTATCATAATTTACAAGGAAATAGCAAAAATGTTTCGACCAATAGCACTATAGATTGTAAGTACTGGGTTTAAGGTTAGATTTTGCTTAATATAAATACTGTTGTAATATTTTTTATTGTAATAATGCTTCTTACATTTGAACTGATTACTCCAATTATATTTTTTAATTTGTCTTAAAACACTTCTTACTAAAGCATCACAAATAAAAAAAATCAAATAACTTAGTCTTTTTATTTCTTAAAAAACGTACATTCATTTAATTTTTTCTTACAAATATGCATTACATATTATTTTTGACTACTTAAAAGATAAAAAAACAAAGGTAAGTTAAAAATAAATTAATATAATATGTGAAAGTGGGACACAAGCAATCCTTGAATTCTAATGCTTTCAATTAATTTAGATAAGAAATTCATTGTACATTTCCAATTAAAAAAACATCCCTATTAAATACAATTGGTACAAAATAATGCATTTCAGGGTTACATATTATTGCTTACACATTGTATATCAAGTTAATATAAAGACTGGTCAAAGATAAAATATTCGTGTATAAAATATATATCACAGTTAGTTAAAAATATTCTATATCTACAAAGGAATAGAAATATTAAAATTTTAAGCAATATTGAACACATTACAGAAGGAAAATTCATCACATACATGATTTCAGCGCAATTCTTTAAAATAATTCTTATCTTACAGAATCTAGATTTTGCGAAAGAGGACAAAAAAGCCTTGGTTAATTTATTATGAATGGTACACAGCACATTATGTCGTTTCCAACTCACTATACATCCCCAGAGGCGCTCAAAGCTTACCCAAGTTAGACTAAGAACATTATATCATCACCAGCTCACTATACGTCCCCACCGAGGGGCTCGGAGCCTACCCTAAGTAAGGGTAAGAACATTATATGCTTTTTATTAATTAATACACTAATTACAACCATTATTTTAGTGATTACAAAGGTATATTTCACAAATATTGGTACCAATATAACTTATTTAGGTTTAAAGTAAATTTATTGATCACTTTGCATCAACTGATCAATGGCACATAACAAGACAAAATTAATGAACTAAACAGTCAAAATAAAAATTGTTAGTCTCAGGTAGACATTAACTGGTTTTAAAACAAACTGATTAAAATACATTGCTACGCATCACCGCTACCATTTGTACTCTTTTTATTACGCTGTCTTATATTTTTCTTAACATTATTTTCAATAGCCAATCTATTATTACTAAACCATTCTCTTTGTAAATTAGGTAATCTTCCAGTACTAGATGATCTTCTTAATGTTGAATTTCCTGATGATTTAATTTCCAGTGTATTATTTTGTGCAACTCCATTGTGCTGTGTTGAAAGAGCTCTTGAACAAATATCTAACAATCTGTCCAGTGTTGGACCACTTATTCGATCAGCGTCATTATTTCTTGATGCCTCCTCATTATTAACAAAAGATCTATTTCGTGACTTCAAACCAATATTTATGAAACCCAGAAAACTAAGATTGAATGGTATATTAAGTATGTAATTAAAGATTATCATTATTAAAAGGAATATCAATAAAATGTTGAAGATAATTATCAAAAAGCCGAACATTATGTTGTTCAGCGGAAACCATAGACCATCTGAAAAAAAGACCATGAATATTACGACAGTGGCTAAACCTGACTTGCCATATTAAAACAGATAAAAAAAGATACAGATGAATTGAGTACCTCCTTTTGGGAAGTCTGTCAAAAAGAATGTCATTGGGTACACAAAAAAAATCATTACACCTGAGTTAACTTTAATTTTACAGATTTACTAGCTTTTCAGACAGACAGTGGTTAACATCTAAACCAAATTTCTATTAGATTCATGCAGCTGTTCTAAAGATACCTTCTAAGAAATGTCTATCCTTCTAAATGTTAAGTAAGATACAGCAAATTATTTTTTTGTTATCTTAATAACATCACAGTTTAATTAAAATCTTTACAGTGATTTAAGAATTTAAATAAAATATAATATAAACAAAATATATATAAAAATAAAATATAAATGATTAAAACCTTATGATATTTACCTGTAATACCATGAATCATTGTTTTAATGTTATCACTGATTATCAACATTGGTTCTGATATCAAAGTGGTTAATATCCTAATTCCAATCTTCAGAGGGTTCATGTGCTTCAGGAATACAAGAGGGTCGGGAGGTGGTACCTCACACTCTGATGACCAGAAGGTCCATTTGCATCGATTTATAGCTGTGAGGAATCTTTCCAATTCATGTTTTTCGGCCTCCTGTAAACCAAATAAGTATTTACAAAAAATATTAGCAGAATTGCCCAGTGAACACAAAGATGCTTTGTAAGTTTTTGTGATATAAGTAAAAAAAACTAAGTGTTCAAATGACCATCTACACATATCATAAAATTAGAGTGTTTGTAATATCAAAAGAAAAATTCCGGATTTCGGGAAGATGACGTATTTGTGTTGCTGATAACGAAAATCACATTAAAAAAATATTTGTCTGCCTGTCTGCAAGCCGCGTTTGTTCCGGGTAATCTCCGTAACGGCTGGGCCGATTTCGAAAGGACTTTTACTTTAGGGTAGTTGATATAGATGGGCACATTATAAGCTACTTTTTTTTAAATTCCGTGCTGTCAAAATGGTGTAACGGGTTGTCCTAATTTGTGCTAACGAAGTTTGCGAACTACAGCTTGTTATTAATAATATTGATCTCTAAGTTATAAATTATTCACTTGTTTTCAATTAAAATGTTTTGTGTGATCAAGAACAAAATAGTCCATATTTTCTGGTGAGTTCCCAAAAGAAGGTGGTTTTCAGTTGGTTTGTACTTAAATACATTTATTTGAGTTTAAAACCAGGAATATTTACATACCTTATAAGATACAAGTACTTCATATAAATAGAGTGCAGTAAACAAAATAATCAACATATGCTTGTGTGACATCCGCTTTAGAAGCCAAATCACAGCAAGTTTAACTGACAATGCTCCAAAGATCCATGTTATTTCAACCTGGAAAATTAAAATAGTTAGAGAAGATTTTAATGTCAGCTATTGTGTTAAGAAAAGCTGTACTTACTTTATATTGACTTAAATAAATTTGTATATACTCATTCCATGCCATTACAACTTTTTCTGTTATGGACGGTTTGTAAATTGAATTTTCTATATAGCCAATTGTGCGTCTAAAGTTATCTTCAGTTAATTGCTTTTCAGATACTGTGTATTCATTTAATAATGCCCACTGTTCCTCATTAAATTTCATTTGTAAAGCCACATCAACTGTGTTATCTTCATTTTCCTATAAATAAATTTAAGTAGTTAAGACTAAGACGATTAGCAGAGACCAGCAATAAAAAGTCATAATGTAAAGTAGTAATACAGTTTTTACCAATTTGGTCCTTAAAAAATAATTTTGAGAAAATTTTCAATAATTAAAAATCACTTTCGTGGTAATTCGGTTCAATTCGTTATTGTAAAGTATTGCCAAAAAGCTAACCTTGACTTGACCACCTTTTAATACTATGACTAGAATACGTTTAAAAAACCATTCGCTCATTCCAACGTTGTTTTCTGTATTTACAATTTTCTTCGGAATATGCCGAAGATCTGGAGGAATATTCTCGGAAAATTGAGAGGACATAAGATGGCTTTCATAGTCCCACGGATCCGGTCCTTTTTGTGAAAAGCAGCTGTTACATTTTAAATAAAATAGAAAAACTTGGAACCAGATGTTCTTCATTTGGAATCTTTGATAATCAAGGGAGATAATAATATTCACGTTAATGATAGTTATAAACGTTATAAATAAAAGAAACTACTAAAAATGGTATAACTTAACTATTACAAGTTAACTATATGTGTTTTATTGTTATTGAAATTAACATTTACGTGTTTTTGTCAGTTTGAAATCGAAACCAGACGTTAATGTCATTGTCAGTGTCAACATGCACAGAGTAGAATAGAGTATTCATTTATGGTCAGATGTCAACTCTTGTGAGATTGTTAGGGTAACAAGTGGTGTGGTAATGGAAGACATAGTGATGAAGCCTAAAACCAGCACAACGAAAACATCGAATTAAGCAAAATTATGTTAAACAACTTTTTATGTTATTTAAATTGTTCTTGTGTAAATCGGTTGATCTTATATTTTTAGTGGAAAAAGAAAACGCAACTTGTCGGCATAATTTTCATTCGTACACTCCTACTCTGTGTGGTATCTTTTAACAAGACATTGACATATCTACTTTATGGTTTTGGTTTGTCCTTTTTTTCGATTTCAAGCAATTTAAGCAATAGTTTAATAGTTTAATGGTTTCTTTGGTGTTTGTTATCATTTGTTGTAATTTCGGAAGCTGATTATTGGATTAATATTTGCCTTTTCTGACCCACTTGATAATGACTTCTATAGATCTCGATCCATCCATAAAACTGTGCCTGAAATATTTGCACTCCAGCGCGCCAGATTCAACAGAACAACTTAGATTAACTTTTGATGATGTTCTCGCACAAATCTACGGCAGTTCGAAAACCCTTGGTAATGTTTTACCTAAGAAATATTTGGCTGAAGAGAAAATGGAATCAACATCACGATCGAAACATAAGAGTGATAAATCAAGAACGGTTCCTATAGCTCAGCAGAGTCCCCAACAGATTCAAATACCGGAACGTGAAGATGATGACGGCTCTGTAATGGATGGGGAATTAGCATTTAACCTCTTGGAAGAGGACTTGACTTGTGCTGTATGTCGGCAGATTGCAGTTCAGGCTGGAAACCGCTTGGTTGAGTGTGATGCTTGCCATGCTCTCTATCATCAGGTGAGCATAGACATACTATATCTAGTGATTTTGTTTATGTATTCTATGTTAGTAATTATAGAAGTATATTAAAACAGCATTTAAATATGTAACAGCCGACATAGCTGAAACTCCAAATTCCATTAAAATTGTAATATCCATCAAGCAGCACTTACAATGTGTTTAAGAGCTTTCAGTTTTAAGATATGTAATATAAATCTATTATAAAAAGCACTTATTTCTTATAGTAAGGACTGGACTATTAATAGCTAAATCTTGCTTACAGAAGCCAACTTAAAGCCATTTATAAAATCACTGTAATGTCATTTTTTTGCTCTTTAGACTATGCCTTATAGTTCTTTCACCATTAAAAAATGTTTAATTGAAAAGAACAACACTAATTATTTTTTATATTTCCAGGATTGTCATAAACCAGTTATAAGTGACAATGATATGGGGACAGGATGGCAATGCGCATCATGTCTTTCATCCCAAGGCTTTGCTGCGGGTTACTCTAGCAAGACATCTTCATCTTCTAAATCACCTTCTCATGCGTCTGGATCCACTACCCCAGTGAAGATATCCTCGAGCAGCTCTGCATCATCATCACCATCCAAGATAGTTACACCAAACATCAATATAATCACTGCTGACAAGAGATTACAGATTATGAAGAAAAAAGCCGCAAAACAACATGAAAAAAAGAAATCTAAAAATTAGGAAATAATCAAGTTGTTTTGTTCTTTTACTAAATTAAATGAATTATAGCTTAAATTATTTTTTTACTTTAAAGTTATTATTTGAATTCCTATTTGCCTCTTTATCCACATAAAAATGTACGTATATGTTGATACTATATTGCAACAAACCTATCGCCAGGCAATAATTTCTTGTCTAAAACAAACTCGTCAAAAACCTCCCTACAAAACAACTCGTACGACTTTTTATGACTAAATCAATGTTAAATCACATCTATATAGATAAAAAATCTACTCGACTATATTTAAGTACAAAAGCAAGCACTGTTGAATAAATTAAGCCAGTAAAATAACAGTAGTATAGTAGTGTAGTAACAATAGTAGTGTAAAATAACATAGTATATGCGTGAAGTAACTGAATTCTGCGCCAGACTGAGTGAAATGCTGGATAGATAGGAGAAAATGATGTACGATAGAAGAGGTTTGAAAGGAAAGGAAATTAATATGGAAAGGATTTGCTCTCGTGATTAGACAATCCGTTATTGCAAAAACTTATGATTTTTAAGACCATTAAAGTCCCCAATTACCAATAATACAAGTGAAATAAAACAAAGATCAACTATACGCGCATCTCGGTATAATTGGGATTAATACAAGTTTATAATAATTTTACAAATATTACTGGGTCATACCAACGACTGTATTATGATAGAAACGTGATTATTATTACTACAGTGATCACCAAGACACCCAGATGTTAAATTGACAACCTTATGATTATCGCAACATAAATGCTCATTTTTGTATTTTGGCAAGAAAATATAAACGAAACAGTATCTCCTATTTTACACTTCTAAAAGCTTTGCGTAATACTTTAAACAGATATATGTTGCGTACACATATAAAGTATACATAGTGTTTTGTTTGTTTTAATGAAACAGGAGCTAAGAGCATCGAGCAAGATATTTTCTGGGTATTGTAACCAATCGGGATAGTGGTCGTCTGCCATTGGGCGATAGCTCCTGTGGGCGGACAGGGATACGGGATGCTGGGAAATGTTTCGCTCGATCGGCAACTTTGACTCTATTTCTTAGAGCTTTCGGTTTACGTTCAAGTTTTAATATGATACAGAACAAGGGGTATTGTAACGCCTATCAGCTTAGTTTTTCGTTTAGTGAGAATCTCTCGACTTTTTCATCGGTATTACTTTCAAGGCGGAGTGTTGTGTGGGCGGTTGAAAGTTGTTATTAAAATAAAGGATATTAGTGATATTGCATTTAAGTTTATGTGGATTTTAAAGTTGTGACGATATTAAACGAGGTGTATGTGAGAACATTGATAATCGAAAGTGAGTCGTTTTATTAAATTTTTCAGTTTTACGTCATTTTTAAAAATTAAAGAAAAAGGTAAATCTCCAAATAACACATTAAAGTATAACTTTCAACTCATAGACCAAGTTAATTGTAAAATATCGATTCATTGTGTTGTTTCCCTGTGCAACCGTGATACCGATCTTAAAAGCCAACTAACACCATAAATATCGTTAAACAAATATATCTTCTATCGAATTTTCATCTCTGTTAAAAATATATACATGTGTTTTTACTTACCAAACCTTCCACCATCATACTTCCGTTGGTAATCTAAGATAATAATATTTGGTTAATGCGGTTTTTCAATCAGTTAACACGATACAAATTACGTCTACCATAAAAGTAATAAGCTATGGTGTTTAAGTAGGAAGAACCTTATTGACTATTTAACATTTACTTAATTGTAGCTAAAGAGATAAGATAAAGGATGATGAACAGCAGTAGAGCGCGGGTGCCAAAATGCGCTCGGTGCAGGAACCACGGCCTCATCTCCAGCCTGCGCGGTCACAAGAAAGCCTGCGCATACCGCCACTGCCAGTGCCCTAAGTGCGGCCTCATTAAGGAAAGGCAACGGATTATGGCTGCACAGGTAAACCTTCACTAAAAGATAAGCAAGAATCACGTATTTTTTGTTTGATTGTAACATCATTAAGGGTCCTTGCAGACTGGTAACTTATTATCGACCGATAGTTCGATCGAATAGGCCGATAATTTACATTAGTTATGAGTGGAAGGGTACACCGGTAGAGTTAGACCTAGAAAGAGATGGAAGGATTGCGTAAAAGGTGACATGATCAAGAAGGGAATGGTGACTGAGATGACGGATGATAAAGTTACGTAGAGGACAAAAACCTGTTGCGCCCAACTTACGGGAGTAGGATAAGGAGAAAGATGATGAAGTTCGGTCGGATCGACTGTCATTCACATCGACACATTCAATTAAAACAAAATCCGTGTAAATTGCACACCTTTATATATGATCACATTGATTAAGCGCCCGATTAAATGATTAGTCGATTAAAACTCGATAGTCTGTGAGGGCTCCAACTTTGAGATATCAAAAATTTTCATAAATGCATTCTTTCACTGACACATTTTACTTGCCTCATCATGAGTTTAATCGCTATAAGTATTTAGCGAATGTCGCTATTATTACATATTTCCATTAGGTATTATACCGTTTAAAAATACACTGACTTTTTAATATTAGTCTTTAGTAAACAAGGCTTAATTTTCCTAGCATTTTCATGTAGATCTGGACCTTTTTACGATATAAATAAAGTGTTCTTCTTTTGGTTTTCAACTTCAAAAAGTAATACTGTAATCGGCGTCAAGATTAGAATAAATGTTTATAAGTAGCGTCGATATTTATAGCATCAGGTGAACCATTCATTTCCTTTCTTCTCTTATGAACCGACAAAAAAACAATAGTTCAAAATTCGAATAATTTGGAACCAATACTTCTTCCTATTACAGAAATAACATGCAATGTAAAGGCGTTAATGTGTTTTAATGTAGTGAAATCGAGACCGGCTAATGCGTTTGGTTTATTTGAACAAGTGGCACGTGTTTACCGCAGACGCCGGATGAAACATCGATCGGTTTGTACAGTAATGCATCGTTCATCGTTCTCCGCTCTCCGCTCTCGATGTCCCACCACCTTCATCCCGAGGAAGCGCCGATCCATTCATTTTCATATACTCTCCAACTCAATATCGAATTACACGTGTAAACTTAAAAGCTAATTTTAACGATCAGATTTTTTACTGAGGTTTATTGTTTTAAGTTGAAACGTTTTTTTAATTTTTAATAGTTAATCTTTACAAACATTTGGTATAAATAATGTATGTTAGTTCTTTTTTTTTAAGAGAAGACTCTAACATATTGGTATTCCATCCAAGTCCAGTTGTTATTTGATTAGAGTTGGGATCGAGTTTTATTTATTTTGTCAATTAGGCAACGCCGGCGCGAGCCCCGGGCTCCTGCGCTCCCCGGGGTGACCGCTTACCGCAAACACAAATATTGCCTGTTTGTCATTGATTTTCCGCTAAATTAGTTTATCTAGATCAAATTACCTATCACTCACTGTCCGGTGTACAGAAACTTTTAGAGATCATTTTTGATTTTGTGTCAGTAAGCTAAAAAAGATTCTATGCGAGATTTTAACACTTGTTTACGTACTTTTCGCAACACGTTTCTTTTTTTTTCTCATTGAAATATTCGCACACGTAATCAATTTCCACTGGCGAATATTTTTGTCTGTAATTTTAGGATTCGATTTTTCTTTATATCTTCGTGAATTTTGTACAGAAAAAAAAGATTTCAACTTTTTTAAATATAAATTTCCATTGTCGAAATTTCATAGAAACGTATTATTATCTCTGGTTTTTAGCAATAGAATCTCACGAATATTCAATATAAACGGTTGTGATAATAGTTGCTACGAATGGTCAGGTTAAATTAAAAAAACTACATTCAAAGCACTTTACCAGGTAGCACTGAAGAGGCAGCAGGCGGCGGAAGACAAAATAGCGTTGCATCTGGCGTCAGTAGAGAGTGGTACAGCGTTAGAGACATTACCACCAGGGCGGATTTATGGCATGCGGGTCACAGGACCTTGCCCAAGTCCGGGACCCGAACCAGATTCTGCCCACGAAGACCAAACTGTAAGTAGAATTGATAGCAGAGCTCTTTCGAGCAAAAGACTTTTGGCTGAAGGATTAATTAATTTTAAGATAATTAGCATACCTATTTTATAGCGATGACATATGACTCTTACTACTATCTAGTATTGTCATTAACATATTATTTTGTTTAATGGTCGCAGCCTATCCATATAGACAGCGAGACCAGCGATTCCCTGCCGGACTGCGCGTCCCCTGACTCCGCGGGCAGTGCCCTATCAGCCAGACCACGGTAATTAACAATCCGATTTCTATTATGAGTTCATTTAAATCTTTCACAATCCCGAAAATGTCTGAATTAAACCATACATCATTCGTCAAATTGGTTTTCTCATTCGGTTTACACAAGTTAGCGTTCGAGACAAAAGTCAACGCACTTGTCGGGGATTATGATTTAATGGTTGGTTTGTCACAGATTGATTGCTGATGTTTGATTATTTTTTCTCATTATCTATCTCTTATTAGTCTCCAAAATGAAGATACGGCAGAAAGCGAAGGCACAGTGAGTACGGCGGGTATAGAGATGCTGAGGAAGTTGTTCCCGGGCAAGAAACGATCTGTCTTAGAATTAGTACTGCGACGGTGCAATCATGACTTGCTGCGGGCGGTTGAGCATTGCAATGCTATTCATGTAAGTAGATTTTTTATTAGTAATACGACTTAGGGTCCTTCAAGAAGCGAGCCTATCATTTCTTCAAATACCGGCAACGCATGCATAGTTCCTCTGGTGTTACGGATGTCCATGGGCGTCGTTGACCACTTCGGAGATCTCGCCGCTCGTTTTCCCCCTTTTATAATAAACCGGCTTTTTAATTTATTTTGAAGTGATATTATTCTCTATATTTTTTATTTATTTTTAAGACTAAAAATGTGTAACGTTTTGAAATATAAACTATATAAATATATATAATATTAACTAACTATCTGTAGTTCCTTTCTTTCCTCTTAGACTGCGTTACAATTCAATTAGCTTTTCTTCAATTGGATATATTAGAAACTAGAACGGTTAATAAAAATATAATTTTCTTAGGGTCAACACGATAAGGTGTCATCTCTCGGCGCCGGATCCAGTACTAGTTTCGAAACGTCAGTATCAAGTTCTGAGGAAGTTGAGTCTAGATGGTCCGCTTTCCGTCCCGTCGGTCCCCGGGCACCGCTACTGCCGGCTTTAGTGATGGGCCGAGTCTGCGGCTCGGATTGGCTGGTGCCATTGCCAGCGTTGCCGGCTCTAAGCACTCCGTTACTGTTTCCTTTACAGCATCCCCACGGACCCCAAGCTCCCTGCAACCCATGTTCTCCTGATTGCAGACAATGTAATCGCCATTAATATTAGTTATTGTATTCTCGTCTACGTGTTATCTTTCCTTTCCTTATCTGTCTTCCCTTTTTTCTACATGAAGTTATTTCATGTCTGTCTTTCAATAATCTGTGTTTTAATTAGCTTTTATTTGTATATAATTAATGTTTTAATCGATAATTGTGTAACTTGTGATATTTTAATGCCAAAGAATTTGTGGACAATCGGTTCATTGTAATAAAAATAATTCGAATAATTAAAAATTGTGTTTTGTTTTTTCATTATACTGAATTTTAATCATTCCGATGATCCTAATCCTAAAAGCAGATTTGGCAGAGTAGTGGACTTATAGATAGGGGAAATGTCCTCTTTGTACATCCCATTTTTTAAAGCAACAGGGAATAAAAATAGTTGACATAAAATCACGTAGTCGGGGCTGTAAATGCAAGGAATATAATTAGTTAAGAAAATAAAGCGGGTGTCTGCGCACGGCCAGCAGCTATTATCATAGACAGTAACTAATACGAAACAATCCTCTTAAATAAAGATGAAAAGGACACCCACTTATTTCTAATATAATAAGTAAACATAGGAAAAGAGGGTTTAGGAATAAATTGGTTTAATACAGTGAATGAATTCTCAGTGACCTTATAAATAACTCTGTGAGAATAGACACTAATTTTGCTTGGAAAACAGAGTAATCCTTTTTTTGTTAATTATTGAAACCATAGAGTCGAATAGAAAAAGAGAGAAGCAATTTGACTTTTTGTGGTTTCCTTTTGCACCAACCGAGATTTGAAGCCAGTTTTTCAATATACCAGCATTAAAATATATATGTGTTCAAAGACGAACTTTCAGTTACCTTATTCACAGTATACCGTCGTCGTTGAATTTAGGTATGACAGTTATTATGTGAAGTTAATTAAAATACAATGCGTTGTCTACACAGTCACAGTTTTACTCACATTAAACACAAGCTGGTCACTACAATATAATTATAACCTACAAATTAGTGTCAGTTATAATAAAAATTTATAGTTCCTACTCAATTGTTTACAGATAAATATGATTTATGTATTTTTAGTTGTGTTAATAATATTTTATATGATCTGCGATGTTAATTATTTTGTGAGGACGCTGTTTACGGTTTGGAGCAGCAGAATGATTCGGAATAAAAAATATCCCACACTTAGTGACGTCACAACTGTGTACGGTAAGAAGTCAACTGTTGATTTAATTTTTAAGTTGTACATTTAAAGTTAACCTTGGCTTCAAGGTTCTTGAAGTCAATTATCTTGTTTTTTTTTCTATATATTCTCTTGTGCTTTACAAAAAATAACATTATCTACTCTTTATCGATTGCAGGGATATGTACATTACAAGACTGCGATATTTGGTTTGAGAATTTACGTTTAGCGAGACTTGTACGAGACTTGGATTTTGCACGCTACCACTTTTACGATCAGACGGGAATTTACCAGCGCAGTTGTCAACTGGGTATACATTCTCTCCAGGGGTCTACACTGACTGTGACTTTGTCTCCTATACCACTGTTTGCGATTTACAAAATCAACACTAAGGTACTTAGAACTATAATCGATTATCCCAGAGAACGCTACCCAGCCTTTTTGGTTATACATACATTTTATGTTTCTTTCGAATACGACAACTTAGTACTGCTATCTAGTTTGTAATATAAAATAAACTCTAATTAGGGGATGGACAGACACCAAACACGTCTTAGCGGTCCATCTTTATTTTATTTAGAATTTATTTTTGCAGTTGGTGTATTGGGATGAACGTTCACTATTTTTCGAACACGAAGTAGTGACAGTACGTGACAACGAAGTGCGATCTCTTCTAGTGTCTCGTCAGTACGCCATAAGAAACTCAGATGCTTCCACCACTAATCTCCTGTTGGAAGAGTTACCAGGATCGCAGAGTAAAACGACATGTCCGGAGTATGTTAAGAGCTGGTTGGATAGCATGGAAATTAGTAGCGCGAAATTGAGAATTGCAACTAAAGATAAATAAAAATACTTTATAATACTATTTGCGTTAAAAGCAATTCAAACGACTTGATAGTTTTATTAGTGTCCTGCCTAAGATTTAGATTGCTGGTGGGAAGGTTGTTCTATCAGGAATTTAAGTAAATTAATCTGCGGTACAAGAATGCGTTTGGAGTAGTTAATAAAAAATCGTAATATTTAGATATTAGTTAACTATGCGATTTTCGTTATTAGCAACGTAAATACATCATCTTCCCGAAATCTGGAATTTTACCTTTGATTTTACAAACAGGCACTCCAATTTTATTATATGTATAGAAGATGATTGCTGCAGGCTTCCCTATAAAATAATGTCTCATCTATTAACTTCAACGTCATTAGTAAATGCATATAACTTAATAAATGAGGTTATAAAAAATTGTATAATCAAATGAATAGAAATAATGATTAGGTTTAAATTTACATTTTAAATAAAATTTTACTTGAATCTGTAAAATAGATATTTCAAAAACACTATTTGTGCTTATAATACTTTGTTGAATCGGCACAACTATTTTTCATGTGATCGACAGATCAAGGTCATTGACCTGCATATTCTTATTTGAAACGCATACGAGTTTATAGAACATAATATAAGATGCAAACGCAACATTACACCTGACGATGCATTCCGTGACTAACTTCAGACGGTAAACAAGTTCATCGACTTAGTGGGGACAGAATATACCATACGTCATCGAGTCGTTTCCGCACTTAAGGCATCACAATAAAAAATATTCAGTTATCAGTTGGACATCAAACCAAGTGTATTATCAACGTATTAAAAATGTTTTGCGCGATACTAGCATTAGTTGCACTTGCGTATATATTGTGGGACGTTAATTACTTTCTTAGAATTGCCTTCACAATAGTAACAGGAAGATTGTTCCAAAAGAGATGCGGAATCAACGATACTACAACAATTTACGGTAAGTTAACGGTACATTATAATGTAAATAACTAATAGATAACGGACATATTCCGTGCTAAAATGTAGGGTATTTCAAATTTATAAAGTTTGTTTATTAAAATAATCACTAGACGTTATAAAATGTAAATGTTTATACAAAGAATTACATGGAACTTATTCGATATTATATTATTTGAGATATTGAGAATGGGAGGAAAGTCGCTTGGCTTATAAATACAAAAAACTCTTTTTTAATGATTTTTTAATTACGTAGTCATGACTATTATAATAGCTAATTGTGAGGTGATTTTTAAATGCATGTTTATTTTGTCTAAGAATTTAGAAAAAGAATGTTAAACATGTAAAGAAAGTTACAAGCACACGATGTAATTTTATGCGATTTTCTGACCTCCGCAGTAGGCTAGAACAAAATTTGCTTAAAAACTGAAAACGTTGTACTATCAATTATATAAAATATACAATGACCATTGTATGCAAAGTTTGTAAAATTACTTAAAAATGACATCACTGTCAGATAGGGTAACGAAATCCGTATTTTTTCAGACAATTTACAATTTGGTGTGACCGGTCCTTAATAATTTATTTTTTGCACTAGAACATAAGTGTATTTTTAGTTAATTAATTAAGTAATTTCTGTTTATTAAATTGTAGTTACAAATTTACCCGTACAAGACTACCGCAGACTACATCTACTAAATATACTTTATCGGCCCATAGTTTAGTCAGTATGAAGGTAGAGGTACGCACATTACACCGATTGGATTTTTTTTTTATAACATAAGGTGGCAAACGAGCAAACGGCCACCTGAAATCGCCAAAATGGCGAAGTGACCGCTGCCCATAGACATCCGCAATTGCAGATGCGTTGCCTACCATTATCAGACGGAGGAGGAGACGCACATAAAGAGGATATTTCCCCTTCTTATGCATCTCCTCCACTGTCAAATCCACTTCCTCTTCCCATCCTCTTTTTATAAGAAAAGGGTGGTAAAGAGAAAGGGACTTAAATTAGGCCTCCGGCACCACACTCATCAGACGAAACACGGAATTGTTTCCATTTCACGCCTGTCTTCTGTGTGGTCGTGGTATTACACCGGGCGTGCCGGCCCATTCGTGCTAAGATGTTAAAGCGGGCACTACCACTGTGAATTTAGCTCAACATCCCGACCTGATCAAAATATCTGCCGAAAAGTCTATAGTCTATGGGGACTCTTAGTATATCAATTAGTAGACATCAAGACTAATATTCTAACACGATTTCCAGGTTTTTGTACAACACAAGATGTTGATATATTCTTGAAGCATATGAACAACGCTCGCTATGTCCGTGAACTGGACTTCGCCAGGTTCCACTTCTACGATAGAACTGGAATTTATGACAATATCAAAGCAGCCAAGGGTCACGCGTTGCAAGGCGCGTCTAGCATACGATACAGAAGGACTATTCCAATATTCTCCTTCTATAAAGTAGAGACAAAGGTAATTGAATTGAGCTTTTTCAGCTTTCAGCTTTTATCAGTCGGTAACATAATTTAGTGCTACACAGAATCGTCTAATATTTAAATCATATGTTCTGTCTGATTGTGGTTTAAGAAACTGTTTTGTGTACAACAAGGCCACGGATTATTCCGTTTAGTTGTTGTGTAAATAACCTTTCCTCTACATTTAGTTTTATTTAAAAGGTAATTTTATTTTGTTGTTATGTTCAATTATTTTTTCTTGTAATTAACCATACAACGATTTAAGCCGTGATTATTTTTATTTCTTTATTTACTATATGCGGAAGTTGCTGGCCAGTTAATTGAAGACATTTTATTTATACATGTTACATGCTCGGATAATGTAATCTTTACTTTAACTAGTCGCTAATGGATACGTTCATTGAATATTCCGATTAACAGAATATCTATTTGTAAAAGTAGCTGTTGCTCGCGACTTAGCCTAAGTGAAATTAAAAAATAATGAAAAATATAACCTATGTTACTCACAGATAAATGATCTTTCTAACTGTGAAAGAATTTTTAGAATCGGCTTATAAATAAAATAGGTTTAATAAAATAAAAATAGGTAAATAAAATAGGTTTACGTGAATCAAATACACACAGAAATCCAAAAATACAAATCTTTCCTCTTTATTGTATTAGTATAGATAACTATACCATAATTAAAACGTTTGAAATATTAAAACTTTGTGAGATTGTTTTTTACCGTCTAATTTCCCGCCCGTCGGGTGGCGTTTCTTGGGTTAAATAGAGCTAGGATAAATTCGCGGTCTGTCGCACTGTCCTTACATGTGAACTAGACCTTTATTATATTAGTTGAATATGTTTGTTTACAGCTGGTGTATTGGGAGGACAAAACGCTTTTCATCGAACAAAAGTTCATCACGACTAGCGACGGGTTCGTCCGTGCTATTGTGTTGTCTCGTCAAAACCTTTTGGAAGTGGACGCAGCGAGGCTGTTCAAAGATATACCCGGTGCGGACAGCAAGCCGGAATGTCCTGAGGAGATCCGCCACTGGTTACAATCTATAGAAATATCCAGCGCACGGTTAAGAAAGAAGGATTAAAAGATGCCGAAATATGTTTTCGTGCGGATTGTACGGAATACGTAAACTTATTTTCTTCAGGGCTGTATTTTTTATGTTATTGTTTGTGACACTTTATAAAATTCTCTCTCTCTCTCTCTATTAAGGTATCTTATTGTTACTAATGAATTACTACGTTATTTATTTAAAATGTAAGAAAATTCAGTAGTTTTCCTTCGGTCTTGAAAACGTGCTTATTTTATTATCAATTTTTCGTTTTGGTGTTGTATGATAGTATTAAACGTTAAAAGTGTTCTTGTTTTTTTATTTAAGAAAACATTCCCCTAATTAAAAATGTGACACAGATGGTGAAAAACGGCAGCCATCAAAAGTATCGTATGTCAGTGTTGTACCGAAGGGTATTGACTTATTTTTTACGGAACTTGTTTATCATGAATACCAAGTTTGAAATTAACTTTATAGTTGTAGCAGATTATTATTGAACTTATTTTATTTTATTTATTCTAATTAGTGTTTGCTTAGTTTTTTTATGCATCTTCATTTATGTGATACTAGCGTTAGCCTGTGATACCGTAGTGCGAAATAAAAAAAAAGTGAGTAGTTTATGTGTTCTCGCAGACTGTGCTTAATCTTTGTTCTACATCTGTGCCAAATTTCATTGAGGTCTGTTGACTCTTTGAAGACATCTAACAAACATCCATTCATCTAAACTAAAATATTTACAAGATAATATGCAGCGGCTTATTACTTATTACATCTACTTAATTAATCATTCTCCTAAACCAGAGACAATACCTGTTTTAGTATAGTTGTTTCACCAGTGAAAACCCGTAGATATGTTGACATATGTTTGCGTTGCGAAGGAATGTTTTGAGGTAGGCCGGGAATTAGGCTGGCTCTCGTAAGGGTGGTATGAAATAAGAAAAACGACCACACACGCATTGTACACGACTTATACTCCGATTAAGCTGTTTTGATACTTTAGAGAGAGTGCGTAAAGTGGAATTGTGATTTTTAAATAATAAAAGCAACTCAAACAACATTGACGTCTACTTACTGCAGTAATAAGTGATTTGTAACAAAAATCTAGAATATCACCAATGTATTGAATTTCAACATTTTTTACTTAACTTCGAAGTGATTTGTGCATCATGTTTTCATTTCTTTACATTTGTTAAAATTTATCTTGCAGATGAATTAATTTCTTACATCTAAAGATAATATTGAATGTAATTGCATTTTTTTAAATAAAACATTCCCCTAATTAAAAATGTGGCACAGATGGTGAAAAACGACAGCCACCAAAAGTATCGTATGTCAGTGTTGTTATAGTATCATAATCAACGTAATAACAGAAATCTACCGATGCAAGATTCCAATTTTCTAAGCTCGGTAGCTTCTAAGCTGATTTTTCGGTTACCCTTATTGCTTGTGTTCGCGATATCTTCTAAACTAATTTAATTATTCAAGTATCTTGATGAGGGAGTCGCTGTAGCAATGGTGGCGCTAACCGACCGCGTGCGTCTTGTCGCGTAACAATAATAAAATATCCATTAGCTGTAGTGTTTTCGGTGATTTTAAATCGTGTGTTACACAGATATTTTTGTTTTGTAATATTTATTTAACTTCGAACATTTTATGGAAAGTTCAAATATAAATTAGTTTACAAAAAATGTAACGACATAAATATAAAATAGCTTACAGCAGCAGCTTAATGAAAGCTTTTGCCCGCAACTTCGTCCGCGTGAAACTTGAAATTTCAAAACTTACGTTCGCTCTTTTTTTCAACCTATTACTAAAAGTATTAACTTAGTATAGTATCATAATCAACGTAATAACAGAAATCTACCGATGCAAGTTTCCAATTTTCTAAGCTCGGTAGCTTGTAAGCTGATTTTTCGGTTACGTCGTGACTGCCGTAATTAAAATAATATTTATGAGTAGACAATAAATAAACAACTCACCAATACCATCAATCGCTTTATATTAAAACACAGCGTAGTGGATACTCGTAACATTTACAATAGTTATAGTTTTCTTTCATTAAAAATATTTTTCCTTACACTGTAATTACAGGCTGTTCTTTGAAGTAGTTAATGTCTGTAAACAATGATCATAAATCGCCATAATTTAGTTCAATCCTTTTTTGAATACAAAATCATGGTCGTATCAGAACCGTAGTTATAAATTATATCGTGGTGGTTCCGTAGTGTTAATATTTGAAAGATAAACTGTTACAAGTTATGTAGACGAAAAGAGTAAATTAAAACATAAGCATAAAGTACAAGAAATTTGGATTAACGAATAAACATTACAAGCTCTTCAATTGCAAAGCAAATGTACAATTTTACCTGAACAGTGACATATTTGGAAGCAATTCCGTGTTTCGTCTGATGAGTGTGGTGCCGGAGGCCTAATTTAAGTCCCTTTCTCTTTACCGCCCTTTTCTTATAAGGAGAGGATGGGAAGGGAAAGTGGATTTGACGGAGGAGGAGATACATAGGAAGGGGAAATATCCTGTTTATGTGCATCTCCTCCTCTGTCGGAGAAGGGTAGGGACCGCTTTTGCAATTGCGGATGTCTATGGGCAGCGGTCACTTCGCCATTTTGGCGGATTCAGGTGGCCGCTTGCTAGTTTGTCACCTTTTGTTATAAAAAAAAAAACCGTTTGTCCATTTACATATCTACTTAAGCGCTAGATTCAGTTATTGTAAAAACAATCGTAATTTGAATTTCTAAGCTCTAAGGAACCACAAAGAACTTAATTGTTTTAGTAAACACCAAAGCTGAAGCGTTCATATACTTCAGTGAATACAATTCAGTAAAACTTATCGTAAAGCAGTGGCTACTTGTTTTATCCTAATAGTTTGGTATTTTAAAACAATCATGATTACACTGAAATCTACTCTAACGCCGATCGAAATATTACTTCAAACTATTCTGTACAGATATTTCCAATCTTCATACTGCATCGCTTTTGTTTCTAGTGAATCGTTACGATTTGATTATAACAAAACTTTTGTTTATATTGATTCGGAAGAAAGAAATATAACTGACAATTTGCTTGAAGTTTCCGAAATAGGATGTTTAGATTACATAGTAAGAGTAAAAAATCCCATGGATTTTATAAAAGCCTTCGATAAAGTAGTTCATTTTGGTAATACTCGGAAAAGTGACAGAAAAATCGTATATTTACCTGGATCTTATGACGATGACGTAACTGGGAAATTGTTGAAGGTTTTATCGGTGAAGGAAACTTCTTTTGTACCAAATGTTCTGATAATAGCACCATCTTTTAACCGGTCATGCGAATCTTATGATTTGATAACGCACAAATACGTCGGACTGTCAAACCACAGTCATCCTTTCTATTTAGATACATGGAATTCTTGCACTAAACAATTTTATAAAAATAGTAATTTATTCCCTCATGACATGTCAAATATGTTTGGAAAGGTAGTCAAAGTGGCTTGTTTTACTTACAAGCCTTATGTTTTATTGGATTTAAATACAACGATAGTTCCCTTCGGTCGAGATGGAATGGAAGTAAGGATTATTGAGGAATTTTGCCGGTGAGTAAAAAACTAAGCACTTAAAAATTACGAGATTATAGATATTTTTGATAAAGATACAACTGAAGTTTGAAATCCCTACTACCTACTTCTGACAAATTATACCGTTTTGCTTTCATGGACATAATATTGTATTTATTTATCTTCATATTACGAGATTTTGTTTTTATTTCCTACATAAAAGGAAAAAAACAGCAAAAAATATGAACGTATTACAGTCGTAAGTGACGGAATAATAAGGCTAAGGTTTTCACTGCATTTGATTATTTGTTTCAGATGGATAAACTGCTCAGTGGATATAATAAGAGACGATGAGCACCAGTGGGGTGAGATCTACGAGAACATGACCGGTGTCGGTGTACTCGGCAGCTTGGTAGAAGACCGAGCGGATCTCGGAATAAGTATGTTTCTATTACAACGAATACGAAAGATGCATGGCTTAGACCGTGCGCGCATCTGAAACTAAACTATCGTAAAGCTGTTCATCGCTCTTTGATTCCAATGAGCTTCTATGGATGTGCGCACAATACTCGATTTATAGTTGTGCTACTGAACCGTTCGACAATCGCACAACAGTTGTGCGATAGTTTAGTCATAGGTGATGTTAACAAATTGATAAACCTATTCGATTTAATTTTCTTGACTTATGGAATTAATATGAAAGGAAAGTGAAGAGCTCACACGAAAGAGCAGTTTTCGTGTATCACATTAGTTTTCGTAAGATTAACTTGTGATTTATTTTGATTTAAGCGGCTTTATACTCCTGGTATGAAGAATATTTAGTGCTCGATTTATCAGCTCCTTGTATAAGAACTGGCATCACATGCATTGCTCCGGCACCAAGGTATATAATACATTGTTTTTTATTTATTTTAATAACTATGTATGTAGCTTAATTTTTTTTTCTTACAGGTTGCTGGTCAGCTGGGAAACTCCTTTCTTGCCATTCACCTTGTACATGTGGATTGCAATATTTTTCACGTTTCTATACGCCTCTATTGCTCTGATTATTGCGCAAGGAGGCTCGACTAAAAAGGTTTTTCTGACCACATTTGGTATGATGATAACGCAGGTGAGATATTAAGAGAATCTATTTTTAAAGAAGATAAAAAAAATCAGTAATGGATTCTAAAATGAAAAATCCATAATAATCTCTTAAAATAATTTAGGTCATTAAAAAACAGAACATCTTTATGATAACATCGAGTTTCTACTAATGAATATTTTTTGCAAGACATTAAGCCATGTACATGTTTGATTTCGCTGTCCAACGATCATCAAACTTAGACAAGTAAATAGTTTACGCGATTTACAAACATTGCAGTTACGTATCGGATCGAAATCTACATTTCATCAATGCCTTCTGTAAAATTGTTTACGCGAAAAGTTAACTTTCCTCAAAAGAAAAATGATTTTGAAAACAGGCGTATTCTTCTGTTTTGTTAATTCACGCACATTATGCTTTAACGTTAAAAAAAATGTAAAACATAACAAAAACTTTTAGACTTAAGTTTTCCGTTAAGCAAAGAATAAAATTAAATGAATAACATTAAAATTACAATAATGTAAGAACTATTTGACCCGAGGAAAAGTGAAAAGGTACCAAAATTAACGCTATAAAATTGTGTTGTCAGTCACAAAGTGAAGTCGGCGGGACGTGGAAGATTCGTAGGATAACTGGATGGCTACTGATCACTGGCTTGGTACTGGACAATGCGTACGGAGGTGGCTTGGCATCTACTTTCACCGTTCCCAAGTACGAAAAATCAATTGATACAATACAAGACATCGTGGATAAGAAGATGGAATGGGGGGCAACGCACGACGCTTGGATATTCTCGTTGGCGATGTCCCAAGAGGTACTTCTATACTAATATTATAAAGAGGAAGGATTTGTACTTTTGTAAGTATTGAAATAACTCAAAAACTACTGACCGATTTTCAACATTTTTTTCATAATTAAAAAGCTACTTTTTCAGTGAGTAACATAGGCTATATTGTTTTTGTTTCTCGCGGACGAAGTCGCGAGTAACAGCTATTTTTTATAAAAATAATAATTTTTTTTAACATAGAACCACAACTGTCTTGTTTAGTTAATGTCTGTTAAAAATCGGTTTTAAAACTCTTCTTTTTTTTCGTTTCAGCCACTAATTAAACAATTGGTAGATCAATTTAAAACGTTTTCGTTTGAAGAACTGGAGCGAAAGAGCTTGTCCAGAAGTATGGCGTTTAGTATAGAGAAACTGCCTGCAGGTAAGTATTTGTGAACGTGCTAATGCTAGTAAGGCAAAGCAACTAAATTGTAAGAACAGGCCGTTCCTTATGCAATCACCGTGGTAATCTTCAGCATAATATGTTTTACCAAAAACAATCATTAACTGTAATATTTGGTTGATTGTATACATATCGTAGATATTACAATAATAGTTAAAAAAACCCTCAAGCCGCATAATTCACTAAAATCACAAAAGAATATCGACAACAGTTTTTATTACTACAATATTCTACACTTATTGGTTTTAAAATACAGGTTACTACGCTATTGGTGAATACATAACGGAGGAAGCTGTATTGGATTTTACAATAATGCTGGAGGATTTTTACTACGAGCAATGCGTCGTTATGCTGCGGAAAAGTTCCGCCTACACAGACAAAATTAATGCATTGGTAGGAAGGCTTCATGAATCCGGACTTTTGCTTGCATGGGAGACACAGGTAAGCGAAATGACATGAATATTACATTTTTAGTAAGTCGTATAATTGAACTGTAATTTGTTTCCTACGCTGGCAGACTAGCACTGTATATATGTTGACCTTGTATAGAGTATTTTATACGCGGAAGTAATTATAAACGATGCCAAAACAACCACTTTAATAGCCATTTTATTATGACTAGTTCATTAAGATTTACAATGATTTTCAGGTAGCGTTGCAACATTTGAATTATCAAGTTCAACTAGAAGTTAAATTGTCTCGTTCTAAAAAGGATGTTGAAAAGATTGAACCACTTGCTTTACGTCATGTTTTAGTAAGTATTTAGGTTACCGCGTATTCGTCAACTCTACATTTATTTGTGTTTGGTTTTGTTTCAGTTATTTTTTTTTCAGGGGGTGTTCATATTATATGGTCTTGGAATAATTATCTCCATTGCGATTTTCATTTTAGAAATAATAGTTCATAATAATACGAAATAAGAGTACAACTGTCTACACTATTATTTAAAATAAAAGAAATTTTTATTTCTTATCGTAAAAAACTATTGGAAATGTTCTCATATGTCATTGAAAGCTATGCTCAACAGAAGGGAGAAACGGAACGTAATTTTTAGCTAGTGTTGCGTAGCTTTCAAAAACTCGATATCGAAAAGATGAATATTTAAGATTATATTTTTGGTATAACAACTTCGTAAAGCTAAACATCAATTTACAACCTGTTTTTTATCCATTTTTGTACTTTAAGGCGGTTTTATGTGCTGATGTAAATTGGTTTAATTAAACATTATTATATCAAGGGTACATCCACATACATATACATTTTTAATTTTTTTTTAAATAAATTTATAATCAGTACAGTAGCATCTCTGTATATGTAGTGTATTAACATATATCAAATTTTGGGTAAATATGAAAAAAATATTTAGGTTGTCAACAGTAACAATTCCTTTTTTTAAATACAACTAAGTCTTTCGATTATTAAAAACGTTTTGATGCAAATTTAATTTTTCACAATGACAATATAAGTAAATAATGTTTTAAAACGGTAGATTATAGTGTTGTTAGAAAATTCACGCTAGTCACATCACTAAATCAAGACTTATCGGTTGGCAGCATTGTGCACGTTTGTCACGCTTGGTTGTCATCTTGAATGTTTGCAGATGTCGCGGTCGCGGGAAACACGATCGATACAGTGTTGAGTTTGTTGTGTGATAGGAATCAATTAGGCTTGCGTGAATTGTCCTTAAATTATGTTTGAATGAATAACTAGAATATTATAGAAAATAAAAATCACAATGTTTGTGTATCGGTTTGTGTATTTAGCGTTTTTCCTTACCGCGTCGGCTAAATTTGTTTGGAAGCACCATAATAATGAAGAATTACCATTGGTTTTGGAAGAAGTTCACCAAAAATGCCCAAATGTAACCAGAGTTTATGCTTTATCAGAACCATCTGTGCGAAATGTTCCTCTTTATGTGATTGAATTTACTGACACGCCTGGATTTCATCAGCCCTGTAAGAATTATTTATTTAATTACTTCATTTATTCTAGCCTTTTCAATCCAGTTTCTGGACCCCATTGTGGGTATATCCTCCAACCGTTTCTATAAGAAATATATTTACTTAAAATAATTAAGCCTTAATAATTATATTTAGTTTTTTTTTATCTACCTGCTGTACTTAGTTTATAAAATAAATCTTATTTATAATTGTTTTTAGATAAGCCTGAAGTAAAATATGTGGGAAATATTCACGGAAATGAGGTTCTTGGTCGAGAATTGTTGCTTGGTTTAGCTGATTATTTATGTGAACAGTATTTAAAGAATGATCCTAACATAAAGGCACTTATTCATAAAACTAGAATACATCTTTTACCGTCTATGAACCCTGATGGTTGGCAACTGTCCACTAATTTTGTGAGTACAATTATAAATAAATATAATCTTAACAATGTATTGAATTGCAATTTAAATATACTCTGTTCTGTATAGGGTGGCCAAGACTATCTCCTGGGACGTGGTAACAATCATTCAGTGGATCTGAACAGGAACTTCCCAGACTTGGATGCTATCACATTTGAGTTTGAACGACTCGGTATCAATCATAACAATCATCTGTTGAAGGATGTCACCCGACTTGCAGCACCTGTAAGTTCATTTATTAATTCAGAATTAGTTTATTTATTATTTTGAATTATGTAGCTGTGTATTTAATACCTATTTAGTTGTGAGACATTAATTAATATTTGTATACTATTCAGAACAGACTTATCAAGTTTTATGTCCTATTTTTTTAAAATTAACTGTACATCTTTCAATGTCTTTTTTTATTTCACTATGACACTAAATTCTATGAGGGTATTTTTAATATTTATAAAATCATAATAAAATTTTATAGATATACTGACAATTAGCATGTCATTATGCAATAAATTAGTTAATTATTTATTTAAAGTATTATTTGTATTATGTTGGATACATATGGCTATAATTATAGCACCTTGGTGTTTACAAATTTTCGGTACTAATCCAGTATTTAAAGATGATAACCTCAATACCATGTCAATGATTCCTGACAATGCAATGTGTAAATGTCAGTTGGAGCCGGAGACCCGCGCGGTGATTCGCTGGATAATGTCTATACCGTTCGTACTGAGCGCGGCGATGCACGGCGGAGACCTGGTCGCCAACTACCCTTATGACGAGAGCAGGAGCGGCGCCCTCGCCTCCGAGTACTCCGCCAGCCCTGATGATGACACCTTCAAGTTAGTGATACCTTACTAATGTTACAAATGCGAAAGTTTAGATAGATGGATGTTTGATAGAGTTTGTAGCCTAAACGGTTGAACAGATCTCGATGAAAATTGGCATAGATGTAGAGGGTAGTCTGGAAGAACACATATGCTACTTACTTCTGTTTTTTTTTTTAATTTTACGCGGTTGAAGTCGCGGACGAAAGCTCCAAATAAAACACGTGGTTGTTAACACATTTTGGTTGGTTTTGAGTACCCTTTAGTAATTACTACATGTTGCTTGCGACTTTGTCCACGTGAAATTAACAAAAAAAAAAAATAAAACCCTAGCCTATGTTTCTCACCGATAACGTAGTTTATTAATGGTGAAAGAATCCTTTAAATCGGCCGAGTTGTTTTTGAGCTATTTCAATACATACAAATCACAAATCTTTCCTGTTTTATATTAGTAAAGATGTAATTTTGTATATATTATAGCGATACGTTAAAAAATATTTGTCCAGATTTAAAACTGGTATAAAATATTTATATAAATCTTATTAGCTGCGATACTTTAAAGGTCATTCATCCATTAGCAATAAAATAAGATATTGGTTTGTTTGTTGACGAGCGCTAACGGAGAATAGTAATTCTGAGTACATGATCTGTGCGGAATGCAAATGTATTGATTAACTGTTATCCTTGTGTTGTGTATCACGGCCGCTGGTTACTGTCGCTTTTAACGCGCTCTAATTTAAGAAAATAAAAAGGTAAAAAGTTAACTTAGTATAGGAGTTGTTTTACACACACACAAATACACACACGTACACGCATACGCACGCACGCACGCACGCATACACTCATAAATTACGCAAATAAGAACGTCCTTAGGTAATTTTAGACCATGGCTATCCTTTTACCTTACAAATAAACTGAGTATAAGAAAAAATTGTACTAATATTTGGTTATACTCAGTTTATTCCTAACTTTAATTTTATATCGCGTTTAGTTGTAAGGATATAAGAGATTTTTTTCCTATAGGGAGATAGCTATGGCATATGCGAACGCGCACGCCGATATGGCATCGCTGAACCGTCCCGGATGCCACATCAACGGCCCCGACCAATCCGAGGCGTACAACTTCGGCAAGCAGGGCGGCGTCACCAACGGCGCTGACTGGTACAGTCTTAAAGGAGGTAAAATTTTTTTCAGCCAGTTATAATCAATGCCTTTTTTATTTTACAGTCGCGGAAATTCGCGGTGTTCCATTACAGGAAAAATTCCCTTGTTCGCTGCGGCAAGACGAGCTTCGCCTTTTCTACAAATAACTAATGAAATAGCGAGTGGTGCAAATGAATGGATGATGAAATATCGTGTAACACTGACCGCCATTTTTTTTGTAGACACATTTATAAGCTTTGTTGTATTTTTGTGTTCGAGTCTCATTTTAAAATTTCCAAACAAAGGTAGAAACCGCCAGTTTTCCGCACTGTACATAAACTTTATTGCCGGCCAGTATCAATTAACAAAAAAAAATATAAAAATAATAAGTGTTATTTTACGGAATACAATAAAATACTACAAAGGTAAATTTAATATTTACACTAACTAGGAAACACCGTGTGATATTAAGCAATCCATTTGTATTGTGTGCAAATGATAAGGCCAGGGTTGCAACAAAACACAGATCCTGAAGATTGTAATTATTTTCCTTTCGCTATCAGGAAGTAGATAAACTGGGATAATGTAACTTTAATTGTGCTTTTGACATTTAAACGACTAGTTAACCGTGAAATAGACCGGTAAAGTCGGCGTCAGTTATGTCCAATTTCTTTTCAAACACGATCATTTCATTTTTTTATATGTAACGTTATGCGGCTCGCATAATCGAATATAATTAAACATCGTAATTGTATGCCAATGTAAAATCGATTATCGTTTATTTTTATCGTTGTAACTCGATTAATGTCGACGATGACGCAACAGTCAATAAAGGGATTATTTTACTTATATCGTTTGTAAAGGGTTCTATTCATGTTCTATATAATTTTGTTACTTTCTTTTATTTTGTCGCATATAATTTACCTTGAATCTATGAAAGAGGTTTTATACTAATAAAACATCGTAAACTGTCTGTCCTCCCCGAGTTATCGGTTATACACTTGAAATTAATGTTAAAATTTTAGGAATGCAAGATTTCAACTATTTGGCTACAAATGCGTTTGAAATAACCCTTGAATTGGGCTGCCAGAAGTATCCATTGGAGAATGAATTAGAGAACGAATGGAACAGGAACCGTGAAGCCTTACTTGCTTATTTGTGGAAGGCGCACATCGGTGTGAAGGGAATCGTCAGCGATGACACTGGTTTCTTAGAAAACGCTATTATATCTGTGGTCAATCTCACTGGACACACGCCGAAGCCAATACGACATGATGTTACTACAGGTATGTGTCATAAACTCACGACAATAAACTACAAATTTTATAAAACAAAAATCATATGTGCATTTAAACAAATTTTAGACACATCTGATTATTCAATTAAAATAACGTAGAACGTAAATTATATTAACATTGTCATATTCATTTTATTGTCCGATTTAAACAATTGTTTGCGCTCACAAGATTCAATTACAAGCAATATATTCAACTAAGAGTTTCCTCTTCTAACATGTTATACTATCCCTATAACTTGTAGAAACGGTAAACATACATAATGTTTGACTGTCAGTCACCTAATAGACGGTAAAAAAGCAATATTAGTATCAAGTAACTTTTGCTTTTGAAATAACAAATTCCCCTATGACTCATAATGTTGCACATCGGCAAATGAAACCCGAGCGAAAAAACCGAATTCGATAAGCTTATGAATATAAGTTTATTAACTTTTGCACGCGACTCCGTCCGCATGGTTTAAAAAAAGCAGACGTAAGTGGCTTATGTGTTCTTCCAGACTACCCTCTACGTCTATGCCAAATTTCATTGAAATCCGTTCAGCCGTTTAGTCTACAAACTCTAACAAACATCGATCCATCTAAACTTTCGCATTTATAATATTAGTACGATAAAATAAAAAGTATTTTTATGTGACTATAGCAGATGGACCCTTTGCAGTTTTATATACGAACGAGATAAATGCAAATTACATTTCTTTTAATTTACACTGTTTCTATGAACTATATCAACCACTAAAAGGTAATATATAGCCTATGTTACTCAGCAATAACGTAGCTTTTGATTGGTCAAATAATTTTTGAAATCAGGACAGTAGTTTTTGAGTTATTTGAATACATATAAACATACAGATATTTCCTCTTTATAGTATCGATAATAGTCATATGAACATTGCAAATTGCATGCATCTTTTCGTGTTGTATCAGATTGTGATTGCATGACGTCACTCGTTCGCTGCACTAATTGTAACAATGCCCAACGACTGTACTGTAAACACTAATACGCAGTATTACACTTGTGGTATATCAGAAGCCCAGTAACAGCTAAAGTAGACTATATCGCGTTTCAGCGAATTGCGATTGTATTTGAAACGGTGTTCTTTGTAGGTTTTATAGATCTAATTCTTGATTCAAACAAATGGATATTATACTAGGGCATTACTATTTAAAAATTGTATTGTATATTGACATTTTTAAGTATTTTTTCATAGAATGTTTTTAGTATTGAAAATGTGAATGATACGCATATCAAATTGTGTTACTGTTTTCCGAATAAATTTAATCAAGCAGCCCTTCACGGTTAATGTTCTCAAATAAGTACAATTATGTTACACGAGGACGTAAAATACGTTTAGATATGTTCATAAATTCTGACAACTTCGTGGAGAGACTTTACAACACTTTTTACTCAAATTCGGTAGTAATTATGTTTGTGGTCATTTTATTAAAAAATAATTTTATTTTGGAATGTCACAAGATATTAACACTTTACATATAAATGTAATTTCTCCCTAACGAATGATTGCTGAGTTATATATCGATCTTGAGGCAAAAAATGATACAGACGAAACATGGTAATTTAACTATGACTAATGTTGTCCCCGTAACGATGACAAGCAACTCCTTTACATACGCTTAATTGTCTTTTAACTGGCAACAATTAGATGAGTTGTAGAACTTTATTGTGTTAGACTAGACGACGAAGATAAATAGAAAGCGGTATGGGTGGAAATAAGCTTACGTAACCACCCCAATCTGTATATATTGTAAGTATTTAAAGCCTTACAAATAACGCTTCCAGACTCTACATATATGCCAAGTTCAATCGTGATCCGATCAGCAGTCTACAAACTCTATGAAACATCCATTCATTTTAACTCACATTAATATTAGTAAGATTATCGTAATTATGAAGGTGTGTACGGTGACTACTACCGCTTGCTGACGCCGGGCCGGTACGAGGTGACCGCGAACCACCCCGGACACTACCCCGCGCAGCGCATCGTCACAGTGCCCCAGCGACAGTCCTCAGCACGTATACTCAACTTCAAACTGGAGGTAGGAATTATTATCGATAATCGTTTTGTTTACAGCAATCATCCTGCTCGAAGGACCATAAAACATACCACTTATAAATGCTGTTACTGATTAATGTGATATGAGGTGTATGTAGAATAATATGTTATATCAAACATAGATTATCTTTATCCCGGAAACTAGCTATTTTAAGATAATTTACTCAACATAATGCATAATTGTGTTATGAATAGTTTCCGATAATAATTTCAATGTAATTGCAAGATTTAACTCATTTATAACATTGTTAATGACATACAAATATATGTAATTTCTGTGTCACCAATAGTTTGTTATGACTGGAACAGAATGGCACTATAATTCCTAGCTCGGCCGTTTGCCCAATTGAGGCAATTAGTAAACACAAGACTGTTCTCTTGCACCGTACGTTGACTTGAGATCGGTTGGTCACACGTAGAATTACAAAATTACGTTACATGTAGTCTACTAAAGGATGTCGAATTTTAAGAATTCAGTTTTCAACTATATACGAGTACTAACAAGTGCAGAACTTAAATATTACGGACAATCATGAAATTTTTTAAAGAACTAATTTTTCAGAACTTTCGGTTGAAAGTGAAAGTCTTTTGTACTTTTGTCGAACTTACGAAAGAATGTAATATAGTATAACATTTATTTCTTTGAAGTAATTTAAAAGAAGTATATTTACTCTCTAATTGCAAAAGGTGGAACTAAAAATAGACTGATTACATGACGTCACGTGTAGCGTTCAATTGACGTGGTAACTTCTCTCTCTGACGTCATACCAACGCGCAAAGTTACACGTGGGCGGTTTGTATTGATTTTTCGTATGATTTCGCGCTTCGTCTATTCGTTAAAACGTTGATAAGCTTTAATATAAAAATGGTTTATTATTATTTACGGACGAATACTAAAACGATATTTAAATGTAATGGCGTCATAATTAAAATTCAATTTGAAATATGACGCCTGTCAGATTGTAAGAAAAGTTACAAAGTTAAATGTTAAAGATTATTGATAGTATTCGACCGTCTCTGTAAATCTTGTGGATCGAATTAATACTTATACTAATGTGGAAATTAGCTTTAGATTTCTAATAGGTGTTTTTCAGAACTCAACCTGAACAAGATGTCTAAATGTCGATTCTCTTTCTCATGTATTGATCAAAAAGAGTTATTCAATGGCAATAATATACTTTGTATTTGGCCGTTTATCTTATGGCCGGTTTCTCAGCTGGTTTTAACCATTCCTTAGTGTTATAGGTTTCATAACTTCATGAAATGCGTTTCCGAACTACATAACTTGAGTTTTACTCCTTAGACTTAATTTAACCTAACACTTAATCGATAGGTAAGGATAAAATGATACCTTTTGTGTTATGAATAATCTTTGTTACGTATGAGTGTCGATTACAATACATTCGCTTATTCTTAACTCACCAAGGTCGCAAAGAGAAAGACCTAAAACGCGAGTACAGGCACCTCATTTATATTACTATCGGAGCTTTGAGACTGGCAGACTGACAATATCACTTTGACCTTGATTGATAATCCTGTTCATTTAATTTAGTATTATACTTAGCTGTTGCACCCGGATTCGTTCGTGCAATATATAAAACACACGAAAAACAAAGAACTACGTATCCATCGGGAATTTGACTTTTTTCATCATTATGCTTTACATCTGTACCAAATTTCAGCGATATCCGTTAAACTGATCTATCAATTTATAATATTAATACGAAGTATTAGTGTTGTTATGGGTAATAAAGAAAAGAAAACAATACGTTTGAATATAAAATTTGTTAATTTCAGCCTATACGTTATGATGATGGTGCTCTGTTCTTCGAGCCGCCGTACATCCGCTACCAGCCGCGTATCTACAAGCGATCCCTCTACCAAAAGGTCACCAACACTCTCCTGCAAGCTGCAGACACGCACAAACAGTGAAGCCGCAATCCAATATAGACCTTATTCTTATAGAGATAAGTATGAAATTATCAATGTAAACTTGTTAGCGAAAATTATGTGATGTGAATCAGGATGTTGTATAGTGAAGTAAAAAATTGCATTCGCTTATGTCGACATTTTAGTAATTTTTGTCATATTCGAAAAACTTGAATTTTATTATCAATATTGTTTGTATATTGGAATCGTGCAGAAATTCGAGTGCCATAATGTCTTTCCAATTGTTGATTTTTTTTTATTAATGTTGTATACAGAATAAAAATAAAATTGTCTAGTCCAAACACGTTACCTTTTTATTTATATTTTATCGACTTAAAACAATCGACATTGACATTAAAGTACATAAAAAAAGGAATAATTTAATTGCTCCTTTCATTATAAAGTATTCGAACATTGCCGTATGTTATTCCGTCTAAAATATCTGTTCGTTTGTTATGTAAACTAAATAAATTTTATAATTTTAAACATGATATCATTGTTTTGAAGTTTCCGAAAGCTGAGCTCATCGTAAGGCGATATTCAAAATCATAGATATAAATAATAGATAGGTGATTGTTAAGAAATAACAGCTTTTGCTTTATTTCGATTTAAACTCGCCTTTTAATGTTAAGTATATCACTTATTAGTTCGGAAACTATTCAACCATCGCTGCCAAAATGGCGAAAATCAAATAGTTACAAAAACCATACTTTTATAGCCTGGTTTTAATAATCAGTGCTCATAAAACATGAATTAAAACTACCAATGTTATATATGACATTTATGTAATTTTTTTTAAATAAAAACATTAAAATCTGTTAAATAACTTTGCGTTCAAAGAGGGAATTTTGTAATCTTTATAACACTCGAGACAAACTGGAAAATTCAAATTAAATAAATTGTTATTTCCTTACTAGCTGTTGCCCGCGACTTCGCCCGCGTGGTATTAACAAACTATATAAATAACAAAAAGCTACGTATCCCTCCAGACTATGCTCTAAACCTGTGCCAAATTTCATGGAGATCCGTTCAGCAGTTTAGGCTACAAACACTAACAAACATCCATCTATCATAACTTTCGCATTTATATATTTCCTTATATAATATCTTTGGAAACTCTTGTAACATACGGCAATTTATTATTTATGTCAAGTGACGTGTTTATAATCAAAATATTTACCTGTACATAGTTTGTAGTTGAAAATCATTAAATTGTATATACGTTTGTGTAAAATGTTTAATAATTTCATTCTCTTATAATCTTGACAAGGTTAGACGAAGTTATAGTGATGTTACGCAGATTAAAAAATCATCAAAACTGTTCAATTTTTAAATAAAAAAAGTAGTCATCAATATTACAAATAATATTAATTAAACTTTGTGTTTTTTTAAAAACAATCCAAAGCATAGCTCTGTCATTTCCACTCTTAATTCAATTTTTTCTAATAAACGTAAATTGCTCACTCACTGGTTTAATTGATACCTTAAAATGTCGCTTAGTGTAGGTTTTTACACTTATTCGTCACTAAGGGACTGTTTATGTAGCTATCAAACGACTTTAAGTGAAGCAGTAAATCTATATTTGACCTACGACCATCATTGTAATTGTGACTCGTTATAACCTATCTATTTAATAAACTTTCAGAATGTTAAAAGTGTTGAATAAATGGAATTTATGTGCATTGTTTTATTTCAATATCCTTTCAAATTATTTACGTTATTAATAGTAATACTATGTCACTTTCTTTTAATTTTCTCTTCTCTCGAAAGGACCACAATTATGTGACAAATGAGATCCTTTAGGATCGTCTGTAAAAGGAGTTTCTCGATGGAAAATATATTCTAAAAACTTAATCGTTCCTCACATTTGCTTAGTCTTAAAGACTGATTGCAGATAATAAAATAACAAAAAAATTCTTATCTCGCAATGGATAACATTTACAAATAAATAGCTTAATGGGGGAAGAAAGCTTGTAAGCAAGAAATAAACTCAAAAACTAATAGTGGTATTACAAAATTCTGCCATTAGAACGCTACAAGTAGAGTAACATAGACTATATTACCAGTTTCTTTTTATTGTAATTGCCTATAATTTTTTTTGCATATTGCAGATATTCCGAGTTAATCTTTATACTAACAAGTGATGAATTCCAAATTTCGTTAAGTCGTAGGAAAATAAAATATACACAGCAATTTGCTCGTTTCGCTTCAATATTATTGAAGGAAAAATGAAAGAAGTACTGGATGTTATAGGTTTTATTAAAACCAAACTTTTCATTTGAAAGTTAAGTTGTACTTATCTAATAATTAGCTATATATTTTATAATTGACACAATTAAGTACATAACTACATGTATAAACTATGACTGATTAAATTGTATAGTGCAGTAAAATCATTCTATATTTGAGCACACTATTATAAGCTATATAAAAGTTATATACAAAAATATATTTTGAACTCTAAAGTAATTGAATCGGTTACATTACGTTGATAAACAAATTATCAAATACACTATCTTAAAATTAAAGGAATCTGTGATTTTATACAGTTACCAACATCAGTTTCCACGAACAAGTATAATTTTTTTTGTCGCAAAAATAATGGTACAGATTATAGTTAGTTTTATGCAATAAGGCCCAGTTCACACTTGGCTATTACAGTTAGACAGTTTCAATGGCAAGCGACACTATAGCGCCTATAAGCGTTCACTCTTTGCCAATTAACGGTCCAATCAGAGCGCTACTGACCAACTGTACCAGCTAAGGATAAACCGCACATAAGTTTCACTGCAATAGCTGTGATGGAACAAAAAATAACCTAAAAACTGTAGACACAGATTGGATGATAATAATTTAACTCTCCTTTGTATTTCCGTTTCATTATCTATGGTCAACATTCAATATTCTACATCAAATTAATTAATTGGGAAACTAAACATTTCATCACAATTCTAAGGATTGTTATACAATATTTTTTTACTTTTCTGGCAATTGTTTGGAGTATCTGAAGTACCAATTGTTACAGAAATTTACGTAAATACTTCGATCAAATTGTATACATTCCTACATAAGCAGATTGTTTACAATAAAATATTAAGTTTAGTATCACTCAGTTCCTTACAACTTCTTTTAATAAAATTATATTAATCCCTTCTTTTAATTATTTTAGTTATCATTAAATACAAAAATATGAATTCTTAAAAACTAGTAGGTAATCATTGAGATAATTTCGGACGGATTCGTTGCGTTTTTCAGTTTTACAATTTGTTACAAAAACAAGAGTACACAAATTATAATTTGAGATTTTTAAATCACAAAAATCTCTTATTCTTTAAAGGAAGTAAATGGCACACATAAAATTCATTCATACAAAAAATCGGTGCATATTACAATCAAATTTCTTTCGATGTTATTACAATAGATTAAAAATTATAGTTTTAAATTTAATTTAGACATCTGAACCGTTACCAGATTCAGATTACAATGAAGCCTGCAATAAACTAAAGCTTAGTATTTACAAGTACAGATTTTGAACAATTTAGTCCGATTTATTGACGCCAATAATTTTCAAGTTACCTGTAATAAAAAACAAATGATTGAGATGTAAAGTTCCGTTTCTTACGTAACTTACGTTAGTAAACGACGAAATCAATATATTAAATTGTATTACCATTTAGTGTCTACTCCTGTGCATGCCGGAGTGCCGGCTGCCCGGCCGAGACTGCACTATCGCGTAGTGGTCGCTGTTGTCCGACACAGACCTGGAATATACACCAAACACATTAATTTTAAACTTCTAAAAAAGTATTATTAAAGTCTAACAATTTGAATAAGGATGTTTTCTTGTTTATTTGTTGATTTCCTTTATGGATAGCATGTTAAGCACTGACTGTCGCTTGCGTCTTCATTCGCGCATAATTATACTGTAATACGTTTAGCCTATGTTATTCATTAATAACGTAGTTATTGGTGAAAGAATTTTTGAAATCGGCCCAGTAGTTTTTGAGTTTTTTCAATACATACAAAAATACAAATCTTTTCTGTTTATATTATTATAGACTAGCTTTCGCCCGCGACTCCATCTGCGTGGAATTAAAAAAACAAAAATGAGTAGCCTGTGTGTTCTTCCAGACTATCGTCTACATCGGTACCAAATTTCACCGAAATCCGTTCAGCCGTTTAGTCTACAAACTCTAACAAACATCCATCCATCCATCCATCTAAACTTTCACACGTGTAATATTAGTTAGATTACCTTGTTGAGTGTATGGTGGATGAGGGGTATCTGCTCCCGTACTGGCTGCCGTGCCAACTGCGATATGGGTCGTAATCTTCCACAACTGATGGGTCCTTCTCAATCACCTGGATTTTTTTTCAGGTATTATACACAGTGATTCTTAACGAACGGATCAAAAGTGGATGTATTAAGATTCATCCTGTATATACATTTCAATAGCTTGTTTATCTCAAAATGAAGTACAAAAAATATGCCTACATCAGTCCTCGCGCAGGAGCAGGTCATGGCGGTGCAGAGGAAGCAGTTGATGAGCAGCATGACGAGGAACATGACGCCCAGCGCGATGGCCAGGTACAGCAGCCACAGCGGCCGCACGCTGCCGTCCGCGCACGCCAGCGCCGCCACTGACCACATACCATATTTGTTTATCAATTAAATTAAAAAGATTATGATTTTTTTCTATTAAAGGAATGTTATGTACGGTACAAGGTACGCCCTTATTCATTCTATGTCACCCGTGCACAAGTACGCTCGCAGCTAACCTCGAGTCAACCATAAAGTTTGAATGTTGTAATACAAATAAATAAAGCCAACAAATGCAGTTAACTCTTCTGACTGACACACATGGGTTTTATAGTAAGTTACTCTTTGTAGGTATTGATGAGGTACCGTTGCTGTCGTTGGGGTCGAGCACGAAGACACTGGTGGAGGCAGTGAAGCTGCCCTCCTCATCGCCGGGCTCCGCGCTGTCGCTCGTGCAGTCGACCACCGCGCAGCTGCCTGGAATAACAATGTGTTACTGGCGGCCAATTCTAATTTTCTCAATGGTAAATGGTACCCAAACGTCCTGTTCCCAACATAGGGGTACGAGAGGGCGGCATAGTGTCACCTATTAAAAATAAAGTTTCTATTTCTTTTCAAATCTATTGTCTTAGTTTCTTGAGCGGCCGCACACCTTTGACTAGACTATTCTACGTGCGATTGTCGATTGTTTCGTAGCTCATTCAACTGTTTAGTTACACAACTAAAAATCAAGTAGTGTTCGCACCTCCATGTAAGCTCATAGGAATCAAAAGGAAATTAAACAGTTGTGCGATAATATAGTTTCAGGTGTAAGCGTTCTAGGGGGCTGGGACAGTAATCTTGTTACCGACCCAATATACTCCAATAAAATCACCATTTGTAAAGCGATATTTATGTTATTTGAATATTGTCAATGTCTTACCCTTGCATACTCCAATATCACACTGGAAGTTGACTTGCGAGGAGCCCGGGAATCGGAAGATGGAGGAGATCGACAGCTCAGCCATACCGTTCTCGTTCTTTACTGATACTTGCTGTTTCAGAGGACAACTGGAATGATATCGATAATATTTTGTATTGCATACTTTAGTACGTACAAGCAGACCTTGATTGAAATATCAAATCTGGGATGGGCTCAGAAAGGTTGCAGGTTCAACATACATATATTATTATCATAACTAACTAACATGTCAATAACTTTTTAGCAGATTATTTTTTATTAAAAACTAAGTTACAACAGTCATCATACAATTTAAATAGGATGAAAAGTAAATATTTTCGTAAAATAATAAAACAAAACACGGTGTGTCCACGTACCCTCTTTGGTCCAAAAGCTCTACAGTATTATTCCGCATGTTGAACGCGAAACAATTTTTCATTCTGATCCCGTGGAGTCCTGTAAAGTACAAGCATTAATCTTCAGTGACGTTGCAATTTCGTGCTCGAAATGCCTTCACTGGTAGCCAGAATTTATATGAATGTTTTAAATCGCCCGCGTTTATTAAAAATGTTTTAGCTGAAGTTAACACGATTATATTGCTATTCTGTTGTGGTGCTGTAAATTGTAACTGTTCTATGTAAAATGTGCGATATGTCATTAGTATATGATATGTAATGCATGGCGTTATGACGTCATAAATCAATAATTTACCATCAGATTTGCTGATTTCAGCTTTTAGTGTGTAGTGCAACCCGAAGGCAGCGTTGAACACCTTGCGTCCGTTGTCATCCAACATACGTAGTGATACTGTCGACGTTTCATTTCTGTAATCAAAACGACGATAACCTGTTATTAGACCTTACTACTATCAGGACTTCTATTATTTATACACTAGCTATAGCCCGTTACTTTGTCCACGAAATATTAAGATAAAAAAGTAGCCTATAATATGCCCTATTGTCTATGTCACATACCCTTCAGTGAAGATCCGGTCGCAATCGGATCAGCTGTTTCGGAGATTATCCAAAACAAACGCGGCTTGCGAACAGACAAAAAGACAGACAGACAAAAATTTAAAATGTGATTTTCGTTATCAGCAACGCAAATACATCATCTTCCCAAAATCTGATATTTTCCTCTGATATTACACACAGACAATAGAAGAATAATAGAACCCTGAATTGTTAAATGCGCAATCTTTTCCCGAATGAAGGGGGAACGACGATTAAAGATTGAAGCTAAATTCGCAAAGGAGAAATATTTGTAATCTGTTGTCTAAGTTTCATGTGTAGTAAATCGACCTTGTTGTTTAAAGGTATGTAGAAAAGGTTCATATTATTTATAGCTATTTGTTGAAATTGTAGTGTATACCTAGAGTTCTTGAAGCCAGTCTTGCCGCAGGTGATGACGTAGAATTTATCGTCAGCCAGCTCCAGTGTCCTGTGAACCCGCACCGCCAGCGGCAGAGACCGCTCGTCCGTACGCTGCAAACATACATTACACAACCAGTTGTCATTTGTGGAGAATTTCAATAATAGAGCAAACTGAGTCTTTTGAGACAAGGCGTCTACAAGTTAGCGGAACTAATGTTATGTACCCATAGATGTAGAACTTTTAAACAAAAATGTATTTAAAATTCCTATCTCTATCCCTTAATTTCCTTTTGTATAAATGATGGTAGTTAAAGGGAACTTTGGTGCTTGTTTTTTGTGTCGTATACAAACGTTGTTCCAGAAGACACCGCAGTAGTCTGGTGATCCGGGAGTCGCCATCAGGCTGATGTCGAAGTTTAGGGACTCGCTGCCGTTACCCGTCGCCATGCATGCCGGCGTCCTGAAGACAATATTTACGATAATGTAAAAGCTAAATGTTTTCAGTGAGGTTTTTTGTAAAATACTATAATATTTGTTTCGTCCCATATGTTAATCATCAATTGCTTTGTTTTACAGCCATAAAGTAATACCTGAACTCTCTGGCGTGCGCTATGCCATTGAAGGGTTGGTTGAACTGGATGTTGATGGACATAACGCCCGTCTTACATGTCGCCTTCACTGCCGGCGAGAACTCGCCGCTGCTTTCCGTGTTCTAAAAATAACAAGATAAATTGTTTGACACTTTCATTACAAATATACTCGTATTATTTTTCGTCTGATTTCATTTTGGATCCCTCTTAATTTAACTAAAAGACTTAATAATTGAATTAAAGGTTGCTTGCACAAATATTTCACAATAAAATACAAAACGATTTCACCCAAGTGGGCAATTATTAGAATAATTTAATTAACTTTGTGATTATGTACATACTTAAAGTAGCTTACCTCAAAACAGTTTTCATTTTAGAAAGTAAATAATGCAAGGCAATTGCTGTTAATTAACTTCTACAATAATTTAAATCAAAACCAAATTGTTCTTGGGTTTAAAATATGCATTATTTTAACCTTAACCTACAAGTTATGGTTTGATGATTTTTAATAAAATACCCACTAAAAATTGTGTAATTGCCGAATTTCTGACCACAATCAGCTCATAGTAGTCAGGTTATCTTGAAATGAGTTGAAATATACGCATAATAATCGCATATTTTCTCTACATAATTTTGTTTTATAAGTAAAATGCAATATTTATTAGTTAACGTACGATAAGAAAATAGCTTTTATGTCGTGTCGTGCCGCTGGCTTTTACTGCTCGCGTTAAATCTTCGTTATTCGCTCACGCATTTCCTATTTATGGGAAATTTTAGCGGAAATAAAATCGGTCAATAACCTAAGTAAATATGTAAAACTAGTTCTGACACGGCATGTTGAGTTTCCACACCAGAAACATTTACAAAAGTATTTTATCTCAGTGTTTTTAGAAGATTGAATGGGATATCAATAGATATTGGCACTTTCATGTCGGTACAGCAAACAAACAGTCACGAAACTCATTTACAATTGACTGAATAGTAAGTTTTAGCCAAGGAATCTAAGACCAATGTTACCTAACCTCTTATGTTCATGGATTGATGGTTTTAAATTATTATATTTCTAATGGTTTCACTGGTTGTTAGTACTGTACCGTATTGAGTAGGTAATGGGCAAGCTTTTGTAGTACTGTGAGGTACAATCTGTCGGGAGGCAGGCAGGGCTGAGGTCAACGGACGGGGCGCGGGTCACTTAGATCACTCGCCTGTTTCTTGCTTACTTCAGCTTTGTCAAGGAAAATGTTTCGAATATTGTACTACGACGGTTTAATTAGATTTATGATTGCAACCTTATTTAGAATACTAGAATATTCATATATGATTTTATTTTTTATGTGTATGTATAATAAACGTAGGTGAAAATATAATAATCTTTCGCACTGAGCATTATTTTATTGATTTAAATTGAATGCAAGGATTAAGAGCAATTGAAATTAGAAAATACAATAAATATTTCGATGAAATATGAAATTATTATTAACGTCAACACTATTCTTTGATGCTATAAATTAAACAGCACTATTTAATAATCAGATATAAAAGCTGTCGACTTAACAATAGACCCTAGCCTGGCTCCGAAGGCCACCGACTTATATTTTGTAATCGAGATCGCCATCGCAATGTAATTATTTAGATTTGGGCCACAATTTAGCTTGTGTTTAAATATATCGACTAGTTGAATAGCTGCCCTGGCTATTATTTCAAAACATTACTTATAAAATCTAAATAAAACTTATACTGAAAGTTATGGTATATGATGTCAAAGTTACGTTAATAAAAAGGTTATAAGTATATACCAACTTATAAAATAAAGAAAACAACTTTTAACGTAGAAAGGAGATAAAATACCTTTTAAATATAGATGTGTTACTCCAAGTATCATCTTCCATTAAGTCAGTTATTGTTCAATAACACGGCGTATCTCGACTCGACATCCGTTTATCTAATACCCGTATCATTTTATTGTAGAACCTTGCAATGCAATCGTATTACACGGAGATTGTGCAACAGGCGTATAACATGCTACATCACCGTTGTTTGATTAACTGTGATTTTAATTTTCACGTACGTTCGAAATTCGAAATCTCAATAACCAGAGAAATACCAACATAACTGTCTATTTCTTGTCGACTTGCCAGTTCTAAAGGTTTGTACGGTTTCCGATCAAATTCAAGTTTTCGAACGTGAGCTTGCAAAGCGGTACCGAAAATTGAGACCATTTGCTCGGTTGTAATATTACGCTCGTTTGTAGGATTATTTCGTATTTTTTAAAATTATTATTCGTGCAAATAAGAACATAAGTATGATATCATACATAAATCTTAAATTTACGTGTGAATAACTTTTTATTAGATCAACTCTTTTGAATGCAACGAGCAAAGTCGTTATATTGTTTTAATAAAAAAAATCAAAGTATTTTATTCTACAAACAGCATATAGAAGAATAGTCCAAATAATATAGTCAAATTATCAGACTCTAGCAGTTCCCTTGCGGCTTCATACGTATGAAATTACAAAAACTTTATTTTATTGTTTACATTTTAAAAATTCTTAATTTCTAATGTCAAAATTCAAATGGCAACCTTGTTTACTTGATGTTGGCAGCTTGTAGTTTAAGGTCCCTTTCCCACATGAAGAGTTTTCTCTAATGTATTTACCCCAAGTTAAATAGCGTGAAAATATATAGCCTAAAGCGTGTCGTAAGTGTAGGGCTTTTTATTAAAGAAATAATTATTCAAAAATATGCTATGATTTCTGACATCTTACGCCACAAAGTAGTGCGTGTTTACGCTTTATTATATTAGTGTAAATGTAGATATAGAAGTATAGACATATTGACGGTTGAAAACGGTACCGTTATTTTTACGTAATTGTTTCCCAATCTACAGAACTATATTTGCCATACACGGCCTACCATTATGTAAGTGCAAATATGAGTTCACCGAAGTATATATGTCGTGTTTGATGTAATCTGGCAACCGGTCCGCTTCGATTCGCCTACGTCACGCCTCGCCGTATGACTTACGACAGGCGGTTGAAGCCAATACCTTATAAGAAACTTGAGTCATTAACTTTGTTTCGTTTGTTATGAGATAATAAATGGTTGTGAATATTTGTATTAGCAAATCAGAGCATTTTTTCTTAAAATATGTTTATAAGCAACTAACACTTAATTTTTTATTGGAGCAAAATAAAAATGAGTTCTGTTCTGGTTTACGCTTCTAATACCATCGTAGTGTTAACTGTAAAATAACATCAAGTTAAAATTCAATTTTAAAGTCGTTAGTGACCTTTGGAATAGTGTGAATTAAAACAAATTGTGTTTGTACCATAATTTTACACTTAAATCACTAATGTTGTTTGAATAGTGTGTGCAATTTCCCACGGAAGCCGTGATGTATTGTTAGGGACACTTGGATGTCTGCAATAGGAAGTGTCGAATGATTGCTGTTGGTGATCGGCGTATCTAATAACATCTTTCTTGAGTTCCCGACGCTGATAGAATACGCGTATCGTACATGTGTTTTGATGCAATCATTTTGCTATTAAATTCTCTAATACCACTTTATTCGCAATTTTTGAACACGTCTACACGTAACTGTTGGCATACTTTATACTTTATTGTTTTGACATACTTCGCTAAACAAAAAAAGGATATTGATTTTTTTCCCCCGTATGAAACCGAAACGATATTCGGCTAGAAGCCTTTCGTGGAATTCCCGAAGCGGCATTATCTTAATACTCTAAAATCGATTTTTTTATTTAATGATACTTTGGAATTCGTTCTTCGAGTGGTCAACGTTAACAAATAAAAAAGAGCTCATATAAATAAGTATAGCATTAATATTGCGTTCCTATTTTTGATTTGTTTTTGGGGAATGTTTGCTATTTAGGGATTTTGTTAGTAATTATTCAAAGTTAATTTATTTATAGCCAATAGTTGTCAATGTCTCAGAAATGGATCTCAACAAAACATTTTTACAAAGTATCTTAACATTAAATGCCACTGTATTTATGGTAAAGTACTGGAATGTAAAAAAATAAAAACATAAAGCCAGTTTGCGATTGTCGTATTGAAATAGTTTGAGGTATTCGAAGAACTAGTTCTTTAGTTCCTTAACTAATTTACCTTACTTGAATACGTTGTCAGATAAATTTATGTGCTACATTCCAAGCTTATTATACCGTTGATTTTCGCAGAATAATAACGTTACATTTACTCTAAATAATTTGTTCAGACACAGTATTTAGTAATTCTGAAAAAAATATAAACAAGAACTCCATCTGGATTTGACAGAGGTGATTATAAGATCTTATTAAACTTGAACAAAAAAAAAAATAGTTACATGCATTTGAGACTTCGCTAAAACTATGTTCATTGGGTTTTGTCGATGAAAATGTTTAATATACAACTTCGTGACTAATTGCGCGCTTTCACAAAATGTTTGCGTGGGCTGACATTGTCGAGGTCTGCTTATAAAAATGTCCTTGTAATTTAGACAAACAATTGTGGGATGCTCCAACATTGATTGTCTATTTATTTTAGTGTGGAAAATTGAGAAGTGTCAGGCGTTATCACACGTGAGACGATTCGCATAGCTTTTTGTTCTCTCAACAACGGAGACAAACAATGTGTCACAGACACGCCTGTAGCACGTAACATCAACGATCGTAAACAATTTAGATATGGTATGACGCAAGTCTTCAATTATTGTCTCCAAATTTTTCGGAAACGGTATAACAAGGCACGTTTCTCTACAGATATCCAAAACAATATCTCTCATGTGGACTGATTCGACAAAAACGTATTTAAAGATTTTATATGTGGCTTACTGTTTTATTTGCTTACCAACGTTAATAACATTTTACCTTGGCTTTAAAGTTCTGAACCCACGTCGTACATCTTGTCTAGTTTTATAATTATAGGCTGGAGGTTTATTCTAGGTTAATGGAATCTGACTTATTATAAAGCATGTTTCATTATTGTATCACTGAATCTACCTTGTTATTAAAGATAATCGTTTATTTGGTACTTGTAAGTGCTCTTAGAGATGTGTAATAACGATATAAACCTGTCCTTGTGTGAAACTTGACCATTGCGAAAGCTGGTGTTATCTGATTGTGTTAAGGCGTTACGGCGGAAGGTGGCGCTGGCGTTGCAACGACCATTTCCGCCATACATCATGATGGCCCGCGGCCGAAACAATCAGAGCGGCTCGAATCGAGGATGAATTTAGAATGACTCTAATTAGAAAATTATATAACCTAATCATCGTCTCGCTTATTGCATAGATCACTATGTTGAGTCAGTATAACACTTTTTCGTATTTTACACACAACTTATCCATCTATATTACCCAAATGTATAATTTTTTAGTCGGCGGAAAAATATGAATCGATTCATACGTGACAAAAACAGATCTGAAGCCTTAGTAGAGTCCATGATATAACTATTAATATTGATTGTTCAATCTGAATCTTTTATATACCAGTTTGATTACCAAAACACGATACAGTAATGAAGAATCTTGATTACTGAAGGAGCAACAGGTAAAGTAAGGCCGGACGACCGAGGAAGACATGACCTTGTTAGAGCGGAGGTCGCACACGCCGCACCGCAGCCGATAGACAGCTCGTAGCAAACACGCGAATTTACTCGATACATTATTGTTGTAAGGATCGACAAGTGAACATAGTAATAATAGATAAAAAATACTGTATTTTAAGGATTGATTTAAAGCTGACACAATCGAGACAATTGTGACCAATATTTGACGAACGATATAACGATTTGAAAGACAAAAACTGGATGTGCCGCTCCTGATATAGTGGGATAAGGGCAGGTAGATGGTTTTAATGATAAACGTAGTGTCCTAATAATATACAATATATTAAAAATTATCTCATTGAGTAAAGAGGGTTGATATTCTTCAAAAGAAAGCGTAAAAATTAAGAGGTACTCATATTTAAGTCGGTGATAACAGAGTTATAGCTACTTGTAACTTTACCATAAACATTTTAAATACTGGACAATTGGTAACTTTAACAAGAGTGTAACTCAGTTCTCCTTGAACGTCCTATAGTTATTCGTTGCACGTTACATGTCTACAATGATGTGCTTTGTTCCATTTGTTACCGTGTAATGTGATGTCATGCGGACAAGCTTGTCGCATGTCGCTCGCTACCATAACTAGACGATTGCTGTTACCAATGCAGAAATAAATGTTTTCAAAATAGATATTGAAAAATCGATAAATTGATATTTCATATAATACTCCAGAGAACAATACTAGGCGAATGGTAGCCGTTAAAAATGGATTAGTGGTTCAGGCTAAAAAAGATTAGGAAAACTGTTTGTTTGACTTCTATTAAGAATAATATTTTTTTCTGAATTTAAAATAAGTTACATAGTCTATAATTGATTTTAAGGTTATTCAATACTTTGGGCATGTTATGAGGAGGGATGAATCGCATGTTACAAGGAGAACGTTAGTTATGAGTGTGGAAGGGTAGAGGTAGACCTAGAAAGAGATAAATGAATTGCGTGAAAGGTGATATCAAAAAGGGAGCGATGACTGAGATGACGTATGATAGAGTTATTTGGAGGACAAAAACCAGTTGTACCGACCCTACGGGAGTAGGATAAGGAGGATGATGATGATGACAATCAGTTTCTTTGGATCGAGGTAAGGCATTATTATAAGTTTTCGCAACATTAATTTTGTGGTAGGAAAAATAGAAAAAGACGTGTTAAATATGTAAAGTAACACTATGCTACTGCAGGAAGATGGAATAAATTATTAAGCGTTTTTATTGTTGCCACACAAAAATTGTTTATATCCGTTAACTTAATCATTCACGTACGTTAATAAGCCTTTTTTGTCTTTCCCACATCAATATTGTTAAGTAAAACATGGAAAGGTGCTTGTTAGTGTTGTAATTGATTGTTTCAGAACGACTTGTTTCCCGTATCCCGTAACGAAAATATTTCGTTAAATATTATCTACTAGCTTTCGCCCGCGACTTCATCTGCATGGAATTTAAAAATAAGTTAGCAGCCTATGTGTTCTTCCAGACTATCCTCTACGTCTATGCCAAATTTCATCGACATCCGTTCAGCCGTTTACGCTACACACTCTAACAAACATCCGTACATCCATCTAAACGTTCGCATTTATAATGTTAGTAAGAAGTTAGATTATTTTCGTTTGCTCTATCTTACTAATATTATAAATGTGAAAGTTTAGATGGATGGATAGATGAATATTTGATAAGTAAGAATGTTGACGAATCTAATAATCGATGGCACAGATGTAGAGGATAGCCTGAAAGAACACATAGGCTAACAATTTTTTAGTAATACTCTAACTTTTGATGCTTTAATTTTGTCAATTTTATGTTTTTTGACATTTCAATGAATAAAAGGTGTAGCTATGTAGAAACATCATGCCTATTAAAATATGTTATCTTGTTTTTAATGAGATTTTTTTATCGTTTCGACATTGCGTGAATTAATATGATACAAATTGCAAGTCAATTTCTAATTGATGAATAGTGACTAAGCAGATTAAATAGTTTCTTGTAGTTAGTAGAATTATTTCGGTCTTCCTTTTTAAATGGTAATTAAAACTATTGTAGAACTAATATCGTCTTTTGTAACATATATTACGTTACAAAGGAACATGGTTATACCAAGTTAAATAACTAACACATACAATTCAGATTATTCTTAAATAAATAAAAAACACACACTTCTTTGTTGCCTGAAGAGGTCAGCAACTACAGCATATTTATCAATAATGCTTTTTTTAATAAAAAGCCCTACACTTACGTAACGCTTTAGGCTATACATTTTCACGCCATTATACTTAGGGGGTAAACATCAAGAAAACAAGATTGCTAAGGTTTGTCATGTCATGTCATTTTTGATATTTGCTATTGATAATTTGACAAATGTAAACAATAAAATAAATTTTTCATAATTTCATGGCGATAAAGCCGCACGAGAACAGCTAGTTTAGGATAAATGTCTAAATTTTTATTTATACCATCTTCTACGTTTGATGAATAATGATTTTGTTCCGCATTCACTTTACATACGGTTCACGCAGTTTAATATTAAATTATGGTGAATCATTGAGATAGGACATAGTATGCATATATAGTGAGTCAATACGTTTTGAGTCACACTGTTTCCATGAATGATATTGTCGTTAGCACTTGCACTGCATAACTCCAATACAAATATGACTGTGTGTACAGCCTGTCTTGAAACACACTTGTTCATATTGTATTATAATTTACTTCAATATTTATACCTATCAAAAACAGAGTCCCCTATTTCTGTTTAAGAACGAGTTTTTTTTAAATACCATGTGGCAAACAAGCAAACGGGCGCCTGAATTCTCCGAATTAACGAAGCTGCCGCTGCTTAGAGGCATCGGCAATTGCAACGCGTTGCTACTTTTTATTAACAGAGGAGGGCACGCACAGTAAAGGAACTTCAACACAAAACTTCTTTACTTTCCTCTGTCAAATCCACTTCACCTATTAGTATGAAAAAGATGGGATGGGAAAAGTGGATTAAGTTAGGCTTCGGGCATGCACACTTTGAGACGAAATGTGGCATCGCTTCCACTTTACGCCTTTCTTCTATCTACGTTTTATATTTACGTTAGATGTAATAAAAACCGTCATAAACTTTGTGATAAGAATATTTTATATGTCACGACTTCTGAGTGGGTTAACTACCAACTTCACGTTATGGTTGTTATTTGTTTCAATATGACAATCACGTACATCTTATTGATGCAGTGATTACAAGGACATTTCTATTGAACAGTGACGGTTAACTGTGTCGAATTCTGTTAATTTCATCGAGTAGTATTAATGTTTGCTGCAATATTTAACATGCGTGATATTGTATTGCAAAATATTGGCAACAATACGGAAAACACGACATTGTCGCGCACTGAATGAAACTGGCAATAAGTGATAGAAAAAATATATTTCATAATCCTTAAATTGGCTTAGTTGTGATCGTTTCAGTTAAGTGGAATAATTAAGTTATTTTTTTTAAGCACAATCTTGTATTTTAATTTTCAATACCAGACGACCAGACCAGACTTTATTTCTTTTTTCAAATGACATCTGACTTATGATAATTAAACAGTAATAATAAATAAAACTTAAAAAAAAAAACTAAATCATCCCATATATACTTATGGTGGTCTAAGTAAATGATTACTTAGCCGTTGCTAATGTCGCTTGTAAGCAAGTGGAATATTATATAACTCTAACACCATTAAGATGTTAATTATTTTTTTTTTTTTGTTAATCGAGGGATATTTAAAATTGTAATAAGTGTAGTTATCGTACAAAATACGTACGAAAATCATTCAAAATGATATAGCAAATTCAGGGCGTAAATTATTCAAGTTGTCAAATGACCCTGAGTTTGTTTAAAATGCGTTAAACAAACTAAGTGAGCGCGATATCCGGTAAAGTAATACTTCAAGTTTATAATGGTCACTTGAATGTTTATTACATTAATAGGAAATATACTGATATTTGGTTTACTTTAGAATTGAAAGCGTAGGCGCCAGTAGCCTTGCCGGCATGTCATACTGACTTAAACGTTGTCCTACACCTCCTCCTTTTAAGGTATAGATAGGCCATACTGTGTACACTCCGCACAGACTATAATGCAACCGACCCACGCTATATTAATATTTATAACCTGTTATTCATTGTCTTAAACTCGATTCGGATGAGAAATAATGAATAAAATCTTGAATAATATTCATTCTTTGCATTCTGTCTTAACGTAATATTCAATGTTGAAAACGTTGAATATTTATATTTAAACAGCAGCTGATCAAGTAAGGTCTAAAGAATTTACATAGTTTGTACATACGAGTACATTCTGTTTATAACTAGTGTTCAAGGTTTTTTTAAATTATATTTGCCGTGTCGTATAAAAGTGTACAGATGTTAATAAAGTTTTATACTAGGTAATTGATTTATAGAAGTTACGTTTATGTAATAGAGTGTTAACATTTTCCCATGCGGAGTCTGCCAGTGTTGTATGTTCTGTTACGGACGCTAACTGGGTTACAAGTATTACGTCGACGCGCGTAACCGTAGTGTATTTAACTCTTAAGTTACAAAACAAATATATAATTAATACGTTAATAATATCGATAAATAACTTATCAGATATGCTTCATGCACCGCTGAATGCTTTCACTTACACGACAAGTTTTTAATTTGGATCTTCCTTATAAAAGAAATCGATTAACAATAATTGCTGAAAATCGACTTTTTATTGAAGTTTAATCGTTTTGATTATTAACTTATCTATCACGTTATTTATTGTCTTTTAACCTTGGCAATAACAAGAAAAGGAATAGATAGAACACATATTAAATATAATCTTATAAGAGTACAGTTGTCTAAAATAAACCTTAAAGCATAGAAGGTAGCGCTTCTAAGTAAGCGTTGAGATCATCATTTATCAGTTGCATATGTAATGCATAATCACCTGAGCTGCTGCTAACGCCAAAGCACCAATTAAATACAACGGCCACATGTTGTCCAATTGAACGTTACACTGATCACAATATTAAGGCACGGTTTGTTTGTTTAGTCGTCAGTTGTTAGCGCAACATGGCGGCCGTCTGGCGCGAGGGATCGAGTCACACTGACAGGCCGCACAAGGCACAAGTAACCGGCCTAACTCACAACAGCTAAGGCAAGTTACACACCAGCGTAGAACAGTGAATCCGAACAGTACTGCGTTTGAATGCTACAGTAATTACTGTAGTCTCCACTGCTCTATTGGGTTGTTCTACCTTTGTGTGAAACTAGCATAACTTTACTTTCTGTGAACGGATGCGTCCACACCCGCACCTTATTGTCTTAATGTTTGCTAAAGATATTTTGTTTGTACTGACCATATACGTTTAGAATGAAATCGAAACCTCTAAATAATTACACAATGCATTATGTACGTATATAAGATTTTAATGTGTTTTTTTTTAATTTGTTTTTAATCTAATAAGAATTTAATAGCGCAAATTACTTGAATTTATTATTAATAATGTTTAAGACATTCTATATGATCTAAATAATCAGATAGTTATAATATATCGACAGTTGGAACGCAATAAGAATATCAATCTATAGTTTTTATTTCTCGGTAAAACAGAGTCAATTTATACTACGGGTTTGTTATCGTGACAAAACACGTGTTAAGACAAAGAAATATTTATTTTTTGCCACATATGACACATCTAGATAATATATCTATTCTGTTATTTAAAATTTAAATTATGTTAATTTAAATTGCATTGTTATGTTAATATAATAATCTCATATATCGGGATCAATGTCTTGCCAAACTCTAGTGTGAAGTGTTCTATGCAATATTGCGTTGGCGGCGTTCGCAATTACAACACACTCACACATACGTACTGTATTCTTACACACTCACACACTGATCCAACCAGGTATGGCACCCGATGATCCTTCCAAAACTTACTTGTTGTTTTTTGTCCGTTTCGTTCGAACTAGTCTGGACTTTTGCACTTTTTTACCAAAGCCAGTTTGACTTGTTATAAATATTCTAAGAATTATAAACAAGCAACTTTAAAGACGTAAATTCTAATGGATAAAAACTGGACAATTTTCTTTAACAATCCTACTTTGTCCAGAGGACATAGAAAAGATTTCAACGCGTAACCTAAATGAGAAGTGTGTCTAATTGAGTTTACTTTTTAGTAAGTTTACGATCATTTAAATTATAGCTTGAATATTTAAGATTTGAATATTCTATCCTCCTATGGACCCATATTCATTAAAAATATTAAATTACGTAATTTAAATTAACTTCTGTTGTTTATGTCCGAGCTAACAAATTCCAACTAACAACTAATTTTAGGAAAGGAATACATTCCTCCCCTCCAGTACTTTCAAATAGCGCCATCTAGTGAAAATGTTGTTCAACCTGTATCGCAAATGTCCGTATGAAAAGAGGGCGCTGCGGTCGGACATGTCTCCGCCCAAAATCAATAATCCAGTGGCTTGCGCTGTCCCGCCGATTTTCACATCAGTATCTCGTAAGGGAGCCCATTTCACTCATTTTCGTGTTGGTTAACGCGCACCAGTGCTCCGCGAAATACTACGAACCTCCCCAGCTCGCCCTAATAACTGTAAGTAAAATAATAATTATTATATAACGAAAATCGTATCAAAAGAACATTTACTAATATTCAAGTAGAAGTTCATTCATTAAATATATGCCGGGAGAAGTAAAACGAGCACAAATCACTCGTATTGTGGCAGCGGGGTTAAGTTCAAATACGGAGCCCGATGTAGGGCGGGGATGGATCCTATTGTAACACTTATATGTATCTTATGAAGCGTAAGCCTTTTTAATACATTTAACTTTTAAATCGCAATGTAATCAATTATGGTTTTTTAGTTGATAGTTACTAAAATATTTAACATAAATCTTGATTTTGGTATTGAAAATTATATTAAATAGTCATTTATTTTTTTAAATTACGATTAAGTTAATTCGTCATATTAAAAGATTATCATTTTATCATTACAAACTATCGCTAGGCGTCTAGAATAAATAAACGATGTAGTCACGAAACTATTTATAAAGAAGCATTTCTTTTGATTCGTAAATAAGAACGTTCAGAAGTCGCTTTCATTTTCTGAATACTAATGAATCGAACTCCCTCGAGTCTACGCATTTTCAATTTCGTGGTTTAAGGCGAAGCAGGACGGTGGCAATTCTTTTTAATGAACGCCTGCGAAATGATGAATAGCAACTTTAACACGCAAACTTTGCATTATTAAAATCTATTCAAATGCCCACGTATTACTACTTCAAAGTCCTATATGACCGATATTTCTGTATATAGTTTATATGTGTGCGGTGTGTCACAGTGTTTTTATTGATTAAACAATTCAGAGATTTTCAATAGAATCTTACGTAACGAAATAAACTAAGAAACTTGGCGCAAATCCAGAAGACAACTAAGCGTCGTTGGACGTAAAAGAAGTTTAATACTGAAATTAGCTAGAATCAAAAACCTTAATAATGGCATTTCAACAATAATTATATCTACAGGACGTGGACGTTTTGAACTATAACAACCGGAGATGTAACATAAAGTCGTCTCCAAACAAATTATAAATAGAACTTCACTAACCCTTTAAGTCGTTTTAAAAAGTATCAATGACACTTTTTAAATACACGTTTTCGTGAATAGAAATATAATTATATTTCATCGGCAAATCACTCGAGATTTCAACAAGAAAATGATGTTCTCAGATTTATTTTCGTTGTCTCTTGAGAATTTTCTTTACCATTCCAATGTTATTTCTCTCCGTATTCTAACCTTTCCTTTATTTGAAGAAATAAAGTAAGTTTCTGGTTCAACGGTAGCAAAATCAATCTGAGCGTTTGTAACACGGTTTAGAGTTTCCTTTGAAAAATACGACGCGTGCGGACGACTTTTTGATGTTCTTGTTACAGATAAATCTCTCCGGAGGATTACGTAACCGTCCATAACAATAGCCCATGTATTTTATAGGACGTTTTTATCTGAGTAGTAACTATTGTTGTTTTATATTTATGTATAAACTACCTTTTGCCCTGTGTGTTCTTTAAGAGTATCCTTTACATCTATGTATGCCAAATTTTAAAGAGATCAGTTCAGCAGTTTAGACCACAAACGCTAACAAACATTCATCCAACCTTCCGTTCATCTAAACTTTTGCATTTATAATATTAGTACTCGTAAGATACAAAGTAGGTTATAAAATTGCAACAGTAACGTTTTTTACATATTTAAAACAATGTAGTTACAAGTTATATTTTTAAACCAATAAACCTTCAAAAGCAATTGAAAAATTAGTTAACGTCTCAGCAATGTTTGTGTCGGAGATAGGTAAAGAATGAAAAGAAACGAAGAATGAAAGGGATTGGAATTATATGGCCATGGATCGACTCATTCACTACGAAACGCAGAAGTCAACTTACACCAGCTTAAGTTAAAACTGGGTCACCACGACGATGACTTTATTTTTAATTGTTGCAATAGGGGCGCGTGAAGACTTACCCCTTAGTAGCTAATTATCCAATCAATATTGAATTTTACGTACATGTTTCTACGAATTTAAAACATATAAATTTACTTCCTTAATTTACTGTTTTTTATTCGAAGAATGTTTTGGCAAAATACGAAAAGATTAATACATAGGATTCGATGAAAAATTCTCAATGTATTTTTTAAAGGATAATAATTTACCCATAGCGTGCCTGTAGGATAAGATGTCTGAGATCTTTGATCCTCCTGAGTCGAGTCCGAAGCATGTATCTATATAATGTGTCACGTTTTGGGTCAAGAAGGTATTCAGCGGGCGCGTTTACGACAAGCCAGTTCTACTTATACCTACATCTAAGGTTATAACTTCGTTGTTTATGGTTGTTTTTATAGCTCAGTGGCCGGGAAACTAACTTTAACTATTTACTGCCTAATAACAAGTGAATTATAGTTTAATAATTGAATTTTATTGTATAATAATATAGATTTATACTAGCGAATTTTCCTGTCTTCGCACGAGTAGTGCATTTGTTAAAATTTGTTTCTTAAAGTAACGTCGTCGTGTTTTTGGATGCAAGGATTTTGTTAAAAGCGAATATTTATTTTAATACAGAAATGTTAAAATAAAAGTAACTATTTTAAAAACAATTGTCCCATACCTTTGTCGTTGAGACGACTTGTTTTTCCTGAAGTCCGATTCCAGCTATTGTATTTTACTGTATAGACTTTGTGTCACGCAGGAGCTAACAAAATGTTATGCATATTTACTTCTAGTACTTTATTAAAATATTGAATAACAAATAAAACAAAATATGTTCGTGTTTAAAAAATAATAGAGATAGTTTAGCTGCTTGTGGGTATTTTCATAACTCATATTTTATTTTAAAAATATGAAAACGTGATCGTAATATTTAAAAGTACCCACAGATAGCAATCCCGTTTACAGTTAAAAACAGGTTATGTTTATCATGATTGTGATATGATATTATCAATAATAAATACGATTTTTCTTTGTTAATATTCATTTCTCCTTCAGGTAGTACTCCCTCGCTGTTTATTCGACCTGCTGCATTTCGTCCTGTTTTGGACATCTTAATCTCGCAATTATTTGCGAGTAAAATAGCTTAGGTAAGTGTTATAAGTTTTATACTTTGTACATAATGTTGTCATTCGAAATGTTTAAAGCCCGCCATATATGCTTTAATCTCGTGCTAACTGTTTTAACAATCGAAGTGTCCAGTTAAAACTGTTAGATTTGATCGTCTGTACGTCTCCAGCTGATTATAAATTGTGTGTAAATGTTGTTTTTTAATTAGAGTATAAAATAATCAATGGTGCATTAGGAGCTGTCAAAATAGAGCGGTCGGGGTGTCCTGGCATCTGTGGCCCGCAGGCCGCGACCACATCAACCCTGTCTTTCTCAAGCTTCCGAAATTCCTTCACTTCAAATGTCAATTACCTGAAAAGAAGGTATGTAAACATCTTACCTTTTAATTATTTTAATATTATTTTATAAATTTTAGGTTATTTATATTACTAATTCAATTATAAACTACAACAGTTTGTTTAAAATTTGGATTTTTACTTAACATCTTCAAATTAACATACATTTTTATTTTTATTTCGGTTTCAAAAGCATTAATTGTTTCTTATATTGCACGCTAACACAATATAATAATTCCAATTCCATTGACACATATATAACATACAACGAACAGAATTAAAATAAACTCTAGTTTGGAATTAATAAATAATTTACTTCAAATTAATTACATTTAGATATATGTGTATGATCCTCAATTCTGCTAATAACTATGGACTTTATAAGCAACTTGTCTGAAATAGCAGAATTGAGGGTATGACCTGCTTCACCGCGTCGCTGCCACCTTCCCTCCACACATCCTCCTACCCGCTGCGTACTGTGTAGCACCACTCATTCGTACAACATCCACGCTGACCGGTCGCACGAACATTTTTTCGTTTGCTTTTGTAACGAAAAGCAGTCGACCATTGTCTATGCATGGCGCTTAATTACTTTCGATATCATTGTTGGCAATCGATGTGGCTGTTAGATTTTTTTTATAATTATAGGTTACTTTAATTGCAATTACTTCTGTCATATCAGGAATTAGCGCATTGAGAAATGATTAACATCACTGATCTAACTGGAATAAAAGAGCTGTGAAGACAATGATAAGAAATAGGTTTGGTATTAAAAAAAAACTAAAAGATTACGTCCCCAAAGAGAACATTTTAAGTTTGTAGGAATAATAAATGAAAACACCGAAAACATTAGGACTGTAGCAAGCCTTGTTAAAATAACTCTAAAAGGGAATTCGGCTATACTTTATAGGCAGTTTGCAGTCACCTATGGGATTCCAAGGTTAAAGGTTTTCCTGGAATCTACCATAAGCAACTAAGATTTGATATAAATAAGAAATAGCATAGGCGTGGAAGAGTGGCTACATTTTGTGCGTGTTCTGGTCCGTTTGTGCGTGTCCCTGTCCCGTGGCGGTGGGTGGTGCGGTGTGCGGCGGGCGCGTAGCTCAGTGGAGGCGTTGCGCAGATTCAGCTCGGGGGACCTGCAATCCGAGTGCGATGAGGGCGAGGTGGACCCCTACACCGGCCGCCCGGCCACCACCAGCCAGCCTAAGCCGCAACCGCAGCACCAGCGGCCCGTCTCGCAGGGTGAGTGCACATTATACAGCAACTGCCTTAATTTACTGCAAATATTAATGTCACCAGTCACACGTTTCCAGAAAAGGTACGTAGGTCCATCTTATGAGACTTACACGCGTAAAGTTTCATATCAGCATATTCCAGCATTACTGCTCATAATGAAGTAAAACAAAAAAAAATTGGCGCTAATAGAAATAATTGCGCATTTTTAACTTCGCCATTAAACTTGACAAAACTTATGAAAGCTGTTTATCTCATTACATGGAGCGAAGAACTAGTAAAACTTTTAATTTGTTTGAAGAAGGACTATGGCGGAGTAAATTGATTTCTAACTTTTAGACAATGTCCCCTGTGACGTCATAATGCAGACTTAGTTCATCATATTATACACTTTTTTATTCTATTACATTCAGACAAACTGCTCAAGTAATTCTAGGAAAGTAACGAAGGTTCGGCACAGTATGTGCTGGTATTCCATACATTTGTATCAGCCGTTATATCTGAATCCACTCCTTTCTTAAGCGAATCCCGTTTAATCCTGCAAATTTTTTATATGGGTTCAAAATTTTTATGTATCATCGTATTTCGAATTCGGAATAATTTTGCTTTTCTTCTTGAACGTAGCTACTGGTGGTAGCATCGGCAGTGCCTCCAGTGTGTCTGCGAGTTCGGCTGCGGGCACGGGTAGCGCGGCGGCGGCGGGCCCGGCGCCTGCTGGTGGCGACCTGTCCCTCAACTTGCGTGGCGGATCTCGAGGCACTTCGGCGCCCTCCTCACCTGCCAAGTCCCGGGAATCGCTATTACAGCGCGTGCAGTCTCTCACCGGTGCTGCTAGAGACCAGGGCGCCAACTTGTTAGGTAAATACTCTAAGAGGTCGGATACCTTTGACTAAACGATTGCACAACTGTTTAGTCGCGCTTTGATTCCTATGAGCTTATATGGAGGTGCACACACTACTCGATTTTTAGTTATGCAAATAAACAGTTGAATGGGCTGCGAAACAATGAACAATCGCACAACTGTTGTGCGATAGTTTAGTCAAAAGTGTGCGCCCGCTCGAACTGTATAAAACATAATATTCTATAGTCTTCTGTTCTTTACTATACAAAATGACCAGAGGATCAGTGACGTCAGTACAAATTAATCACAGTGCACGTTTTATTCAATTTAAAGTGCAATAAGGTCGAAGATTGAATGCAACTAGGGGAAAAGGTGGGCTTTGTTTAGTCTTTGGCTTTGGGCAGGTCAATTTGTACGGACATGTTGACCTTTGTGTCGAGCGCGGTTCTGCTGATGGAACACTATGTTTCGTAAACGTTCAATGCAAACAGCTCGCGTCTGCCGCTGAAGTATTGAATGAAGACGTAATTGGATTCCGTTGCTTTGTTTCCATTTCAATTGGACATAAATGTATTGCATATTTAACTCTATTTGAGCTTAATAATGAAAGTAAGATTATTACTTATGTATTGGGCAGTGATCGTTTATTAAATTGGTTGTTAGAATACTTCAACATTGTAGGTGACTAAAGATTGTCTTTTGTTACTTTGCATCTTTAATTTTATTAAACAAAAGGTAAAATTAACCACACGTTCTCTGTTTCCATAATTACAGCATAATATTTTTTCGAAAAGAATTTCGAGATCCAAATAGCGTTATTTATTTACTAATAAATGAATTATAAAATTTAAGTCTTGTGTCATCAGAAAGCCTAACGAGCGTTTTACAGCCGAAATAAAAAGTTCATTCGAGTGCCTCTTGACGGCCTCATTCACGATTTCTCCCTTAAATTTTTGAACAAGACGGAACAAAACTAAACTTTCAATGGGTACTTGATCTTTTTGAATAAAACCTTACATTGTTAGCAATAATAATCTATACCAAGCTGTTAATAATAAATATGAAATAACCTAAGCAGGGACAATTAATTAACTCATGAGAATTTTTCAAAATTGTGTTATTAATGATCTAAAAACATCAGAGAGGTGTAAAAAGAGACCAAAGGAAGAAATAAAAAAATTACTTACAGAGTAAAGTTCTTTTTAATGAAAAGTTAAGCCTTTTGTATTTTAACCACCTCCCTTCTTATACCTGTACAAAAGACATTTATAAATATGGCTGTTAATAGGCAGCGTAACATCTGTGGCGTCAGTGGGTCGCGGTTACAACCGAGATCGCTGCGTCACGCTGCTTGTTGTGGATGACCAGAACACTGACTGGTCCAAGTACTTCCGCGGCCGCCGGCTCCCTGGCGAGTGGGATATAAGAGTCGAACAAGCCGAGTTTAAGGTATGTTCTACTGTTGCGATGCTTGGTTTTCCATTGCCAAATACTGGAATAAAATATATCTTTGTTAAATGTCAATATGTTTTGGAATAAGACTTTTTGTTGGAAAGTCCACATTGATGTTAGTTATTTACTTTTACTTGTTATCTCTGATTTCTACGTAAATACTATTAATAGGACTTTTATTGAGATATTGTACGTTTAATTACAACGTCATAATAAAAGTGCCGGGAACCATTTACAATATAAATTGCTCTCAATATCATTATATTGATGGACCGTGCAGAAACCGTAGAAGTTCACGGGCATACGACTTAATATACTAATTCATTATGTAGAGGTAATGAGTTTTTACTATACTTTTAAAAATAATTTTTACCTTGCCAAGGATGGGGTTAAATATTTGAATGTAGGAGTGACACTTAAAATTGGGTAATCTTCTGTTCATGACAATAGATATTGTTATGAATCATAAGTTTTGAACCTTGCAATTCATTACAATCACCCATTTTTATAGAAGCAAAAGAATATAATGTAACCACTGTGGTCTAATTAGATTCGTATAGGTATAGTCATAATTTAACACAGAACTCGCGTATTTTGAAAAGATGGATTTCCTAAGCTAATTTATAAACATGAGCTTTTGATATGAAAAACTTTTCGTATCAACATTAATATCATTACTATGAAGTCAAGTAAGGGGGAAATTGAAGGCGTGATGGTAATACATAAACGTCCTTTTTGTGAGTTTACGTTCTTTACCTGTTGTAACATTATTATATGTTTTTTTTTATTGAAAATAGTATATTATAATAATAGGGCAATCCCATTTTGTATGATTTGTTAATGGTCAAATGTCAGCCAAATATAAAGTTAAACAGTCTTCAGTTAAAAAAATTATGTCTCATAGAACAAATTCGTATGAATAACTTGAATTTAACTTCGAGTTTTATTTTTAATTTTTGGGTTCACATTCATAGGTATTTTTCAGTAAAATATTTCTCATTTTTAGTCCAAAAGTAAATAATACATGTACGTATAACTTTAGTGGGAAACTCTTTGCTTACTTAAGCAGGGCACTGATCGTTTTAATAGTAATGTTTGTTTGCAGGAGCTGTCCGTGACGGCGAGTTCTGACGGCGCCAACGTGTCTATGGCGGTCTATCGCAGTGGCACTAAAGTGACGCGATGTTTTAAGTTAGTATTGTTATCAGTAAACATGCGATATATGTGTAAACATGGACTAAGTTTTAAAATACAATGAATTTATAAATAATTAAAATCTCATCGACGTTAATGCGGTCAAAGTTTGCGCATTGCAGAATGTTTTTACATAAATTTGCATGTTCTTATACAATTTATTTTCTATTCGTTTTACAACAAAAATAATTTATTTTTTGGTTCAAATGTTCTTGTATAAAAAGTAAATTTTGATATTAATAAAATACAGAACACTTTTCCCCTGATATAAAAGTACAGAGATACCTTTAAACCTGTAAACCATTAATTAAGTTGGGCGATTTGTTAATGTCAAGTCTACAATTTATTTTCAGCAAAGTTAGGCTTACAACTTCTTACATTTATTTTACCTATCAAGATTTTTAGAAAGTAAGAATTCGTTTGAAAATAAAAAGGTACACCAGTCTGAGAATTCTTATTACTCCAATAAGACTTTTCCAAATTAAAATAATACTTCAAGCTATTTGAGTGTAGCGTTTAGAAAAGGAAATATGTATTAAAATTTTTTTTTTTTTGTTATTGTTACTAGTTAGTTATAAACGAGTTTTGTCGTAATAACAATAAGCCGATATCGCAGTCATCTAAAAAGTGATTATATTTTAAAGGGTCCGCAAGGAAAAGTTATCTCCATTCAGGCTCAGAATTTGCGACTGAATTTATGTTTGTCCCATTTCATAATCTGCGTAATAAATGGGCCATGCGAAGTGCTTAGTGGGTATCATAAAGCGGTTTTATAGTACATTTAATAGTCAACCGACTGTGAGAATGTATTTTGAATGTGTTTACATTAGATCTGCAAGTATGTGCTCAAATTTTACAAGTAAAAGTTGCTGCAGAGTAAATACTAAAATGATTTATGACACAACACACATTCAGAGCCACCGACACGCCTGTCGTGTTCATTATCATAGTTACGCCAATAAGGTAGCGACATTGAACGTGTTAATGTCGTGGTATTGCTAGTTTCAGTTATTAGTGGTAAGGTCATCATTCTCTTTACTACTGTACGCTCATCATCATCCCCCCTACCTTATCCTACTCCCGTAGGGTCGGCGCTCCGGGAATTCTTTACTTAAATAACTCTATCATCCGTCATCTCAGCCATCACTCCCTTCTTGATCATCATCTCCCGAAATCAATTCATCTCTTTCTAGGTCTACCTCTACCGGTCTACCTGTACCACACTCATAACTAACGTCCTTCTAGTTACATGCGATTCATCCCTCCTCATAAATACCCCAAACTGTGCTAATCTTTGAAGCACGCTAATAATGTAATACTTACGTGGCAAATTAATTGGAGTTCATAGGTTTTATGTTCGGTATAGATAGCACGGGTTCGCCACATTCGGTGGCGAACATAATTTTGTATTTCGCGCCCCGGGTTTAGTGCGGGTAAGCGCGCT